>NC_044390.1:23724612-24037329 GCF_006542625.1 Nomascus leucogenys
ATAAAATTGCCACTAGATGTGTGCATATGTGTGTGTATGTTTGTGTGTGTGTGTGTGTATTAGGTGTTAATGGAAAACAATTTCTGAACAATCACTCTACCAGATATAGAAAAAAATAGTAACCATAATCCCTTCCCAATTGGAGTTTATAAATGCATTGAGGAATGCAATAAGCTTAGAATACATGCAAAGCAAAATACATAGTCCTAGAGAGTAGAACCATCATTAAAGAAAATTGGTCAGGGAAATTTTTCTAGGAAAACCTCTGGGATCAACATGAAAGATTCTCCAAACTTGGCCCTTTCTGCACCCCTTTCTTCATTTCACTAGAGGCTTTACACTTCTCCTTTTTTGTAATATTAATGTAGTTTCTGATAGCTGCAGCTAGGCAATAAAAACGGCCACCTTTTTTTTTATTGGCTAGGATGTTATCATTCATCCATTTCATAATCACCTGCCTGTCTGTTGCTGTGCTTCCCAACTTAAGATTTATGGTTCATCTTATGTGCCAATTTTAATTGATTTGGTATTAGAAACATTTCAAACATTTCAATTTAAATACTTTTGAACATGGAATATTTAATCATTTTTATGAGCTTTCATTAGTTAGGGATCTTTGGTTGTAAGTAACAAAAGTTGATTCTGGCTAACTAAAGCCAAAAAAACAAACAAACAAAAAGAATTTATTAAGCATATACAAGTCAGCTCAGTCACAAAAAAGAAACCCAATAGTTATATTCCAGAAAAAAAGGGATCAAAGATTGAGCAGGAACTAAGGGACAATTGACAAGGTGTTTGTACATAAGATGAATTACCTCTAATTGTTTTCCACCTTCATGGAACTCTGTTCAAAATTTACTCCCAGGTCAGAGAATTGAGGCAGCCTAATTTGAGTCACAGGGCCATACCTTGGCTAGAAGGATGCAGTTCTTTAATTGGTGGTCCCATTGTGTATGATGAAGACAGGTAGCATACCAAAGAAGTTGAGGTCTCTTTACCAAAAGGGGCAAATAAGTGCTGTGCAGGGAAACCAGGGAAAGCGACAGATGACATTGTAACTGAAGTTTTATATTCTATCCATTTTAGGTCCACTTAGGTGTGTAGCTCTTGGCTATACAAGAATGAAGTTAGTATGTGCATTTGACATGCAGATCCAAATGTATTTAGTGTCAATAGTTTAAAGCAATTTTTCCCCCAAAGCATTTTACTGTATAATCAGTAAGAGCCTTTTAGAGGAACATTTCTTTTCCTAATTGAAGAATCCTGTTGAGAGCAAGTGTTTCTGCACAGAAGAGAGTAACAATTAGGGATTTGATTCTATTTGAAATTTAAAACCTGGGGAGATGTAGGCCATGCTTCCTCATCAATTATATTACAGGTAACTTCACAAGAATTACACTTGATCTCTTAAGGTAGGGAATGCCAGACTATGTTTAAATTACATTTTTTTTAAATTTACTAACTCTAAATACAGATAGAATGGATATAATTTATTAATAAGACAAACATAACTCTTTAACTGTAAGCAAATGGAATAAATGTTCCTTTACACTGAAATATTCTATATATTTTTAAAAGCTTATTTATGTAAATTAAGCTAAGTATGTCATGATGTTATTTATCAGCAATATGTTACTTTTTTAAGGTCAGTAAACCTAAACAACACATTTTAAAATGTATTTTTTTCACCTAGATATTAGAATATGTATATATTATTGAAATTTCAGGAAAGAACTGAATTTTTCATATGTGATCTTTTTAAGATCTATGCTTCAATGCTGTTTTAATTATAGATTTAATTAAACTAAGATATATAAAGATGTTCAGTTAAAACTTTTTAATTCCTCCAAATGCTTCACTTTGGCTTAAATTTCTTTTTGATGTCATTGGTAGCTCAACATATTTAAAAGGAGGAAGGGCCGGGCGCGGTGGCTCACGCTTGTAATCCCAGCACTTTGGGAGGCCGAGGCGGGCGGATCACGAGGTCAGGAGATCGAGACCACGGTGAAACCCCGTCTCTACTAAAAATACAAAAAATTAGCCGGGCGTGGTGGCGGGCGCCTGTAGTCCCAGCTACTCGCAGAGGCTGAGGCAGGAGAATGGCGTGAACCCGGGAGGCGGAGCTTGCGGTGAGCCGAGATTGCGCCACTGCACTCCAGCCTGGGCGACAGAGCGAGACTCCATCTCAAAAAAAATAAAATAAAATAAAATAAATAAAAGGAGGAAGAAGAAGAAGTATGACACAGGAGATAAAAATTAGGCTTCTGTTTCAAGGACATGTCCTCAGTCAGGGGTAATCACCACACAGAACTTTTTAATAGCAAAGAATCAGGAAGCAGAATTAAGATCAGAACTTGCATATAGGAGAATTGACTTCAGAGCTAGGATATGGACCATTTAAAGTAGAGCTGGAAATGTAAGAAATTCTCTTTCAAGAAAACAAGATATGGCTTTGCATTGGAACATAAAAATATTTTTGAATTATTAGAAACATTGGGTATAGTTACTATACATTCAACAACACCAACAACAGAGTGCTGAACCCACCAATAAATATTTCTGTGAAGTCCAGTACTAACATGAAGTGGAATATTTCTTTCAAACCAATAGAAGTCACAAGATACCAATATTGTTAATGGGAATTCATGTGCGATGTTATTTTTAAATTGCTTTATAACTATTTAATGATTATCTTCCAAGAATAGTCTTTTGTTCTCTATTTGTCAATTTAAACATAAAATATTTTGCATTGGATTTGGTGGAAATAACAATTTATGGAGCTATAGTCATCTTGGCAGTAGCTGACCACTGTGTGTAAAGAAAATATGGCTCACTTGCTTGAAATTATTATCACTATTTCCCCTTCCCAACGTGCTGAAATTACAGCTAGAATAAATGCCAAGCCAACGTCAGACAGTGAGCATGCATCCTCTGTGCATCAGCCAGCTGTCTCTCATCCTCTCACAGTTTTGCCATTGATGTGATGACATTAAGATTCAGGACTCAAACAAATGAACATAATATGTAGAAGCTGTTCAAATATTTATAGCAGCATTTTCTTCAAATGTATTAAATGGGAAGTCACTTTCCATACATTTTAGAACTCTATCCTTGTCTTTTATCTTCAAAGAGATTTTCCACTGTACAAATCTCTAAAATTGAGAAGTTAGACCAGATGGTTTTTGAGAGCCCGTCTGGGTTCTACAAGCATAATGCACGTACTTGTAGCACTTGGTGCTTTTGTTTCTTAGGGTAAGAGCTGAACACATTACAATGTTCTTCAAGGCCCTATATAATCTGTCATGACCCCTTTCATCTAGCTTCAGTTTCTACCTCTCCACTCATCCTTAACACTTCAG
Source organism: Nomascus leucogenys (assembly GCF_006542625.1). Lineage (NCBI taxonomy): Eukaryota > Metazoa > Chordata > Mammalia > Primates > Hylobatidae > Nomascus > Nomascus leucogenys. Next base: position 23,727,972 of record NC_044390.1, read on the forward strand.
CCACATCCCACTTCTCACACATTCTAGAACATTCTAAGGCTAGTTCTGTCTTGATATAAAACTCCTCTTCCCTCAGATAACTGAATGACTGGGACTCAGTTTCCTCAGGTCTCTTCTGAAATTTCACATTATCACAGAGGACTTCCTTGACCACTTGATGTAAAAGAGTAATCAATCCCTCTACCTGTATCTTTCTCTGTCTTCCTCTAGCGACAAAGCCATGTCACTACCTGACATATTAAAAATGTTTAATATTTATATTTATTATTTGTCACCCTTCTGTAGTGGATGATGTTAGTTTTATGCCCATATCTCTGTAATGACCACTCAGGAATGTTCCTGTCTCCCTGTCTTGGGAGAATTACCCTCAGGCCGAATAGGAGGTGCCTCAGTGAGGGACAGGAGTACAAAAGTCCAGCCCCCTTGCCTCAAAGTACAGCTAACTGTGGTACAATTTCTACTTCAGATTTTCTCCATGGGATCAATTTGACAGTAGCCTGAAGCTAAGTCCATATTCTTGCTTAGGTTTTTTTTCTTTTCTGCCTTGTCCTGCTTCCCCATTCCCCTCCTCCTGAGAGCACTTTGCCATTGAATCACATATACAAGAATCCACATCTCAGATTCTCCTTACATGGAACTTGTCCTAAGACACAATCCTGAAAGGTAAGCTTCTTGAGGTTAATTTGTCTCTTTCATTCACTACCGTCTTCCTAGCATCCAGGACAGTGCCTGGCGTATATTGGTGCTCAATTAAGTAATTTTGAATGACTCTATTAGTTTTGAAGGCCCTAACTATTTTAGGAAGAGCAGCACACTGATTTATTTGAGCTCTCATTATGCATCTGGGTGAAGATAGTCATATAAACAAATAACAAAGGAAAATAAGTACATCCAGCAGCTTTACCCTCTTCACTTGCAAGCATCTTACAATTCAATTAAAAATAGGCTCATTAATATAAATGTACTATTATTATCCACCAGTGTTGGATTTCCTGCAGTTCTATGATGTTTTAGGCCTGAAGTTAGCAAACTGTGATCTATGGGCCAGATCTGGACATCACCCATAAGATAAGAACACTTGTTACATTTTTAAAGGGTTGAAAAGAACAAAAGAAGAATACTGTTTCATGCCACATAAAAATTATATGAAATGCAAATTTCAGCATCCATAAAGTTGTATTGGAACTCAGCCATAATCATTCATTTATATAATGTGTATGACTGCCTTCTTGGTACAAAAGCAAATTTGAATAGTTGCAACAGAGAGTATGTAGCCTACATAGACTAAAATATTTGCTATCTGGCCCACTACAGAAAAAGCTTGCTGACCCCAGATTAAACTCCCATGTTGTCCCACTATCTCTCGGATTCTTACAATTACATTACTTCAGATCATGAAATGTCTTTAATTCAACAAGGCCTATGATGCCATACCTTGTCATTTTTTTTTTCTGACTTATTCTATTCAGAAAAATCTTTTTTCTTTCCTAGTGGGAACTTCCTTCTTTTTTCTGGTTACCAGCTGCTGCTTGTCTAGCTGGTAACATTTATTTATCCAAAGCATTCACACCTCTTTCTGAGCACACTTTCTGTCTTACCTAGGAAGACATTTTTAGCACAAATCTGCTAACAGAAGTAATAATTTTAAAAAGTGAAATACATGAAAATGTAACAAAAGCCTCCAAGAAGTTTTTCTGACTTCACAGGTGTAAGTCTAGTAACAAAACTACTTTTAAAGCATCACTTCTTACATGCATTTTTAGGCATTTATTTTTGCTTTCGTGTTTTCCACCGACAGTATGAAGAGAAGAGAACGCCCTATGTGTGTGCTCGTGTGTGTGTGTGTGTGTGTGTGTGTTTGTGTATGTGTGTGTGTGTGTTGGTACTTTCCAAGTATTTTACTATCTAGTTGAAGAACTTTTAGGTGAGAAATAGAATCTCAATCACCATGGATTATACTTGATATTTTAAATAAATGTCATGAAAATCTTATGGACTGTTTGGCAATTTTACTATCTCAGTTAGTATTTAGACTACAGTTCTAAAGACTTGAAAAGCATGAGCTTATTTCCTATATAGGCTAATTAGCTCTATGCTCTTCTTTGGCAACACAAACTACAACCCATCCAAATGTTTTGCTGATCCAGCTCTTTGTTCACATAGAAAATAAGGCAATACAGTGGATGAAATCAGTAAAATTAATCTTGTAGCTTTGGTTCACATTCTAGAACAAACTTTATATTATGTATTTAGATTATAATTTAATACTTATAAAAATTGTTATTCTACATTATATGTAGATAAATATAAACTTAATGGTAATAAATGAACAATTAGCCATTATTGCTAGTTATGATCTTACCTATTAACATTAAAACAAAGTATTTCTGAAACTATATCAATATTACATGTTATTAATTTATTTACTCAATTAATATATTAAATGTTTGGTAAAGAAAATTCAATAAAGAAATTTATTCCAGTTCTAATTAAAGCTTTTAATTGAACTCTGATTTAAAATTTAAGGTCAGTCATTTGTAAGAAACTATAATTTTGTTGACAATAATAGTCTAAATTTGATTTTAATTATTTAATTTTTAATAGTAAAAAAGACATAATAACATGAAATCAAGGGAGCATATGCCATTAGCTTTTCTAAATTTCATGGGAATATACTTTTATCAGTGATTGTACAATTGTTTTATGTGATATAGATTTCCTTGACTAAGTTTTATACATCCAGCTTGCAAAACATTCTAAAATTACAAATATATTTCTCATTATTCACCCAAGCATTAAAGTTTATATTCATGGAAACTGAGAGCAAATGTATTCCTCTGACCATTGTTATGGACCTCACCTTAATCTTATTGGGGGAAAAAAAGCTGAGAAAAGCACATAAAGCTTGACCATATCCTAACCTGCCCGTATCCAATAGCTTTTCTTCACCTGAGGCTTAACCTGATATCATCTGAGAAAACATAATTTTATCTGTAATCCCCTGCTTAATAAATTATTCTGTACACAAACCATAGAGCACAAGCACAAATTTAAGAACACATACTGATTTAGCTATTAATACATAAGTGTTAACATGTAGTAGATTCAGCTATTGATATAATTAAATTCTCTTAAGATTAATAAATGGGAAAAGAAGTGAATGAAGATAAACAGTTCACACAGTCTTAAAAATGTACAAAGAGTATTCCTAGGACTAGAATCATATGTACAAATTGTGTTATTTCTATTTTGTACTCTGTATATTGAGAAATTTGAATATATGTTCCAGGGTTCTTGTGCTGTCTTGTAAAATTAGGACCAAGGAGTACATCTATTTCTTTAACAATTTGACCTCCTCTTATCTGCCAGTTTAATGTGAAGAAGAATGACACAGGGAGTTTGGAACAAACTTTCCGCTTCATTAACACCCATTGACTGTTTACAGATAATTATATATAAAATCCTCTACCACTACTTCCTCGAAATGTTAAGAGCTGACATGTGCTGCTAGTGCAATTCCATATCAAGCATTAACATATATGTCCTCATACATAGAGCTTTTATTTGCATAAAAGAATACCCTTATATTCAATTTTGGTTCATTGCTAAAGTCAAAGGGTCTTATCACAGTTGTAATTAAAGTACAATATCTCCATGAAATCAACCACATATGTTTTATGAAAACTGTTTTTGCAAATCATATTATGGGATATTGTCTGAAGGATACTCAGACCCTCTATTCCTTCAGAGTCTAACAAAATAACCACTTTCATATCTTCCCAGCTTCAAAATATCAACATATCCAAGGCGGGTCTTCTGTCTTTTCATTCTATAACCACTCTGAGGGTGTGCTTATCCATTCCAGGGCATTCAATATAATTCACAACATGGCAACTCCAGATGTTTTATTCTTCCTCAAGGAAGACTCACATTGGCAACTGGTTGTTTAATATCTTCCTTTGGCATTAAATAGGAATATCAAGCTTAAAATATTTATAACTTGAATACCTAATTCTCATTCACCTTCTAAGAAATTGCTCACTCAGCTGCCTTTCATACCTTTGTAATAGATCCCATTCTTTCAGTCGCTTAGGCCAAAAGTTCGAAGTCATCCTAGATTTAACTTTTTCTCCCCCAAAATATATCAGCCAGCACTTAATCATCTTTGCTCTACCTTCAATACATAGAATTGAATGCATGAAAGTGTGTATGAATGTATCTACTTATTATATGTATATGAGGACATATTTATGCTTCTATACATATTTACCATTTGGTCTGACCACCTCTCTCTCTCTCTGACTACATACTACTTACCTCTTTGTTTTCTTTACTCCAAATACACTGGTCCCCTGGATGGTCCTCAGAACTCTTCCTAAAATAGTCTTCTTCCAGCAATCTTCACAGATCGTTCCTTCATTTCATTAAGGTCTTTGTTCCAAGTGTCATCTTATTATTGAGACCTACCCCTACCATTCTGCATAAAATGAAATCCTCTATCTTTGACTTTTTCATCAACGACATTAATTACTAACAGACAAATTGTCACTCTTCACATTTCTCTAGAATATAAGCTTTATAAGAACAAGGATTTAGTTTTGTTCTCTGCTATTTTCTCAGTGATGGGAATAGTTAGACAAAATCAATTTTTTTGATGAGTGAATCAGGTTAACCCAAGAGTAAAATTAGACAGCAAGAAACTTCATGGCAGTGACCTGAACAGTATGCTATAGGATAACTACATTAGCAAGCCTAAGAGACACCACTAGCGCACTGGGACTTCCAGAACTAGGAGTGATTGAATTGGGGTTGCTGTATAACTGTAGAAATTGGCATTGCTGGGTAAAGGAAATGGTGTCTCTTTTATTTTCATTATGACCCTGCCATAATTGCAGACTATGGAAGCTGTAGAAGAGTATTAGTTATATGAAATGTACTAAAGCTTTTTTTCATATACAGAAACAACATTATTTGTAAGGTTCTCTTTGAGACCTATCAATAGAAATTATTAGGCACTTTGTATCTAACTAGAGATCATACTCTTCCAGAGTATATAGCAGAAGCAGTCTTCCTGGCTTTGAGTCCCAACTTTGTTACTCTTAGCTGGGTAGACGTGGGCAAGTGTCTTAATTTTTTGGTGTGTCAATTTTCTCATATGTCAAAGAGGAATGCAAATAGTACCAGCCTCATAAGTTTGCTTTGAAGCTTAATTAAATCAATGCACTTAAAGCTCTTAGCATTCAATCAGCACCCCTTCCAAAAAAAGCTGTGTTATTATTTATCATATTTTCTAATAATTTTGTGCTAAAGTATTAAAGGGAATCATCAAAATCATTTCAAAAATATTAATCATGGCTATGTATCACACAGATAAAAATTTGGCATAATATTGTATTATGAGCAAAGAAGACAAAGAAAATGAAAAAAGTTAATCGTGACATTTTAAACTTTGAGATGTAGGCTCCAGCCCTTGCCTTTAGAACAGTCAACTTATAAAATAAAGCAAGCTTTCATTATCTAGTGAGACTCTAGTCACACCATCACTTCTCTTGGAGATGTGGTTGAAAATATCAGAACATTTAAGGAGAGCTTGAGAACTGACGAGGTGGCAGTTCCATGATCCAAGTTAAAGACGGCACAATTGAGAGCATAAGAGTCTTTTTTGGTGCTTGATGTGAAAAAAAAAAAAAAGTGATGTCCCACTTAAAAAAAAAATCCCTTTATGTTATTGTTAGAGTGAGAGTGAAGGGGCTGAGTCACCCAGTAAGCCACCTGTTAAATCACGATGTTTCAAACTATCTACCTTCAGAATATATTTGAGAGTGGGCTGTTCATTAGTCATGACTAAAAACACCAAGCAATTCTAAAATGCAACCTATACACATAGCCTCTGTAACTGATACTTATTACTAAACTCTTATTCTAAGTTTATATTTAGGAATTTAGGCAACCCTGCTTTTAATGTGCATCCTTTTAAACCAAAATTAATGTCAGCTGGGAAGTTCACATTTGCCATTAAGGGATTTTAGCATTTTTCCTCCCATACAGAAAAAATATTCTTTGTGAGGTTCTCTTTGAAACATATCAATAGAAAATATTAAGTACTTTGTATCAAACTCTTATAATGGCACATTTATATAAATATCAACATTCAAATTTATAAAACGATTTCTCTAATCTTGTAAGTAGACTTTTGTTTAAAATTAAGGATGAAAATGAGAAGAATGTCATGTGAAAATCAAATTTTGCTTTTTCTTTCAACCAGCATAGTAGTTATTGAATTAATGCCTTTTTTAAAAAGTGGTGCTAAGTTATTTTACACTGAACATATTAGTATAATTGATGTTAATTCTCCTTTAAAATAATGTTTTAAAAATATAATATATCCGTAAGTATATGTACGAGAATGACTTTTGTAAAATATTCTAATATAGTCCCCTTTCCTTTTGCAAAATGTTGAGTTGTTATTTTCTCATGCAACTGAAAAATTTTGAAGAATTTTATTTTTTTCATTGTATCAGAAATATAAGAAATGGTTACTTGAGCACTTATATTAGAGTTTTCCTTTGTTTGCTTTGGAGCTTTACATTGGGACACTGATAAGGTACCACACTGGCTTGCTGAAGGACATTTGGAAATATTCCTCCTAATTAAAAAAAAATAAGTAAGTATAGCCCATCCCAAAAGAGAAGTTTCACCACAGAGATGGAAAGATACACTTGTGTGCCTTTTAGTAGAGTCAAGCTGATGTTGGCAGTAATGTAGAAAACCATTCTTCTTTGTATTCATTCAGAAACAAAAACTATGTGGAAATGGGACAATTCTGAGTGGTAAGTGTAGAAGTGCCCACCACCATGTATAAAAGAGTTATTACTATAGCACAATAATTATACTGGGATCAATTGAAAAAACAATAGGAGATAATAGAGAATCTAGAAATGACTACATAGATAGATAAATAGATGGAGAGTATTCTATAATTAGTTCATATAATTTAGTTTGTATGGGGATTTACAATGCATGAAAAACCTGGCATTTCATTTCCATGGGTTAAAGGGTGGATGTGTATGTTTCTATGTGTATGTGTGTGTTTATAATGATCAAAGCCAATTGAGAGAGATAATACTTTCTATTTATAGCTCCCATAACAATTAATTATATGTTGGTTGAATATTTCATATCCTTTTTATTTTTATTTCTTGAGACAGAATCTCGCTCTGTTGCCCAGGGTAGAGTGCAATGGTGCAATCATGGCTTATTGCAGCCTCAAATTCCTGGGTGCAAGCAATCCTCCCACCTCAGCCTCCCAAGTCACTGGGACCACAGATGTGCACCATGCCTGGCTAATGTTTTTGATTTTTAATGGTGAAGAGGTCTCTCTATGTTTCCAAGCTGGTCTTGAACTCCTGGGCTCAAGTGGTTCTCCCATCTCGGCCTCCCAAAGAGCTGAGATTTCAGGTGTGAGGCACTGTGCTTGACCAAAGATTTTACTTCTAAGTAGCAAAACCTTAGTAGTGTTTAAAGAAAATTCAAGTGGATATACATACAGATTGAGCATCGCTAATGCACAATTCTGAAATCCCAAATGCTCCAACACCCAAAACTTTTTGAGTGCTGACTGACGTCACAAGTGAAAAATTCCATACCTGACCTCATGTGATAGGTTGCAGTCAAAACACAGTCAAAACTTTGTTTCATGCATAAAATTATTTAAAATATTATATGAAAATATCTCAGTTCTATGTGTATAAGATGTATATGAAACATAAATGAATGTTGTGTTTAGACTTGGGTGCTGGTCACAGATATCTCATTATGTGTATGGAAACATTCCAAAATCCTAAGAAATACACAATCCAAAACACTTCTGATTTTAAGTATTTCAGATAAGAAATACTCAAACTATATTTATACCTGCATGTATTATACTGTACATCATTTATATTTCACTGTAATTATTACATGTTGCCATTAAACAAAATTTAAAACTTCTTGATTAAATATTTAAATCTAAAACATTACAACAGTTTTTGGAAATATAAAATATTTTATAAACACAATGTATAGCATGTACATGTGTGGTAAGTATTAGATGTACATTGTGTGTGTGTATGTGTGTGTGTGAGAGAGAGAGTGTACAATTTTCATAGTCTTGGGTGGAAGGTGCCCATTTTTAAAGTTAATACCAAACTCAAAAATCCTGAAGGGAAAACAGGTTTTACTATAAAGCAACTAAAGATATATGCCCCCAAATATATAAAATACATATAAATATTGGAAAAATATTTATAACAGAGTAATTTTACTATAGGTATTAAAGTCTTAATATGTGAATAGATCTTAGAAATCAGCAAAAAATAAACTTTCCAATAGAAGACTAGGCAAAGGCCATAAATAATTTCTTAAAAAAGAAATTATATATTATCCCCTATTGAATTGGCAAGTATTGATAATTTCAATATGGCCAAGATTTATATAATGTTTATTTAAGAAGAAACTGGTAAAATATTTTGGGAAGACAGTATGGCAATATGGGCCATAATTTAAAATATGTATATTCTTATTTATTTAGCAATTTAATTTACAGGGATTTATCCTGAGAAAACAATCAGGCAAGTGAAAAATATCTATTTAAAAAATAAGAGACAAACTACTATTTATAGTAGTAAAGAAGTATGGTGCTAATATAAGTATTCAACACAGGAGATTTGATAATCTAGCGTACTGAAATGGTGGAACACCCTATAGCTGTTATAAATTTGTTACAGGGATATGCTTATGGACTTTGGAAGCTCTCCTAATATATTTTTAATAGAAAAAAACTTGCTAGCAAATAGCAAAAAAATTAACTTTGTAAAATATATATTATATATTTACAAATATATTTATTTGTGAGTCTATGTGTGTGTGTATGTGTGGTATGCATGTGTGTGTGTGTGTGTGTGTGTGTGTCTGTGTGTGTGTACCAACCATTTGTTAATGGTAGTTTGTTTATGGCAGTCATTATCTAAATAACAGTTCATGTTCTCATGGAGTGTAGTTTCCATAATGGAAAATCCAACAATAAACAAGCAAAAAAATTAACAAAACAAATCAAAATTTGATGATGGATCTGATAAAAAGAAAGGAATAATTCCTTTCCTACATTAGGGGAAGTGGTGAGCACTTTAAAAGAGAACTCTGGAATGATGTCTTTGAACTGAGACTTAAATGAAAAGGAGCTATTTATGAGAGGAGCAAGGAGCAGAGCCTTCTAGGAAGAGGGAACAGCAAGGGTAAGGATTCTAAGGCTGGAACAGGCTTGCAGAGCTGGGCAGAAAGAAGCCCTATGTGAGGAACCTGAACAATAAGAAAGATGAGAGAGGAGGTCTGAAACATTGGCAGTCCGATGGCTCTGGAAGGTCATTAGTTTTAAAAATAAAATAAAAGCGGGTCTTTAATCCGAGTACAATTTATAAATGAAGCAGGGCTTCACTTTATAGTAACAAGAAAAGAGAAGCAATTTTATCTTTAAAATTACCTTGCCTTGAGAAAATTCAGATAGAACCTTTAGCATTGCCTGCCTGAAACAACACTGTTTTGTCTTCCCTAACAGTTTAATTTAACATGGATTCAGGTTCATTGAATCACAGATAATTGTAAAGCTTTCAAAATTAGCAGAAATCTTCCATTAAGGGCCCAGTGATTATGTTTATTAGTATTTGTGGCCTGATTTGTTATTAGGTAAAGAATGCTATTACAGTGTAATCTCATGCATTTTAACAGCTGTGTTATTCCTAATCATTTGAAGAAGGCTGTAAACTGAGTCTCTTATATTAACAGAGATTCCCTAAACAAAGTAGATAGTAACAATCAGTTTTAAGACACTTCACAGAACTAGTGTAACCATCCAATTAGTTTAATGCTATTGCATGTCACTATTGCTTCATGTTAACTCAGCTACATAAATCTCAGTTATAATTCTTTTACAAGTAGTACTTTTTTTTCAAAATAACTTAAGAAAACTTTTTGCATGAAGTTCACTAATTTACAAGTAAATTCTAATTTCATTCTTTAAAATTTTACAACAATTGGTGGATGGGTCTCCATATCTTTAGTTTGGTTTATAAACAGATGTTGAACATCTGAAGCCATTTTCAATTTGTTTTTTTTTTTCAGGTTAAAACCATTTTATTTGTTAGTAATATGTAACTATTAACCATTAAATAATTTACCAAATTATTCCATTACCTAATCCACATTGCTCCTTCTTGTCCACAAGAATATAGTAAGGTACATTACCAAATACATACCTCTGACTTTAGTGGGCATTTAATGTATTATTAGAGGCTCCTGATAGCTGTCTTTCTTAAGGAAATTAAACTCATCCCTAGTGATTATGCTTTCTTCATCTAACACTATAATATTAATAACATTTTTAAAAAGTGTAATAATTAACACTAGATTTACAGAGTATTTTTAGACAATTTTCTAAAATTATCTGAAAAATTTGGCCAGAATCAGTATAAAATTCACATCTGAGCTTATGGAAGCCAACTTTATTCCACTCTAAAAGTACAACATTTTATATTTTTAATTTTATCTTTTAAAATGTTTTAACATAAAGGTAGTGGAAGATGTTACTAAAGGTAGCTTAGATAGTAACATATTTGTCGTCTCAGTTAACACAAAGACCATAGATGGGGCAGATCTGCAGGATGCAAAAACTTTCTTTTTTCTCACCTCATAGTAGCCATATGGCTACTGCAATTCTCTGGTTTCATGTGCTTACAAAATGTCCTATACCACCCTCTGTTTTTAAAATTTTTCTTCAAATTAAAAATATAAAAATAAACACAATGTATATTACTACTATCCATTTCTACCTGATGTTTATTTAGACTTTTCTCTTTAGCTTTAACTTATACAGAAGTTCTATCAGAAATCAATACATTCAAATGGAAAGTATTATACATAAATCAAAAATATAAGTATTTTTGTATAATAATTTTTAAGGTTGTGGAAGCAACAAAAGTAACACAATAAATAGCTTCATAAAAATAAAAGTAAAAATAGTTACGAAGTTCTCCACTAGAGTAGCACAATACTGTAAATTCATTTCAAATTTAATTGAAAATATGAAATATAGCCTTCCTAGATGGAACCATATTTTTAAAAGTGCTCAGTGCTTTCCCACATGGATAAGACAATACATATGCGGTACATAGTGTCAAACTTTTATGCTTCCTTATATTACATATTGTTTTAGAAAGAATTTTGTGAACTCAGTATTGGACAATGTCTAATCTTCTAAGTTGGTCCCATCCTATTCCTGAAAAATAGTATTAACTTGTTTCATAAACTTTTTAGAGCAGCATTGCCCAATAGAAATACAATGTGACATATACATGCAGTTTCAAATTTTTGAAAAGTCACATTTCAAAATAAGAAAAATATATCAAAAAAGTAATTTTAATAGTATATTTTTGTTTAAATCAATATATCCAAAATTCATTCCCACATGTGGCAAATAGCCACATTTCACGTGCTAAATAGCCATCTGTGACTAGCAGCTGCTGAATTGGACACTGAAACTTTAGAACATGACTTAATGTATGACTCAAATGATTTTTTATAAACTATAGTTTCTACAAAAGAGAACCTATTTTTCAGTAAAAATGATTACTGCAGTGGAAAATTCAACTGGCTGATGAGGCAGTTTTGCATCATGACAAAATAATCAACTGAATCACCTTGTTTGGTTTGAGTTTTTGCATTTTTACCTTTCAGTAAAGGCCTTTGGCTCTGTGTGGACAAAATCTTTTACACCCCAAGAATCTATTGTATTAATTCACTGAGATATTGCGCTTGTATCTTTTACATACCACCTGTTGCAATGTATATTGATTTGGGGTTCATAGGATTATCTTCCTTCCTTCTCCCTCCAACTGGACTATGGACACTCTGTGAGTAGGTACTGTATCTTTCTTTTTTTTTTTTTGAGATGGAGTCTTGCTCTGTCGCCCAGGCTGGAGTGCAGTGGCGCAATCTTGGCTCACTGCAAGCTCCGCCTCCCGGGTTCGTGCCGTTCTCCTGCCTCAGCCTCCTCAGTAGCTGGGATTACAGGCGCCTGCCACCACACCCGGCTAAATTTTTTGTATTTTTTAGTAGAGACCATGTTAGCCAGGATGGTCTCGATCTCCTGACCTCGTGATCCGCCCGCCCCGGCCTCCCAAAGTGCCGGGATTACAGGAGTGAGCCACCGCGCCCGGCCGTATCTTTCATTTTTGTAACAATACACCAGGTAGAGGCTGGACACAAGATGGGTTCTTTTTTTTTTAGACAGAGTTTCACTCTTGTTGCCCAGGTTGGAGTGCAATGGCACAATCTTGGCTCACTGCAACCTCTCCCTCCTGGATTCAAGCAATTCTTCTGCCTCAGCCTCCCAAGTAGCTGGGATTACAGGCGTGTGCCACCATGCCCAGCTAATTTTTGCATTTTTAGTAGAGACAGGGTTTCACTATGTTGGTCAGGCTGGTCTCAAACTCCTGACCTCAGGTGATCCACCTGCCTCGGCCTCCCAAAGTGCTGGGATTACAAGTGTGAGCCACTGCACCCAGCCCACAAGATAGGTTCTTAATAAATATTTATATATTATATTTAAGTTGCTATCTTCAAGGAATATCTCTTGGCTTTTTAATGTAACTTATAGAAAAATTCAGAATTGTGGGTATTAAAACTTCCCAAGGCAAATGAACCTTGTATGTGCATGTATATGGGTAATTTGATTTTCCTATTTTAGTGAAGTCTGCACTTGTCTTTTATTTTATCTGCTCTCATTGATGCTCACTTTCTGAAGGGCCTTGGGTGTTTGAGGTCACTCCCATCAAAGACAAGTTTCATTTGTATCATTAGGTTTTATTACATATTTCACAGGTGTTTTTCTCATCATGAAGTCGTTTTATATATCCTTTTCAAGTTGTTTTGTTTATACTTTAGCTCCTCTAAAATATTATAACCTTTAAAATCAATGACCATTTTAGTTTTTACTCAACCTTCTTCATAACACCAGGCAGTATTTTGGGCACAGAACAGGTACTGGGTTCAATAAATACTTGCTAATTAAGCTATAATATTTTTGCATGACAATTATGTTTAATATTGAAACTCTGCTACACAGCAACACAGTTTAACCTGTTTAATGTTATAATTTACACACCCTACTTCACTATTTAAATGTACATTGAATGTCTCTTTCATTCTTGAGTTCATTCATTTCACATATTGAGTGCTGCAAAGTCCAGGAAATGTACTAGAACTAAGCATCCCTTAGTGAATACAAGAGACAAGATCCTATGCCTGTGTTATTTGTGTTAGCAGAAATACAAACAACAAACAGGTAAACAACAAATAGGTATAAAATAACTTTATCTTAATTCAATGGAGGAAGAAATGGTTGAGGAATAGAATAATAAGGCAAATCAAGATACTTGAAGTGAACAAGGACTCTGTGAGTAGGCAACATTTAAGCTGAGGTCTGAAGGATTAATAAACACTTACCTTATGAAGAGCAGAAGAAAGAGCATTCCAGAGAGAAAGAGTACCATATGTAAGACACAGTTTGGTACACAGTGGCATTAGGAAGATGCTTGGTGCATCTAGGGACTCAGTGAGCTCGTGAGAGCCATGAGTGAGAAGAGGTGGAGGTGAGGTGTAGCCAAGGCACGGGATTCTGTTGGGATTTTTAGGCCGCAATAAGGAAATTGGGCTTTATTTCGAAAGTATGGAGTAATGAAGGGCATGATCCATACTAGCAGAGAAGTCTGCTGAAGCAAGTGGAGAAGGAGGGCAAGAGGGTGAATGTAGTAACAATGAGGGACATATTTTAGTTTCTGAGATACAAGTTAGTGGGTTGGGACAGTTGAGCAGCAGTAGTGACAAAAAGAAGATGCTATACATTGGATTCTATACATTGGATTGATAGGACTACTTAAGGGATAGGACTTGGGGATTGAGGAAGAGTAAAAATCGAGGATGACTAGCAGTTTTTCTGCTTTTGCTGGAATGATTTTTTCAGATAGGGAAGTCTAAGAAGGAGAAACAATTGGGGCTGTAAAAAAGAGAATTTTTTTTTTTTTATTATAGTATGAGCTGTCTGTGAGATGCCTAATAAGATGTCTGATAAACAGATTGCTATAAAAATCTGGAGCTCAGAAGAGAATTTGCAAAAGTACAAATATGAAACTCATTGACAGTAAATAGCCTTTAAGATTATGAAACTGGATAGAAACCCCTCGAGAAGAAGTGTAGAGAAAGAAGAGAAGAGTTCTGTGAACTGAACTCTGGGGAACACCAGTGTCTTAGTCTACTTATGCTGCTGTAACAAAATACCACAGACCAGGTGGCTTAAATAACAGACATTTGTTGCTCATAATTCTAGAGGCTGGGAAGTCCAAGATTAAAGGCTGGTAGATTTGGTTCTTGGTAAAGGCTCTCTTTCTGGCTTGCAGATAGCTGCCTTCTTGCTGTGTCCTCACACAGGGGAGGGAAGAAGCTCCAGTGCCACTTTCCTGTTTTATATGGGCACTAGTTTGATAATAGGGGCTTCACCCTCATAATCATATCTAAACCTAATTACCTCCAAAACACTCTATCTTCTAATGTGATCACATTGGGGTTTAGGGGTTCAAAATATGAATTTTTAGGGCACACAGCATTTAGTCTATAACAACTGGAATTTAGACTTTTGTTTGACAAGGAGAAACCAGAGAAGTAAGAATAAAGCCCAAAGAGCCTAGTGTCATTGGAGCCTTCCCCTGCCAAAATCCTTTCAGTGGCTTTCTGTCCATTTTAATTAAAACCCATAATCCTTATTGTGATCATCAACCCCACTGTTTTGACAAATAGAGTGTAGACAACTTCAGTAATTGCTACTGACATTTAATGAAGTGGATTAAAATAATTTGGTGATATAGACAAGATTGATTTCACTGGAGTGATGGGATTTGAAGCTAGGTCAGAGTGAAATGGGTAATATAGTGGAGAAACTAGTGAAGACAACATTAAAAATTTGGCAGTCAATGGCAATAGAAAAATTTATAGTAACTGGGGAAAGAAAATGGACCAAGAAAAGACACATTTAGGCTGGGAAGTGCTACAACACATTTGTATACTGAAGGGATGCATGTGTGGAACTACATCAGCATAATCTGTGCTGTGGCACTAGATACAAGCAGCCACAGTGTCATTGGTGGTGGGGGTAGGTCTCGAGGGAGAACTTAGGCCCTGGGTGTTTGCTGGCTGCCCTGTTTTTCTTACTCCTCTCCAGCAGCCAGCTGCTAGGAGCAAGTGATAAGAAATGCCAGCTTACATCCCACGTTTTATCTCACTTTCTCCAGTCTTCAGCCTACTGTTGTTTCTCCTTCTCTTTCCTCACTTACTTAAATCTTATAAATCTAAGTTGCAGCCACTTCTTACTCTTTTTTTTTTTTTTTTTTTAGTCTTCCCATAAAGTGTATAGTTTACTCTTATGGGTTGATTTAAATGAGACAAAGAGTTCAGTTCAGGGTTCATCGGAACAGTTGTGTGACTGATGAAATGAAGCATAAATAATAAGCTTTTATTTGTATAGTTTTAATGGAGAATGGTATTACTATTTTTTACAACATACTGACAGAAAAAATAGTAGAATATTAGGCACTGATTGATATTTATTTATTGAGCACTATGTCTCATAAACTAGTGATTTATATAAAATGTGCTTTTTAAATTTCACAACCCATTTAATCAGTTATAATTTTTATCTTCATTTTACAGATAAATAAAGAGGTTACATAACTTAATTAAGATAATGCATTTAGAAAGTTTCAGAGCCATGATTTGAGCCCAGGTAGCCTGACACAAAGCCCAGGCTCTAATCCCTAAATTCTACTGTCTCTAACCCCATAAATTCTTCTTGTCTCAGGGATCAAAATTATGTGGATGCATGTATTAACAGTGTTCCAACACTGTGTGGTTTCTTCAAGATGGTGCCCTCCTAACTCTCTCTAAATGCATAAATCAGTTTGACCCCAGCCCTAATATGGAGGCGGCAGGTCAACTTCCCACCTGTAATGAGCAGTAATAGCAGCAGTTATAGCAGCTACACTTAGTTATAGGTGACATTTGCTGAATGATGACTAAATGTCAAGCACTGTAGCATTTCATTTAATCTTTCCAACAATCCTTTGTAGTGTGCACCATGATGGCCTGCATCTAACAGATGAGAAAATGCAGTTCACAGAGGCTGACTAATTTGCCATATAATCTGTATGTGCAGAAGGAAGCCATTTCATTCTGGAACCCAAGCTGTCAGTCTTAAAATCTTGTACACCTTTACTTGTTCAAAGTTCTTATGGAATTTACTCACTTCTCCATGGTTTGTTTCTTCTTTATCTTCCAAACCTTTTAATCCAAATTTGGGTGCAACTTGTCGGTGACATTAAAAAAAAATTTTATAGTATATAGATAAAAGAAATTTAAACTATGAGCATTCTTAGTAAAGTTTATCTCCACACAAAATTTTTATTTTCACTCAATTTTTATAACCAACTGATTTATTTATATCCAACTAATCAATATTTATATCCAACCGATGTTAGTTATTTTGTTTTTTTATTTTCTCCATAGTCTTTCTTGGTAATTGTTCTCTGGAATATTTCTGTGATAATTTTTGGTTATCATTTTACTTTTTTATCCTTCTAAACACTGTATGCAGTCGATATATAAATTCAGACATAGTGCACAATGCCAGAAGTGGAACTAGTAATCTTTAAATAATGCTAGAAAATTGTTTGGAAACACATTTCCCAGAACCATATGCTTTGGAATTTGTTAAAACAAAACAAAAAACAAACCTATTCTGGTCAGAGAAGGTTTCCAGGTTCCATATTTTATTCTTATAATTCATCATTTAATTTTCTGCATGTTATGACAGATTTTATATTTGGTAGAAAAAAATCTTTGTAAGGCGTGAGAATGGGGATTTAAAGTTTTTTTTTAAATTTGAAAGCTGTAGACATACAGTTGTAGAACTTTGCATTTGATTAGCAGCTAATTTAAAAATATTTTCATTTACATATTTTATATATAACATTATATTTGAGGTGTCTCAGTGAAAATAAACACTAGAAGAGATAAACATTTGGGCATCATCAGTATATATCATTGCTAGTGATTATGACTCTATGAATGGATGAGATCATCCAAAAGAATTACAGAGTATGAAGATATATGGTCAAGGATTAAACTCCGAACACCACCACCATTTCAGGGGAGCTCAGGTGAAGAGGCATCCGTGAAGCAGTATGAAGACAAATGGTCATAGGATATGGGAAAATCCAATATTTTCATGAAAGATGAAGACAAGTTTCATGGGTTAAAATTTCAAGGATTGAGGAGTCAACTATATTATGTACTATGAGTATCCAATAAGAATTTTATTTAGCAATATATTAAGATTATTTTTCTCTTGGCAAAATAAGATTCAGTAGAATGGCGGATGCAGAGACAGGTTAGGAATTGAATAAGTTTAGATATGGAGAAAGATAAATGTATATTACTCTTTTAGTTCTACATGGACTAGAGAGATAAGAAGATACTTGGAGGATGATTCAGGGTTAAGAAATGTGTATTCAGAGAGAATAATTGAAATTGCTTAATATTATAAGATAGAGATCAACCACGGTGATGAAATCCACTAAAGGCAAACATTTAGGTTTATGGCATAATCTTAGAATGCAATAATTTGTTTTTTCTTTCATTTAGATTATACTTAACTAACCTAAATTCTAATAGTCAAGAAAGAAGCTATTTTTTTTGTTTTAGAGAGGATATTATTATGTTTATATGTCTTCAATAAGAGCTTATAATATTAGTATGACTATGAAGAAAGCAATTTTACTGCTACATAATTTTGGTTACATAAAATTTTTATGATAAATTGTGAAAAAACCTTTATATTAAGAAGCAAATATCTCTGCAAAAAGTCATGTTTGTACAATATTGAAATCATGAAAATTTAAAAATGCTTTTGATGTATTAATATATTTATCAAAATAATTTGTTATAATGTTTACCAGAGTAAAGCCTTTACTCAACACTATCAAATTTTTGAACTCCTATAGAAACAAATCAATTTTAAGTCACCATTAGAGTGATCTTGTTTTATCTTTTACTAATGTTTGAGGACGTGAGTAGATCACATGAAATGTGCTATACTCTCTATATCTCCTTTAGTAACTTGTTACAATTTGTTTAATCCTATAATGTTTTATTTCTAAAATTGTTCTGTGGTTTTCTAATAGATGCATGGCCTAATTCTGCATATTTCTTGATAGTGAAATATGTGATCTAAGGCTTTTCTGAGTTAGTAGAAATGTCTGCTTTCAAAGCTACTCATAGATAGTAAATATCTTGCTCTACCCATGCTTATAATAAAGTCTGTTGTGTTCAAATGCATTTTATTACAACATATGTTAATTGTCATGGAACATACAATAGATAATTCATATTCAATCTACTCAAAACTACTACTTTAAAGGAGAAAATCAATGAACCTATTTGTTTCCACTAGATGTGTGTGTTTGTGGTGTGTGTGTGTGTGTATGCGTGTGTGTATAAAGGACTAGATAGGTTGAAATTAGTAACACTTCTAAATTGTGCATCTCATACCTTCCCTTCCACAGGCATAGGAAATGACCAAAATATATTCAAACTCATTTGCAACAAAGGGTTTACTTCAATGATAAACAAAATATTTTTTTCCTGAGGCTTCTAATTCTTCATGTTATTTCCTCTGGCTGTTTATTCACAACCATTCTTCTCTTAAGTTCATTTTGTGCTGTGATAACAGCATAACACAGGCTAATTTATAAATAAGGGAAATTTATTTTTTACAGTTCTGGAGGCTAGGAAATCCAAAGTCAAGGGGTCCTCATCTGGCTAGGGCCTTCTGGCTGTATCATCTCATGGTGGAAGGTAGAAGGGCAAGAAAGCATGTTTAAGAGTGATAGCATGAGGGGGCTAAACTCACTTTTATCAGAAACTTGCTCCTGCAATAACAGCACTAATTCATTTATGAGGACAAAACCCTCATGGTTTTACTACCTCATAAGGGTCCCACCTCTTAATACCATCACAATGGTAATTACATTTCAACATGAGTTTTGGAGGGGACATTCAACTCATAGCAATTCTACATGAATAAATCTTCTTTCTTAGAAACAAAGTTTTTCAACTCCCGGCCTACCAAATCAGAAATTCTCAGAGTAAGTCTTGGAATCTTTGCTTTCGTCACCTTAATGTTTCTGTTCTTGAATACTTATATCCATGGTGATATTTATATTACTACATTTTTTTTTTTTTTTTTTTTTTTTTTTTTTTGAGACGGGAGTCTCGCTCTGTCGCCCAGGCTGGAGTGCAGTGGCACAATCTCGGCTCACTGCAAGCTCCGCCTCCCGGGTTCACGCCATTCTCCTGCCTCAGCCTCTCCGTGTAGCTTATCACATTGGCTATAGTATTACTGCATTCAGGTTCCAAACATGATATCTGATTTGTTTTTTTTTAAATTAATGTCGGATATTTCCTTGATTGGTCATTCTAGCCTGACTTGAATTGAAATCGTATATTCATCTAGGCATTCAACTCTACTTATTGAGAGAGAGCCTATCATATGCAGATGCTGATTGATCCAGGTGCCTGGAAATAGACCAGTGAACAAAGCACAGTCTTGGTCTAGAGGAAATGTCCTAAATAGTGAAGGAGACAGACATATGAGAGCATATGTAACATTTTGGAAAAGTTTTTCTACTGATTGATTTTCAGTTTACTAAGGAAAACTATGCTGTCTTGTAGTTTCCGGACGAATGTTATTACTAAAGAATTTGAATTGTCCTGCTCTGCATAATATAAATCTAAATCAAATAGTTTGATGTATTCCTGTATAGATTTTTTAGCTGAAGTGGCTTATAAAACTTTCATAATCTTAAATATGACTTATTTAATTTCCATGGCTTTTTCCCCTTTCCTTCCTCAAATAAATTAGATATACTTCTCCAGTCTGAGCTGATAGTTATTGCAAAGGAAAAGAATTATAAATAGAATACTTAATTTTATTCTCTAAATAACTTTTTAGATAATGTATCATAAATTTATGTAACTTATCATACTGTGTGACATTTAATGAATCAGAATAGCCTAAAGGGCCTGAAAAAGATTTACTGAGAAATATGTCACTTGGAGTGTATACACTTTCTGATAAATTCCTTTCAATTGAAAGAGAATGGGAAAGATGTTTTACTTTTTATGCTTAATTCATTACACATTTAAAACATATTGATTAAGCAAAATTTAGAAATTCAGGGAGATCTACATTTTCTAATAGTCCTGCCATTTCTCTCATTAGGCATTGTCTGTCTATGATTCATTTCAACAATGACAAGCTGCTAGACTCATAAAAAACCCGAATTTAAGATTAATATTCTCTAACTTCACATGTCAAAAAAACCTATTTCTCAAGAGAAAAGAAATTAAGGTCAAAAGGTAGGACTTTATTTCTTTTCAAGTGCATAAGGTTTAAGGATCAGAGAATATCTTTTCATCTAGCAGAGAAAAATGTAGCAGGGGATCGGATAGGTCAAGACTAATTGGATTGCATTTTAATAGGTTAACTTATTTTCTGCCTATCACCAAGGAAGTGTCAAATAATCTTTAATTCCTTTACTGGGTGAAGAATTCATCACATATCTTAAGAAACTGCTCAATCAAAGGCAAAGTATGAACAACTGAAAACATAGCAATATGTTTAATAAAGAAAAAGTTTTGCTGAGGCCATTATGCACAGGATGAGTATATATAAGAGACCCTGTTCAATGAGGTCCCCATTCAATCTGTAAAAATATTGTCAGATTTGTTAAACTTGGCTTATGTCTTTGCTTCATAGGCAAGACTAGATCGCTTCATAAGTGTGTAAATTAAATATGCGAGGTTTAAATATGCAAATATGCAATATATCAGTCTTTTTCCTCACCCTTCACTGGGCCCCAATACTTCCTGATGAAATTATGCTACCACATTCTTCATGACTGGATGATAAGAGTTAAGAGCCTGCAGCCACAGAACCAGTAGAGGAATTGACAAGCCCAGATTTTTATTCCTGCCAATATGTAAATCAAAATTTAAACAAAGCACATCAAGTCAGTATTTCACTGTCTACTACTGCTGCTACTATTGCTATTTGTGCTACTGCCACTTAACCCTTATTTGCATTTGCTGTGTGTACACATTTACCTTCCCAACAATCATCAGAGGCAGGTACTATTACATAAGTTTTATATGTGGGAAATTAAAACACAAAACTCTTATGTAACTAGCCCAAGGTTACACATCTGTACAGTGTCAGAGCCAATATTCAAATCCAGGCATCCTAGGCCTAAAGCTCATGTATTAATACCAACACTCAATTACACAACACAAAAATCACAATATGTTGATATTAAATTAGCCTCTTTGCTGATTTTCTGATTGCAAAATTATCAATGAATTTGTCTCATTTTGGGGGGATGCTGCTTATTCAGACAATTATATAACATAGCACTGAGAATTAAGAAATGAGGTCAGGGAATTGCCAAAGGAAACCAGAGTTGGGAAATATAAAGTGCAAAAACATTCAGAAGAAGCAAAAACCAATTGCTCTATAGAGATGATCATTTGAGCAGAAAAGTTTGCTAATGAAACCATATTTATATTTTTTGGCTGGTGTTTTTCTGAACAGAGGCTGAATCATTTGCAAATGCTTATGAAAAGGGAAATAATTTATATTGTTTTTTTTAAAAGTATCTTGTATTAGGCCATTTTTGCATTGCTGCAAAGAAATACCTGACTGGGTAATTTACAAAGAAAAAAGTTTAATTGGCCCACAGTTTTGTAGGTTTTACAGGAAGCATGGTGCTGGCATTTGCTTGGCTTCTGGAGAAGCCTCAGGGAGCTTTCAGTCATGGCAGAAGGTGAAGGGGGAACAGGCACATCACATGGCAAAAGTAGGAGCAAGCAAGAGGGGATAGGGAGGTGCCACATTTTAAATGACCAGATCTCACAAGAGCTTACTACTGCAAAGACACCATCAAGCCATGAAGGATATGCTCCTATGATCCAGACACCTTCCACCAGGCCCCATCTTCAGCACTGGGACTACAATTCCACATCAAATTAAGGTGGGGACAAATATTCAAACTATGTCATTTTACTGCTGGCCCCTCCCAAATCTCATGTCCTTCTCACATTGCAAAATACAATCATGCCTTCTCAAAAGCCCCTCAAATTTTTAACTAATTCCAGTGTAAACTCAAAAGTTCAAAGTCTCAGCAGAGATAAAGCAATTCCCTTCCACCTATGAGCCTGAAAAATAAAAAACAAATTAGTTATTTCCAAGATTCAATGCAGTTATAGGCATTAGGCAAACATACTCCAATAAGGAAAAATTGGCCAAAAGAAAGGGGCTGTAGACCTCATGCAATTATGAAACCAAAGAGGATAGTCATTAAATTTTAAAGCTCCCAAATAATCTATTATTCCATATCCCATATCCAGGGCAAACTGGTGCAAGGGGTGGACTCCCAAGGCCTTGGAAAGCTCCACTTCTGTGTATTTGCAAGGTTAAGCACCAGGCTGCTCTCACAGGTTGTTGAATGCCTGTGGCTTCTCCAGGCACAGGTTGTGAGCTGCTGGTGGATCTACAGTTCTCTGATCTGGAGGGTGGTGGCCTCTCTCTCACAGCTTCACTATGCAGTGCCCTCATGGGGAACCTGTGTGGGAGCTTCAATCCAACTTTTCCCATTAGAGCTTCCCTAAGAGAGGCTCTCTGTGGGGACTCTGCCCCTGCAGCAGGCTTTTGCCTGGGCACTGAGGCTATTCAATATATCCTCTGCAATCTAGGCAGATAGCACCAAACCTCATTCACTCTTGTACTCTGTACACCCACAGGCTTAACACCACATGGAAGCCACCAAGGCTTCCAGTGGCTTGTACACTAGCAGTATCTGGCAGCACTAGCAGTATCTGGAACCCTTTGATCCAAGGCTGGAGCAGGAGCAACCAGGATGCCAAGAAGGCTACACAGGACAGTGGTGGCCCCAGGTCTGGCCCATGAAACCATTCTTTCTTCCTAGGTCTCCAGGCCTGTGATGGATGTGAGGGGCTGCCACAAAGTTTTCTGAAATGCTTTTGAGGGCTTTTTCCATTGTCTTGGCTATCAGCACTTGGGTCCCTTTTAGTTATGCAAATTTCTCTAGCAAGTGGTTGTTCTTCAGCCTGCTTGAGTTTCTCTCCTGGAAAAATAAAAACTCTTTCCTTTCTCTATCACATGACCAGGGTACGGATTTTCCAAACTTTATGCACTGTTTTTTTAAACATAAATTCCAATCTTAGGTCATTTTTTTGGCCCCCGCATCTGAACATAGGCTGTTAAAAGCAGCCAGACCACTTCTTGAACACTTTGTTAATTAGAAATTTCTTTTATCAGTACCCTAATCATCACTCTTTAGTTTAAACTTCCACAGATCCCTATAGTAGGAACAGAATGTAGCCAAGATCTTTGCTAAGGCATAACATGGGTGAACTTTGCTCAAGTTCCTGTAAGTTCCTCATTTCCATCTAAGACCTTGACACCTGGACCTTACCATCCATATTAGCATTTTAGTCACAGCCATTTAACCAGTCTTTAAGAAGTTCCAAACTTTCCCTTATCTCTTTGTATTCTTCTGAGCCCTCCAAACTCTTCCAACCTCTGCCCGTTACCCAGTTACGCAGTCACTTCCACGTTTTTAGGTATTTTTATAGCAGTGCCCCAAACTCCTGGTACCAATTTTCTGTATTAGGCCATTCTTGCATTGCTACAAAGAAATATATGAGACTGGGTAATTTAAAAAGAAAAGAGGTTTAATTGGCTTACAGTTCTGCAGGCTTTACAAGGAGCATGGTGTGGGCATCTGCTTGGCTTCTGGAGAAGCCTCAGAGAGCTTTCAGTCATGGTGGGAAGTGAAGAGGGAACAGGGACATCACGTGGCGAAAGCAGGAGCAAGCGAAAGAGAGAAAGTTAGAGGGGAGGTTCCACACACTCTTTGATGAGCAGATCTCATGAGAACTCACTATTACCAAGACATCACCAAGTCATGAGGGATCTGGCCCCATGATCCAAACACCACCCACCAGACCCCACCTCCAACACTGGGGATTACAATTCCACATGAGATTTGGGTGGGGACAAACATCTAACCTTATGATATATAAGACTATATCATATTATCTCTTATACACTTTATAATGCTTCCTGAAAAGAGACTTAAACTGCCTCATTTATTCCAAAACACTAGGTAAAAATGAGCTGGATAGATATTTTCATTATGTGGTCAGAGATATTGACTAAGTAGTACTTATGTTAGAAAGTATTTCAGGTTTAAAAAAGTATGAATCATCTACTGTGATGATATATTCAGCAACTAAAAATTAGTTGCTTTTTAAACATTATTGTCAACTTGGCCAAGCTATTTATAAATAATTTAAAATAATTGCTTTTTTATCATAGAATTTTATATCTTTATTGATAGTTATATGGCTTTAGGGTATCAAAACTCCACCTAGAATTTATCAGCACAAAAATGTTTTTCTTAGAAATTTAATGATTCTTATACATTCAAAATTGACCAGTACTATGAAAATATGTGTGGAAGCAGATACAGTACAAGTTATGTGTACAATTTTATGATTCATATTGATAACTGTCAACATCAATCGATTGATCATTTAGTGTTGTTTTTCTAACATCGCTTTGCTTTTAGAAGTGTAATTAGAATTATAATACCAGACCATAAAATCCAGAGCAAGAAAATTGCTTATTTCTTTTATGGATTCATTGGTCTCAAAAGATTCAACCTGTAAAATATTTTTATTTTATAATGAGCACTTGTATGGTGAACATAGAAAACTCAATGACAGATTAGAAATATATGAATATTGACTCTAAAATTAGTTATTTATTCCTGTGTAAATAATTACCTGAACACTTACTGGCTTAAAACAATGTATATTATTTCATAATATCTGTGGGTAGGAATTTGGCATGGTTTAGCTGGGTCCTCAGACTCCAGATCTCTCACAAGGCTGCAATCAAAGTATCAGCTAGGGCTGACATCAGCTCAGGCTCAAACTGTGGGAGGAGCAACTTCTGAATTCACTTAACCTGAGCTTGGCAAACTTCCTTTCCTGGCTAGTGGTTGGCATGAGACATCAGTTTCTTGCTACCTTGATCTTCCCATAAGCTGTACAGTGTGGCAACTTTCCCCAGACAGGTTTTGTGTGTGTGTGTGTGTGTCTGTGTGTGTGTGTCAGAGAGAGAGAAAGAGAGAAAGTCAGTCTATCGTAACCTAATCTCAGAAGAGACAAGAAGACATCCCAACATTTAACCATATTTTTACTAGGCCTAAACATCTACAGGTAAGAGAGGGGGATTACACAAGGGTATGAATACCAGGAGGTAAGAATCACTGGGAACCATTAGAGTCTTCCTATCACAATTTCCAAAGACATTCTAAAGAATATAAAATAAAATATATCTTTTTTCTTCTTTCTCCTTTGGACAGTTTCTTCCTTGCTAAATACTGTTTCTTGGTGTTTCCCCTGGTCAAAAGTTACTTATCTCCTTTCCACAGCTAATTAAAGTTTGCTTTTAGCTAACTATTATCCATTAATAGGTCCTTGTTGAATTAATCTTATGTGAAAGACACCTGGCAAATGTAATTGGGACAATAAAAGAATGACTAACTTAATGTACTTCCTCCTAATGAGTTTGCAGTGGAGGTTCAGGCAAAATCTGTTGAAATGATTCACTTAGTACTGGTGACTAATTCCAATAAGGTGTTATCTTGTCATTGTGCCTGAGCATTCAGTGCCACAGAACAGAAAGCAGTATATAATAAAAAGAATTTCAGGTACTGAAATAGGATACTTTAAGGCAGAGTCCTCCCCCACACAGGAAACTGCCCACTGAAACTGTCTTTCCATTTATTTTTCTCGAATCAACATATTTATTGAAACATTACAGAATATAGAGAGGTATGGATAAACATATGCTAAGAGAGTTAGGATTTATATGGAAAGAAAGTACATAGAATGATAATATCAGGCAATATGTACATGAAAATAAGTATAATGGAAGTTCGGTGGATGGAGAGGTCACTTCTACCTGGGCTGGTCAAGAAAGTTTAATTTGGTTTGAATCCAAGGTATTCTTACATTTAGGCCAAGCCCGTTCTGGCTTACATTTTTAATTACCTCTTGTGGTAGGCTGCATAAGGAACCCCCAAAATGTCTGCATCTTATATCCCAGGATGTGTGGCTATGTTACCTTTGGGACATTGTGGGTGTGAGAACATTAGGTTAAGAATCTTGAGATGGAGAGATAATTCTGAATTAGCTAGGTGCATCCAATGTAAGAGTCCTTATAAGAAGGAGGCAAAAGGGTTAGTGTTAGAAAAAGAGATGTGAAGATAGAAGTAGAGATTGAAATAATGCTTTTTGAAGATGGAGGAAGAGGCCATAAGCCAAAAAATGCATGCAGCCTTTAAAAGCTGGATAAGGCAAGGAAAGGGATTCTCCTCTGAAGTCTCCAGAAGGAACATAGCCCCTGCCAGCGCCTTGATTTTTAGATTCTAACCTTCAAATCTGTAAAATGATAAATTTGTGTTATTTTAAGTCACTAATTTGTGGAAATTCATTACAGAGGCAATAGGAAATTATATATTCTTCACATGGAATGGAATTTAGTAGTTTACTCATGGGCCACATTGCTTTACTTTTCTAGCAGTCCTCTTAGGTCAAGCACTTTAAGATACACTGCCCACTGTGCAGCTCAAATCTGGTCCTCAGGAATATTCACCTCTGTGTGTTGGGGGAGGAGGAGTGGGAGGGTGAGGAGTGAGACAGGAATAGACTTTGGTGCCTAAGTGTAAAGATGCCAAAAATCCTGAAATGCAAATTTAGTATACTTTCCATGAAGAAATTTCCTGCGTAATTTGCCAATAATGCTGTCATTAAGAGACAATGTTTATCAATTCTGGCAGAATCTGTTTTACAATATTTTCACATGGCTTGATGTAGCTCCTTGCTTAAGGATATGGAAATACTGGTCATCACTACCTTATTTTTGGCCTTTGGACCAAAGCTAAAATTGAGAAAGATTCCAATTTTAATATTGTGTTACATAGCCACTGCACTATGCATTCAAGATTCACAATCCAGTTTAAGGGATGCTGGAGGCAAAGGGATGAAGACTTATCTACCATTAAAATGTCACTATATTCTTGCTTTGAGTGGTACTGTACTGTGTTAACTGAAACCAGTACATATCAGAACCAGGGGAGCCATGTCCCTGCTTTATGGTAACTGATTTCATGGAGCCATGCAAGGTAAAGACAGTTAACACTGTACTGTGCTAAGTAAGGACTGTCTGTATTGTCTGTTTTGATTGCTCTCAAGCAAAAGAAATATCCAAACTTTGCTACTGCACTAACCCCAAGGAACTTAGCATTGTATGCACTTTGAAATTCTTACCTGGTGGCGTGGCTCATTTGAATGCTGTCAGTTACATTTAGGAGGAAGTATAAGTAATGAAAAATATGTCCTAGAAATATTAAGGAAAGGAGAGAGAAGGATATAAAATATTCTAAATTGATCCCAGTAAATGAAAGAATATTATAAACTTTAAAGCTTTATTTTAGTTGTATTTTTGGGGGAGGGAGCTTGAGTGGATGAAAAGGATAACAAGACTGTCTGTAGAACATATAATGACTACAGAATGTTCTATCATTGACTGTAAATCTCCAGCTCTATGCTGTGCTCTGCGAGTCCTAAATTATGCTATAGTCTCAATTACTTGAATAACATAACATCAATGCATTTTATGCTCTGATTTCAGTCAGTTACATTTCCATTCAATAGTATTATTTGGTATTGTAAACATTTATTCATAATAGAATCCTGGTAGCATCAATTGAGATGGAGCTGCCCAGAAGAAAAATAGATAAATCATATGTTCTTTTGCTATTTCTTGTTAACATTATGATCATCACTTATTTCAAAAACTGAACTAAAAAATAAAAAATAAATTTGAAATTCACTTATTATGATTTAGAACTTGATGAATTTCTTTCCCAAAGAAAACATCTTAATGCAAAGGGAATTTTTCTGCATGTTTCTTAGATTCTAAATTAGACTTCCTTTCACAAATTTCGCATATCTGATTTTGGATAGTGTTGCTAATTGCTGTTTTTTTTTTTTAAATTTAAGATCTCATCTCTCCCCCTAGCTCTAATTCCTCCAAGGCTATTATTTCCAAAATTAATGTATGACCATAAAATACTTAGTATTCAGCTGAAAATACTATGCCAATTTTTTCTAGAAGTGTGAACTTGAATTTGAATGTAGATCATCTCTTTTCTTCCCAGCTTATGATTACCTTGAAACTGTTTATATTAATTGGCTTAATACCTAAATTCTAGTAGGGGAGAGATATGGTTAAATAAATATGTATTAGAAATATCTATTATTAGAAGTATCTATTTTAAAAACAGATTTTATATATATATATATATTTCGTAAACCACTTGCCCTGTTTTTGCTTTCAGTTCACAGAAAATTCTGCCTTGTGGTTATTTATGAATCAGACTGATAAATTGCCTTAAGGTACCACAGTCAGTGGAACTGCAGTTATTAACAGTTGGAAAAGACAGTATTTTATTCTTCCCTCTTACAAAAATCACTTCAGATAGGCTAATCTCCAAGTTTTTTTTTAACCCTGTATTTTAGGCTACTATTTACTGAGTTGAAAATAAAACCTGATTTTTAAAGTTAAACTATATGGTATTATATTTTTCTAGTTATTTGCTTGCATTTTGAGTCAGATAGGAGAAGATCTAAGCATCATGTAATTGAAGACTTAATTGTAAATTAGAATTATAGTAATTGAGCCTCCGATCCACCAATCCACCAGACAAAAGTGAGTCTCCAATAAATTATGTGTATCTAGGATTATAATATTGATATTCTCATTTAAATGTTGAATTCTTCTTCTCAGTGGCTATAGCACTTTTTTAACCTACTTAAAGCTTCCCACATCATGGTATATAAACCTGTGATATCAAATAACACCTTTAAAGAGGAATAAATTTGTATGGTTTATGGTATATATGTTACCCAATACACAGTTTTTAATGTACAGCAAAAAAGATTACTCATTTTTTTATTAGGAAGAATGAAAATAATATGCTTTAATATGACATTGGTGAAAAATGTATAATAACCAAAGTCATAGAAATGCATAAAAGTTATAAGACTATGTGAGGAAATAAAATGAATCTTAGGGTTCCTTCCCTTTCAGGCAAAGTAATCTCTAGAAATCTAATGGAGATTTATACCTAAGATTAGTCTATATTTGGGTCTTATTTGCATGTATTCTAATGCTTATCTGTTTTGACATATATATTTATGTAATCTGTATCTGTAGCCTATGTTTATTTTACACATGTGTAACTAGACTGTGCCTATGTATTATTACATGAATAATAATATTGTTTACTGTAAGTTATCAATAGGTAGCTTTCCATGAATTATCAAAATTAATATTAATTATTATAATAAATATTCCAAACCTTTCTAATTTGTGTACTAGGACATACATTGATTTATTTTATGTAAAGAACATAAAGCAATTAGCCTAAGGTCACACAGATAGTAAGTACTAAAGCCAGGCTTGAACCTGTTCTCTGGATCACTAAGCTGTCTGTTTTTGCATGTGTCTTACATTTTGCAGGCTTGAAGTAAAATTGGAGAGCTGTTGACTACCCCTCAGGCAAAGTTTCTTGGGACAGTACCTCTGTTGTGCTAGAGTAGAACCCTCCCCTCTGTCTGAGGGACTCAGGAAAGCCTCCCCAGAGGAGGTGGTGCCTAGACTGAGTTTCAAAGGATGAATTACATTCACCCACAAGGTAGGGGTGGCTTTCTAGATATAAGAATCCGTGGTGCAGAAACATAAAAGAAAACACTTGTCACAATAAGGAAATGCAGGATTCATTATGATGAGAGGGCAGGGTTTCTTTTTTGGAAGTGGTAAAAGGTGAAGTGAGAAAAGTATTTCAGAAATGTATGATGATGATGGAAAACTACATGTACAGAGATTTGATTATCTTTCCTTCCTAGGAATGGGGACCTTACTTAAGTATTTTGAGTACAGAAGTAACATGTCTATATTTGCATTTAAAATACATCACGCTGGGGCAGTGGTTCTCCAACCTTAGCCTGCATCAGACTCACTCGGAGGGCTTGTTAAACAGTTTCGGATGCAGCCGAACTCAGGTGGGGCCCAAGAAATTGCATGTCTTATGAGTTCCTGGGTGATGTTGCTGCTGCTGCTGGTGGTGGTCCTCAGACCACACTTTGGGAACTGATTTGAAGAAAAGATGATATGAAAGTGAGAGTGCAAAAAGGAACTCAACAAAGACACTATTTTGGAAAAAGCCGGGGGTCAGGGGAAAATAAAATGAGGTTTTGAACTAAGCTAGTAAATGCAGTGGTTAATGAAAGAAGGCAATCAACTAAGCAGATATTTACAAGGAAAACTAGACTGGATTGGTATATGGATACCAGAGTGAGGAAAAACTCTATTGACACCCATAAACCTAGATTGGATAACTAACTGCTTCTTGAAAACATCAACAGGAATAGGAAATTGGCAGTTGGCCATGGCAATGGCTGATAAAGAAGATGATGTTTTATTTGGATATAGTGAGTTTGAGATAGCAAGGATGCATCAATGTGGAAAAGATGGAAAAGAGAAATTGATTGAGACTGAGTCAGGAATTAGCAAAACATTCCCTTTACCGCCTCAGCCATATGGAAAGGAATGGACAAGAAAAAGCGACACACAAAATTTATGAAGTGGAAAATGTAGAATTTGAATCTCTGGCACTTTCTTCAGAAAGCCCTATTCTATGCACTATTGAAACACTTGTGCCTTGGATACACATTATATTTCCTAGTTAGGTTTGAATTCAGATAGAAGACTTTGAAATTAGAAATATATAGCCAAGATTTTGGGAATTTTACTTTTTGGCTAAATCTAATGTTCTCAGCTCTTACATTTACAGGTCAATCAAGGGTAATCATTCTCCCATCAGAGGATATTAGCCACCTCAGAATTATTCTGCCTGCAATTTGTTGCATTTCTTCTTCAGATAGTGAATAAGTATTTATGTTTTCTTCCAAGTCACCATATGCATGCCAAGAAGTCCTCCCTATTCTTTTCTCACACCTCAACTCATTCAAGAGAGCATCGTTGTTAAAAATCATTGCCTCTGGAATCAGCGTCTTTGGTTTGAATACTTATTAGCTGTGTGACCTTTGTTAAGTCATTTAAACTCTGAAAGACCCAGTTTCATCATCTTGAAATGGTGGAAATAATAATGGCTAAGAGAGTTAGGATGTTACCTAATGCGGCAGTAGCGCTCTTAGCATGGTGTCTGTTTTAGTAAATGCTTAATAAATGTTAATTATTATGTTATTCAACCAGTTCCTGGAGACACTTACCTGGTATGCATTCAAAAATAAAGTACAATCTGGCAATATGAAATACCCAAACTAATTGTCACACTATAAAATTTAACACCACAACCCCTGTTATAATTTTAACACCACATTTCTCAAAATTCTTCCTCATGTTGTTCTGCAGATTTATGTGCTTTTGGACTGAAAAATCCTTAAAGTCAGAGAGCATGTCATGACTCTGAATGCTATGAAACCTGTGACCTTGATTTACTCCTCATTGTGTCCTCCCATGAAGGGTACAGTGCCTCAGCCACAAAATTTGCTCAACTGCTCTTTTTTGAAGGAATTAATTGTGTGGCTTAAGGAAAATTCAGATTCAGCCTGGCCTATCCTCAAAGTAAAGAAATACATATTTCCCCTTTTTTTGTTTTAAAGAATAATTAAAAAGGACACATTTTGGCTTACATAGGAAAGATTGGTCTGTGTGTTTCCTGCTTTTTCTATGCCTCCCAGGAAATTTACCCTGTAATGTTGCCAAGGAAACACTAACCGCTTAAGTCTGGTTGAGGAGGAAGATGCCTCATTAACAAACTCAGCTTCATTATTTGGATGCTTGCCTTAAGGAGCTGGTATTCAGTGATGAAAGATTGTTTCCATTAAGCCTTGTGTGAAAAAGTGAATGATTTGTTTAAAATAAATTTTATCTTCTATTACTTATTCCCAGTGCTGTGAACCAACACACTATGAGATGTTACATAAAAATAAACATTACTGATTTTTAGTATAACATATTTGAACCATTTATTAATGCCAGACATACATGTTAGGTCAAATTTTCAAGCATTGATTTATTGATTGTACAATGATTAAGGTGTCAGACCTTTAATTGGAAGCATTGGCAGTATTTAACCAGAGGATGAATTTAATGTATTGTCTATTGACATTAAATAATTTTGCATTTTTCCTTCTGATGTACTAGAAACCATGTAACATATAGAAACTTAGTACCTCAAGAGATGAGAAAATACAGAGTTGAGGAGTTTTTCTTTCAGGAGGATGTCTCATTAGTGATATATGATGGAACAGAAAATACACTGGGCTTGGAGTTATAACACTTGGGATTTCAAAGCTTCTTTCGAGCATTCACCAGCTGTGTGATTTGGGGCAAGTCATTTATTAGCTTATTCACTCAGGCATTTTATAAAGATTTATTGGGCAAACATTATTGCTTTGAGCCATGCTTTCAAAGTGATACAGTTATACAAAAATAAGACACACTTCACCATATGTACTCTGAGATTCAGCTTTTTATATATATAAAAATAGTATCACATAATTTATTCATTCATTCAGTAATTATATTATTCAATAAGTATTTATTGAGTCTCCACTGTGTGGCAAGCTGTTCTATAGGCTGATGATAGGTATTCACCTCTTGCTGGACTCTTGACCACATTGTTCTTGCACCTTACTTCTTTAGGTTTAAGGGTGGTTACAACGTCTAGCTGTTGCTAGTCCACATGTACCACCATTTCTCTGGATCCTGTAAACTATCCATACCTCTATAAATCATACCTTTATTAAATGTTCTTCTGTATAGTCTCTGAGTTTGTCAGTTTGTTCAGGTGGAACCTTGACTGATTTAGACAATTAGTTAGGGAAGGTCATTCAGAATTTTGGTATGTAAGCTAAGATCTGAATGAAGTGGGTGAGTTAAATAGGAGGATATTCTAGTGCTATGGTTTTAATGTTTGTCCCCTTCAAACCTCATGTTGAAATTTGATACCTAATGTTGGAAGTGGTGCCTACTGTGAGGTGTTTGGGTCATGGGACAGATACCTCATGAATAGATTAATGCCCTCCCTTGGGGGTGAGTGGGTTCTCTATTAGTTCCCATGAGAGCTGGTTGTTACAAAGAGCCTGGCACCTCCTCACTCTTTCACACAGCTGGCTCCCCTTGGCCTTCTGCCATAGGTGGGGGCAGCCTAAGGCCCTGCTCATATGCAGAAGTCCAATCTTGAACTTTCTGGCCTCAGAATTCTGCACCAAATAAACCTTTTTTTTCTTTATTTACTTTTTATTACTGAGCCTCAGGTCATCCTTTATAGCAACAAAAAATGGACTAGGACATCTAGAAATGAGCATCCTAAGAAGCAGGAAAAGCATGGGCAAAGGCCCTGAGATAGAAGCCAAATTTTGAATTTTTTTTGGAATAATAATGAAGCCATTGTGTCTGAGAAGGCAGGATGGAGGGAGAGTGGCAAAAGTTATGGTCAGAGAGATAGCCAAGAGCCAGATCATACAGGGCATGGCAGAGCATAGCAATAAGTTTGTGTTTTGCTTTAAGATTGCTGGGAAACCGTTTAGGGTTTTGGTCAAGACAGCAATGTGATCTAACTTACAATTTAAATGGATTGTTCGGCTACTATGTGGAGAATATATAGGGGAGAGGGAGATAACAAATTCATGGACAACAGTTAGAAAGCTATATATATATGTATGTTTTTTCAGTTTATGTGATAGATATTATTGATATAGTACAAGGGATTAAGATGACAGGAATGAAGGTAGTGAGATGTAGTCAAATTCAAGTAGTATTTTTACAATAGACTTATTAGGGTTTGCTGATGGATTTGGACCTGAGCAACTGGGTGAATGGTGATGTCATTTAATAAGATGGCAATCACTGGGATGGGAACCTAATTTAAGGGAAGAGTTGTGATGGAATCAAGAGTTTAATTTTGCATTATTGCATGTTACATGGCTATAATACATCTAAGTGGAGATTGAAGTGGCAGTATGGATCTCAGAGGATAGGTTGAAGTTGAAGATAGAAATTCAAAATTTATCAGCATGCATTATATTTAGAGCCACAGTACTAAATAAAATCATGTAGTGGGTGAAAATAAATGAAAGCCAAAAGGGAAAAGTATTTCAATAAAGATGAAGTAGTCAGCTGTGTTGACTGAAGCTTAGTGATCAAGAAATATGATGACAGAACATGAAAAATTAAATTTGAACGATAGGATGTCATTGGCAACCTTGATAAGAGGAGTTGCAGTGATGTGGTGGGCACAACAGGGCATATTAACAGAAAGTAGGGGGAGAGGGGAATTTTGAGAAATTTTTCTATAAAGGAGATGAGAAATGCTTAATTTCAATATTTTGAATACAATAAATTTTGTGAAGTTTTAACATATATATAATACTTCATTAAATATTTTAAAGATTTGAAATAATTTTAAATATAACCATTCGATAGAAATGGTCATTTTACTATTTCACATTGATTCCACTGATACTGATTTTTTTATAGACTCCTTAATGAACTCTTATGTACTCTATATTGAAATATAATAACTTTTCCCAAAGAATCTATAAACTAGTCCCAAATTACAAATATGCATGCATTAGTTTGCTAGGACTCCTATAACAAAATGCCACAGACTGAGTGACTTAAACAATATAAATGTATTTTCTCACAGTTCTAGGGCTAGAATTCCAAGATAAAGGTGTTTGCAGATTTTATGTCTTCTGAGGGCACTCTCCGTGGCTTAGAAATTGCTGCCTTCTTCTTGTGTTCTCATATGGCCCTTGCTCACTGTGCACACATCCCTGCTATCTCTTCTGCTTCTTATAAGGACACCAGTCATATTGGATCAATCTTCTTAATCACCTCATTAAAGACCTTACATTCAAACACAGTTACATTCTTAGGTACTGAGGGTTAAGTCTTCAACATTTGAGTTTTCAGGGAACATAATTTAACCCATAACAATGCATAAATCTGAAATTTTAAAATGCCCATAATTGACAACTATTATAATGTTTTAAGTATTTTCATATTACATTAAGTGACTTTTTGAACAAGTGCAAGCTTCAAACCTGATATTAACTTTAAATATAACTCTCAGGTTTGAAGATATCTTGGGTCTTGTGGCATATGCGATGCTAGAGTCACCTAACTCTTTAGAATTTTATTTGTTCATTCTTACTGTATTCGATAGCCAAATTATTTTATCATATTTTTCTTTAACATAATTGGCTGATCCTGCTCTTCAGGGATAAAAATAAGAATCCAGCAACAGCTCTGGGAAAGACCTGAAATCCTAATATCCTTTTATTTTTTTCACTTGCACACAAAGGAAGCAAGACTTACAGTATCTGAACTTAATGGCTTACACTGAGAGCCACGTGATTAATCCCTATAGCTCCATCATTCAAAGTGTTTGTCAAGGGAAGAATATGCCAATTCTTGGAGCAGGAGGCCAGGGAGCAAAGATGCAGGCGAACAACCAGTAGTACAAATGCAGTGCAATGTAGGCTCCTCAAGTCTGAGAATGCCCTAAGTCTCGCTCTACTTAGAGCCCTGACACTGATCACCTCACTCTTCCTGGAGCTCAACCTTCCCAAGCTTTAAGACTTCTGATTCACTGGCCATCCTTGGTTTACTAGGTTTTCATGCCAGGATCAGAAATTTCCAGTGTTGAAAAACTGAATCTGCACAGCTGTGTTAAGGACTGGCTAATAACCCCAGTTAGGTTTTTCACACCTTGGAGAGGAAAATGAAGCTTTCATTATCTGAAATGATGTTTAAAAATGAAGTTTCTTATATAATTAATAGATACTAGTTTATTTCATTCAGCATTGATGATAAAAATTCATATGATTGAGTATACCAGTGTGAAGCAGCATGCAGTCCCTGAGCAACAACATGGGGTAGGTGCTTGCTACACTTCTACAGATTCGAGTGATAAGGAGACGATTAATCCAAATGGATTTATGTTTGTTACTTACACAGTCAGCATAAGGAAGGCTACCATTATTTCAGCTCCTCAGGTCCCTAGAAAGGCCAGGATTCAGATGAGACAAGTGAAGTGCTTAGGGCACAATATTTAATAAGGTGCTCACTATCAAGATTATACAAGTGCAGGTCAGCAGTTGTATGACCCTAAGAGCCAGCACCTACTTAAATTTTGCACTATAGGCACCTCACTTACCTGCTCTAATTCTGACCCTGGTCCCAATTTCCACTGGACAACACTGAACTGGATGGGTCAAATGATAGGCAACAAGAGAAGTGGGCTATACTGTTAGGGAGGAGCCAATTCCATACTGCACCTAAGTGGTTTGATAGCCTGAA
This sequence comes from Nomascus leucogenys, assembly GCF_006542625.1. NCBI lineage: Eukaryota > Metazoa > Chordata > Mammalia > Primates > Hylobatidae > Nomascus > Nomascus leucogenys. The sequence goes on from NC_044390.1 coordinate 23,764,723, forward strand.
GATGGACCTGGTGTAGGGAGGTGTGAGGTGAGAAGTCCCATGCCTCACTGGTGTGAGGGAGGCAAATAAGAAATAGCTATGTAAAAGCTCCTCATAAGACTGCCTCCTTTGCCATGTTCTGGGAGGGTCACGGGATATTCTACCAAGATTTACCAGCCTGTGGTTTAGCCTTGCCTGCATCGCCAACATAGATATGTGCAGTGTCACCAGGGTACCAGGGTGAAACTGTTCACTAGGACTGGCAATTAAAAAAATACATGTTTGGAGTCCTACGTATATGTTTTATAACCCATTTCTTAATAGCTCTATGATACTGTATGAGTTATGTAAACTATCTAACCTTTCAAGTGAGAAAATAATTAACTAACATAAGTTTATTATGGCGTTAATGTCTACAAAGCACTTACAAGAGTACCTAGCACATAGCAAGTGTTCACTGAGTGGTAGCTATTTTATTAGCTATTAGATACAAATGATGACCTCAACAGGGTATGCAATATGGTTAAATAAATTCTGTAGCCTAGTTAAAAATAAAATTATGTTTTGAGTGTTTTAATCAAACAAATAATATTTTTACAATAGTAAGTCAAAAAACTTTCTAGGAAGTCAATGTTTATACTATTTGATGTCCCCTTTTGTTGTTATCCATATAAAATATATTGAAATAAGAAAATAGACACATTTGTCAAAGATTTTACTTATACTTTGCAGATAAAATATTCAACAACCATCAAAAATATTGACTCACTTTGAGTTATCATTTGAAAACTATGTAGTAATCATATGTCCAGAGTTCCTCAAAGTATTTGTTTTGTCTACTAATTTTACAACATAAATGCATCCATGCACACTTATGTTCATTATGCACACCTGAGAAAATTCCTTTTGCGTGAACTGATAAGCCATGTTTAACTTGGACCTCTCTCCAAGTAGGATACTCTTTTTCAACTTACACTCAAAATAGAACATGAACTCAAACATTTTTTTTACGATTGAATGATTTACATTCGATTTACAACATACCCATTTAGAGATAAGAATGTACATCTGTATACTATTTAGAGCCATTAATTCATAATTTGTTTTAAATTCAATGTGTTAAAAACTACAAAATTTATTGACCTTTTCATTCATCTTCTACATTCTTCTTTCTCATTTTTTCTCGACATGTCAATCACAAAGAGCTTAAAATTTTAAAAATCTGAAACTTGGCACAACTTACTTAGATAAGAAATCTTAATGATCAAACTACAAAATATGAGAAAACGCATTGACTAAATTGCTAAAATACTTGTTATCCACATCAGTTTCTCTATTATCCCTCTGATAGCTTCATTAAAAATTATATCATTAATATATACCTTTCTACAAAGAAAGACATGTATTAACTCCAAATGCACTTGATATCTTTTTTTTCATTTTAAGTATAATTGGAAATAACATTTTACATGAACAGAAACTTGTTTCAGTATGGTCATAGCAGAAATATTATCAAACAGTGCAAGCTGTGTGTCTTATTTTCTGTAAATCTAATATTTTAGTCATTTTACTACCTATTGTTTTCATTCCATGAGATTTTAAGACAATTTTAAGTTATGTTTTATCTTTGGATTTGATAAGGATATTAGTATTCCTTGCCAATTTATACATGTGTTTGATGCTTTGTTTTAATTATACAAAGACAAAATTAAGTGACAATAAGAATGCTAAAGAACATGTAAGATCAGATAATTTAGGTGAGTTGATTTTTTTTATGTTGGGCATGATGTTGGAATAAAGCATTTGAACAGGATGGAGAGGGTGGGCCTTTTACAAATAGACCCAAAATGCCGATATAATTAGGATATTTTTACTTTTCAGAGCCAGAAATCTATCTTAAGCTGAATTGCAGGCAGAGAGAACGTCTCATTTCAAACATTCCTCAAATGATACAATCAAGGACTTAAACTCTACCATTATGTTTTTCAGATTCTATATTGCCTTAATTCTCTGGCAGTTCCCTACAATATTTGAAGCAATTTTTATTAGCCTCTTTTGTAGCTAGAATGGGAGAGGGGAAGGAGTAGTTCCTCAAAAGGATTCTTGGTAGAGAAAAAATATATATACACATTTCCATTAGAAAGGAGACCATTTAATAATTTTCTTGGTAAGTACTCCTTGTCATTTGTGACCTTTAATAGACTATGTATGAACAAATTCATTACCCATTATGTTCCTGTTCAAAGTTAGCGTTTCAGATAGAAACAGTTATAACACCATCCTTCCCTGTCCCCTTCCTTGAATGTTTCCATCACGTGCTCATCCCAGCCCCATATTGTATTATTAAGAGTCCTCACTTTTTCAATATAAGGGGAAAATCATCTGATTAAGTCCTAAGTGAATTAGTAGCATAAGTCCTCTTAATTATATCAAAATATTGGCCTTTTTCCTCATCATAGGCATTTAAATTTCTATTACTTCAATTGGGACTTAATTATCTTTCTTCTTTGCTTTCTTAATGCAACTATATTTCCCCCTTCTTCATCCCTGTCTTTCCAACTAGATGCAAACAGATAAGAGGTGATCAGAGTCATAAGAAAGAACATTTTTAGCGAAGAAGTGTAACCATTCGATTTAACCCAAAACTCCTTTCCAGCAGCCTTTTAGCAGAGAGTTGTGTTTTTTTCATTTGGGAGGGATGAGGGACGGTTTACAACTTAAATCAGCTGCAAACACTAAAAACCTGGGTGATTTTACTTTAAAACCTAGAATTGCAACTTCTTTTGAATAAGTCATATAATCATTAGTAACCCTGGAACCAAAGCCTTAGAACTTATAAGGCTGAGTCGTAGTTGTCCCTATAAACAGGTCACAGCCTGTATAGCTTATCACACCATTACCTATTTCTCCATTTATAAATTTAACAACTATAGTCATTACTCAAGCCTGACCTTCTGTGGTTACCTATTAAAGATTAAAAATCGATCTCTTTATATTTTTATACTCTGTGTAGAAATAGAGTAGACCATAGTTATAATTTTTAAAATTTGCAACAACATGGATGATCCTGGAGAATATTAGGTAAAATCAGCCAGGCACAAAAAGATAAATGTCACCTGTTCTTACTCATATGTAAGAGCTATAAAAAAAAATGATCTCATGGAGGTAATGAATAGAATGGTGGTTACCACAGACTGGGAAGGCTAGTTGGGCGGTGGTGAAAAAAGATTTGGTTAATATTTTTATCTACAGTTAGATAAAATGAGTAAGACATAATGTTCAGTAGCACAATAGGGCGACTATTGTTAACAATAATTTATTGTATATTTCATAATAGCTAGAAGAGTATATTTGGAATGTTTCCAAAGCAATGAAATGATAAATGTTTGAGGTGATGGACCTAAATTTGATTATTACACATCAAATACTTACATCAAAATATCACATGTATGTCATAAATAAGTACAACTATTATGTATTCATAAAAAATAAAAAAAATTTTAAAAAAATTTTTAGGTTAAACATTTTCCGTGGGTTTAATATTTTTGAAAATAATACATTAAACTGAAGTTTTCTTAAATTTTCTTTTTTCTGCTCTCACTTCAGCTCTTCAAAGATGAAACATCTGCATATTTAAAAAAATTTGTTTATATGTTTTTCTTTTTATAGACTGTCCAGAGTTGGAGAGAATATCTAGATCTTTGGATGTAGACTATTTGTATAGTATTACAGTGTCCAAGATTGCAAAAAAATAATAATAAAATAGCTGATGTGCCTTAATTTGCAGCTAAATAAATTATTACACTGTGGGACTGGGGGATTCTTCATGCTGTTGAGTAGCACTTTACAATCAACACCTCTCCCCTTTTCAGGATATCGAATCCCTAACAGGAGGGCTGGCTGGTTCTAAGGGGGCTGATCCACCGGTAAGTTAGATTCTTCATTAAATTTAACTGTTGATGAATTGAATTGTGTACACACCAGATCATCAGTCGATTGCTTGTATATTATTTGTCATATGCAGGTACTTTTTATAAATACAGCTATTATAGAAACTAATAACAGAAGTATGGAATTGCTTTGAGGTGTGGTCTGGTGTTTTTATTAAAAAGTTTTAACAACTTATAAAAACTTATCTCAATTTATTGGCTTTAAAAATAGGAATAAAATCTTTATCAGAATATCTCAGTAATTTATGTTCTACTAACTGGAGAGTTTATTTTTCTAAATATGAGTATAGTATTTGGGTTGCAATATATTTTCTAGTTACTGAGAAAAATTATGTCCATGTGATAAATAGTATTGACTCTTGATATTGTTCTTTTCTACTTAATTCAGGAAGCTTCCAGGAAATTAAAGTTTATAAAGTGTTCTAAAGTTTCTATGAATTTAGTTTATAAGCAGTAACAAAGCTTGATGTTCTATTATTGGAACATCTTAGTCCTTTCTGTGATGTCAGATTTCAGAAAACACTGATAGAGATGACATCCCTATGACTTCATGCTTGAGATCCAAAATAAATTCAAAGAGTGTATCTAAAGTAATAAGTTATATCAAGTTATATCAACAAATAGTCAATGCATACATTTTTATCATTACTTCCTTTTTATTTAGCAAAATGAAATTTAATGAGGAACATACAGAACTCAGTGTTATCATTTTTTAGCTATTCTTCACATAGGCGTGTAGGTGAAGTACTTTAACTCCATTAAAACACCAGTGAGTTGTTAGAGAGATAACTTTCTGTTCTGGCTCTTTCTCTCCTGTCTCACTCTGTTGTGTCTCATGGTGTTATCTAATTTTCATCAAGTTGCTCCCAAAGTATGGCTAAAAAACATAGTATAGTCCTTTTCCTTCTTTTTATTTTTATCATAAGTATTTATGTGGAAAAATGTATTGGCTGCAGACAGCTGCTTATATTTATCCCCTAGACCTATTACATTACAATGTAAGGCAAGGTGAAATGTAAGCCAACCTGGAAAGTATATTGACAGGATTAATGGCCAGTCTTTTACTTAAGTATTGTAGGTGAGTGCTTATGTGATGTAATTTTACCCTTCTGCCTTGCACAGTGCTTGCCCATAGAATTCAACTTACATCAGAAAAGTAGATTTACTACCTTCAAAATACTTCCCTCAACTGTTCACTGATTCCTGGAAGAATTCTACAGTTAGAGATTAGTCAGTTTCAAAGGATTTGTCCCTTGTTCAATGCAAAATAAAATATCTGTCTTCTGCCAAGTACTGATAAAGATCTTATCCATTATTTACATGTTAAAATAAATTAGTTTGTCATACCCTCTAAGAAAGCATGTTTCTAAACATGAAAGATTGAATGGGTATGTGGCCTAGTTGTTGAAAGAATCCTTTTGCAGGGAGAAAATAAAGGTCACAGAAAGGAAAAATGGTATCCTGAAGGCAAACCACATCAATGTCATTCCCAATAAATAAAAGTGAATAGGCATGAGTTATACAACTTTCTCTCTCTCTCTCTCTCTCTCTCTCTCTCTATATATATATATATATATATATACATACATACATATATATAGTATATCAATCTATATATGTATACTTAGATAAATAGATAAATTTTTTTCTTTTAAAACAACTTATAATATTGTGAAGAAGATAGGAGTTCTTTCTTGGCTGTGCTATACCATGATGATTATTTTATACTTATGTTTTCTGAAGTTTCAATGATTATGCTTATTTTATAACATTTTGTAGAGTGGAAAACATTATGAACAGTTCAGAGTGCATAAGGGCTTAGGCAATCTAGGGGTTCATTAGTACACATTAATTTAGTGTCTCCCATTGTTAAGGAGCTATCTGGAACATACTGCCGGGAGCTATGTAACAGTCATTTTCTTTAGCCCTAAGTATCTAAGGTATCTAGGTAGTTAGCCCAATAGTATCTAGGGTTACTTCCATCATTTAAGAATAAAGCAATGAAAGAAGCTATTGTTTTTGCCTCCAAGTTAGAAAACTGAAAGTCAGATTAAATTATACATAATCTAAATCAATTTCAAGTTTTTAAAATAATTTTTTCCTTTTTAAAATTAAAAAAAATTTTTTTTGAGACTGAGTCTCATTCTGTCTGTCACCCAGATGGGAGTGCAGTGGCATGATCTCGGCTTACTGCAGCCTCTGCCTTTTGGGTTCAAAGGGTTCTCCTGCCTCAGCCTAGCGAGTAGCTGAGATCACAGGCGTGCGCCAGCATGCCCGACTAATTTTTGTATTTCTAGTAGATACAGGGTTTCACCGTGTTGGTCAGGCTGGTCTCGAACTCCTGACTTCAAGTGATCTGCCTGCCTTGGCCTCCCAAAGTGTATTTTTTCCTTTCTTTAAAAAATGTCATTTTAATAGATCATCAAAATACTATTGTCTACTTCAAAAGCTATGCTTTTTCTAGAAACCATTCTATGATGATGTTTTCATTGGTAAGAAATTCAAAGTCTTATATTTTTTCATTTATTGAACAGAATACATCAAACATTGAGTGAATGATCTAGCATAAGGATGCTTAGCTGTCGAGTAATTTCTTTGCCAGTGTAATAGAAATCTCAGAGGTATCTTGAAATGTTAATGGTATGTTTAAAATTGCAAATTTTACTGTGGGTACACATAAATGTTATTTCTGAAGCATTAGAAAAAAGAGTGAAGTTTGTTATTTCAAATGGTAAGGCATATATAGAAGGTTGTGTCAACTTTGCAAATGTCATTATAAGTAAATTTGCATATCTGGTAAGAATAAATTTGAGAACTCTAGGACAATTTTTCATTAATATTTTAAACAATAAGTGTTAAATAGATTTTATTGAAAATTCAATTAGTCTCAGTTTTAATGTTAATAAAGAAAAAGAAAATTACTCATTCATGATTTTCAAGGGTGATTCAAAATTTTACAAATGGCCTGTTTCTGAAAAGGATTTTAATTCAGAAACTGGAAATTAATTGTAGCAGCAAACACAACTCAGAGATTTTTCCAAATCACATAATTATCTTAGAAAATAAATGCTTTTATCATTGGAGAAAAAAATAGTATCTGTTAAATATTAACTTAAAGCTGTCTTTGAAAATTATATCAAGAGATATTCTATATTTGGCATATGTTTCCCATTCATAAAAACTGGATCACAGATTAACCTCCAGCATAAGAGCATAGAATTTATTTACATAGAATTACAAAGGAAAAGAAACTAGATAATCAAAGTTAAAAGTGTAAAATTCGTTATTAAATTAAATAGTGCTTTGTAAATATACCAGTTTGTCATAGTGTTTTGTTTTAAATATGAGCAATATTAAAATGTAAAAAATTTGGGAACTGTAAAGAATCAAAGTGCCCCACATTGTCAGCCAACCCCTGGCAAGGCCAAGGTAAAGTATATCTATGTCTGCTACAGATGGCCAAGAGGACTGAAGTACTGGGGTGCAATGCATGAACTCTGTTATATATCTGTAAGCATGAACCTGCTATCTGGAGAGCTGTAGTTGTGCTTGTCAGTGTGTAACCAGCAGTGTGAAGGATCCCTTCCTTTGTTGAATCCATGAGCCAGTAAGAGAGAGGTGTAATTTTTAAGACAACCCCTGCCCTGGTGCCAGAATTGTCTGTAGACTGTGGACTAGGTGTAAGTCAACAGGTAGGATTTAGTGGATCAGCTTGGCCATACGAGTTAATTTTAGTGATAATAGACTCAAGCAGAGTCTGTATATACACAATGAGAGGTGTTTCTCTTTGCAATTTGGTTTAGGAAAATATTTTAATTGTTATGTAGCTATTTACTTTCTTATTATTTCTGATGTTTTTTAAGGGCTGATATTGACAAAAATCTAATAGAGACTACATGAGATACATTGGTCAAACGTGAAGTTGTTTCATTGTATTTCACAAAATGTTATTATCAGGATTTAAATTAAATCTACTTCATTGCGTCATGTAGTAATTATAGCAAGAATACCACTGAAGGTATTCAGTTTCTTCCTTGTTTTCTTTCTGTTTATTTCTTTGGAATAATAAGATCTATACATTTTGCTCCCTATAGAACTTAATACTTTTAAATGCTTTTTAAGTTTGTTTTTTTTTCCTAAATGCTAATGGTTCTCTTTATTTCTAGAGTGTGGTGAATAAGTGATTACCCATCTAATTCATATCCTTGGGCTTGACATACACACTGTCCTGAACATTCTTAAGCTCTATTAGGTTTTTTTTTTTCCCCACCGAGGAAACAGAATTGTACTTTCTGTTCTCATTTTAATTGTCTTCCTGATGGTCCTTAGCAATTTAGATAAACACACCACAGAATTTAAAACAACTTCAATTTTCTGAGTGTGCTGTTTAAACCAAATTATATATTTTTTAAATTGTAAATGGTCTTAGAGTTTAAAAATCTACAAAACTGATTTTAATTTGATTATTCAAAAATGACAAGGTTTTACTCATTTACTTCAACAGATAATAAAATAACATTAATCTGAATCGTGTCCTAATTTAAATTATTTCAACCTTATATTGTTATATTTCAACCTTATATTGTTATATTATTTCCTTTCATTTTCCTATTTGTTTATTTCAAATTCAGTGTATATTTGAGTGTACATTATGTGCTGGGCTGTACTATAGAATTTGGTTAGGTTTTGGAGACACTGATAAACAATACACAGTTTCTCATTTCAGAATCTTACAATATACTTGAATGAACAGTTTGGCAAAAACCAATTATAGCATCATGTAAGCACAGGATGAGATGAAAGCAAGTAAGAGTATCACATAATTCAATTGATGGGAACAGAAAGGGACTGGAGAAACAAGCAAGGCAAATAGAAGAAAATAATTTCTTTCTTGCCAATTGTAGCATGAATTGAAGCTGCCAAATGAGGGGGGGACCATGGTATATTAAGCAGAGGAAACAGCATCTGCATAGGTAAAAACTGAGAAAATAACATCATGTAGTAAAGTATAAAATAACCTGGGCATGGCAGATAAAGGTGAGATAGAAGGCTAGAAAGTTAAGCCTGGGCAAGAATATGATAAATTACATGGAAGGAATTTGTACTTTATATGAAAGACCAAAGGGAAGCATTGAAGTCTTTAAACAGAAGAGTCAATGAGATCTTCCCTTTAGAAACATTTTCTTGTTACCAGTTGGAGAGTGAATTAGAGAAAAGACCAAAGCAAAGAGACCTATGAAAAGACTTGCAGTCATTCTTTCAAAGGATAGTGATGAAAATGATCATGGTGACTTTTTTTGTCTATCTCCCTAGATTATAACAATAACTGAGGGCAATATCACAGGAGAAACTAGACATTATTTTTTAAAAAATTAGATGATTAATAAAAGCCTATAAGGTGACAACAAGAATGGAGAAGAATGGATTGACTCATGAGATATTGAGAACATGGTGAACATGCAAGAATAGGTGGTTGTTTGGAAGCAGACTGAGGCCTATTGAGAAGTCAAGGCTGATACTGGAACTTTCTGGTTTGGCAATTGAGTGGATGAAGGTTCCATTGATTGTGACAAGAAACCAATGAGATAGAGCATTTTCAAGGGGGAAATGAGGTATTCAGTTTTAGACACGTTAAGTTGAGCTGAATTGGGAATATATGAATGATTTGGAAATTTAAAGGTGAGATCTCATTTAAAGCTATTTATTTGGGCATGCAGAAGACTTAAAGCTATTGGAGTTGATGACATCATCCTCCCAAAAAACATGTATATAGAGTTATAAGAGAGTTCAGAATAAAGCCTGAGAAAGAAAAGCACTTAAGTAAAGGTGAGAGGAAGAATGTGCCTCAAAAATGACAAAACAGAGATGGGTCCAAGGATGGATACCAGAAATGTGAGAATCATTAATGCCAAGTTAAAGAGAGGATGGCAAGAGGGTTATTAGCAGTTTCATGATGTTGAGAGTTCAAAAACTATGTTCGTTGTATTTAACAAGAAGAAATTATCTTGGTGAGAGTAATTGTAGAGTAATTTAGGTAGAATCAAGTTTCCAGGGGCCTGAGAGATTAAGTGGAAGACTAACAACTGTATTCAGTGACTGTAGAAAACTATTTTAAGAGCTTGGTTATGCAGGAAAATCAGACGAAGCAATAGCCAATAGAGGAGATAGGGTTGAGGCACAATTATTTTAAGGAGAGAAGATTTGAGTGTGTTTTGTCATTACCTGTGTTCTCGGTTTAAGCATTTCAGAACCACAACATTTCCAGGTACTAGTAAATTCCAGATTGTGGTCATAGACATGGGTGATGAAATAAAGAGGGACTGAGGCTAATTGGAATTGATGATATTAAGGAACTGGGAGGCCACAGTGTTGGATGAATCGTTTTTGTGGTCCCTGCAATGTTTTCTATCTACATTCAGGCCCTTGATGGCCCAATCTATTTCACAGCATAAGTGCTACTTAAATAATAATAACTGAAAAATTTATATTTCTAGGTTAGATCACTCCCTTGAACTTCAGATTTGGGTATATGACTAAACATTTGACATGTCCACGTGTATATCTGATAGGAATTTAAAACATAACAAGTTAAAAATCGAACTTCTGATTCCCTCTATCACTCTTACAAACCTCCTGCTATTTTCCCCCTCAGTTAAGGGCTACTTCATGCTACCCTTCTCAAAAGCCAAACACTTAAAGTCATAATTGGGCTCTGTCTTCACAATTTATTTAGAATCCTCCAAAACTACCACTGTGTTTTTTGTTTTTGTTTTTTTTTTTTTTTTTTTTGAGACGGAGTCTCGCTCTGTTACCCAGGCTGGAGTGCAGTGGCGCGATCTCGGCTCACTGCAAGCTCCGCCTCCCGGGTTCACGCCATTCTCCTGCCTCAGCCTCTCCCAGTAGCTGGGACTACAGGCGCCCGCCACCACGCCCGGCTAATTTTTTGTATTTTTAGTAGAGACGGGGTTTCACCTGGTCTTGATCTCCTGACCTCGTGATCCACCCGCCTCGGCCTCCCAAAGTGCTGGGATTACAAGCGTGAGCCACCGCGCCCGGCCAACTACCACTGTGTTTAAAGCCACCATTCTTTCTCACCTGCCCAGTCTCTACGAACCAAGAAGGACAGGTTTTATGAAATGTAAATTGCAACATGTTACATTTAGCCTTAAAGCTGTGTTAGCTTTCCATCACAATAAAATTCCCAAAGCCCATGGGGTGGTTTCTGAGACTCTTCATTACTTCCTTCCCTTACGATGATTCTAGGAACTCACCTTCTACCTTTTTCTCCATAGCTCATCCACTTAGCCTGCACTAGCCATTGCTGTCCCTTTACCCAGGCAAGTTTATTACTGGTAAGGGACAATACACTTGCCATTTTTCCTTCTTTGTGCCATGCTGTCCCCTCAGATATCCTCATGGCTTACTGCCTCACTTTCTTTAGGTCTTTGTTTCATTGTCACTTTAACAGAGTTTTCCATGAACACCCAATATTATTTTTTCTGACCCTATAGAATGATTGTTTATATTTTTCTACTAGAATATAAACTTTACATAGTTACAGGCCTTGTCTCTTTCTTTCACTATTATAGAATAAAGATTTATAATACTTGGCATATGAGTTCCTCAATAACTATTGGTTGAATGAATGAATTAGAACAAATGTTAATGAGCACACGATTTACATGGACATATTTGTGTGCTCACAATGATAACTCTAGCAGCATACTGCATGGAAAAAGGAGACTGAGGTTATTATAATAATTCTGGAATAAAATTACAAAGGTGAACTTCAGGCTATAGTAGTGGTAGTAAGAATGGCAATAGCAAATGAAAACAACTTACAAAATCAGTAGTAATAGAAGTTTATGGTAGAGAAAGAAATAGGACCCAAGGAAACCTTTAAATGTTGGCCACTGGAAGAAATAACGGTGGAGAAAATCACAGGGACAAATTTAGAACGTCATATGTCTTAATTACGTTGTTTGACATCATTGGAATAGAAACCCTATGAGAGCAGAAATTTCTGTCTGGTTTACTGCTGGACCACCAATGCTGGCACATAGTATGCCTTCAATAAGTATTTAATAAACATAAATTAAACAAGAATGATGATGGTAACAGGTCTCAGATTGTAATAGTGTGAACCAGTAATTGAAAACTTCAAAAAATGCAGGAGTTAAAAAATGTAAAATGAGGTTTCCATTGTTGAATCAAAATTATCCTTAAAACCCCAAAACATAGTGCCATTGATGATAAGTATCCCCACATTCTTTGGAGAAGTGTTAGACATATCCACCACAGACTTGTAATAATGGCAGCATCATTCCTGCCACTATGAATCACCACTATTATCCTCTCTTAGAGAAGACCAGATGACTCATTAGCAGAGAGCTGTCAGCTGGTAGGGAGTACTGCAGGGCTTTTACTCCGTGGAGAGAAGTGTGTGCTTCTCCTTAGCCAAATGAGGGTGGACCCAAAGCAATGACTCATAGAAAGAAGCAGTGGTATTTTTGTATTTTGATATTTTTTCAGCAGTATATCATCAAGTACTTCCATGGGTTGGATGTAAGGTAAGGGAAGAAATAAATTAATGTGCATTCCTTGGAGTTTGCGGACATGTATGGCCACTGAATCAGATGTTTGTTTCCTCTCCAGTAAATTTGGGAGGTGTAAGTCTGGTTAAGCTAACCTAAATTAGGCCAGTGAGAAATAGCAGTAAGAGTGGTCTTTACAACAAAAATTTGGTGTGTCAAAGGTACATGAGCTTCCCATGGGCCAGACTGAGGAAGTAGAAGGATAATAGAACCCTTTATATGATGACTGCCTGCTAGGGCAATGGGATCCAGTATTAATAGGATGTCAGCTGTTCTGCCAAGAATATAAACTGAAATGTGAGGTGGTGGCAGGAGGCAAATTGTTAGTCAGAAAGCAAATAGCAATTGCCTATGTCAGTGATCTGTGTAGCGTGTGATGTCCCCATGGGAGGACCTCCAAAGAATCCTCTAATGAGTCCCAATTTAGAAGTCCAGTATTTTGGCACCTGGAACATAGAAGTCACCAGTCTTATAAAACTTTGGCTTTTTTCCTGTAACCCACTTTCATATCCCTGTCCCAACCTAGAATAAAGACCTATGAAGCAGACAGAATGCAGGTGAAAAAGTGGATCATCTTCCTCTTTTCTAGTAGTTCAAGGTGGAGTGATCAGAAAAGCTCTGTGTTAAATAAGTAACTTAAATTTTGGTGGTGGGCTGTACTGGACATTTTGAACTTGAAAATGGTCTGGATATCCACGATGAGATTTATTCTTATAACTCTAAGTGACTGGAAAGTTATGAATCTGCTCAAGCTGAAGTCCAGACATGTAGAGGGAATATATGACAAAGGCTGTTTAATGACAAGATTGATGAAAATGAAGGTATTATTTATTTGGGATTTACTACTTGTTTGTAGTTGCTTGTTTGAATTGAAGTCATTTCATTAACTAACCTCATTTACATGTTAAAAAGACCACGCCATTTTTAGTTATTAATGATGGGGAGGAGTAACAGGAGGAATAGTCAGATGGTGTGAGTACTAAAGTAGAGATGGTTCTACTTTAGAATGGAGGAGTAATGGGTTGGAAATTCTAATGGTTTTCAAGAAAGGTGCTAACACTACTTTCTGAAGTTAAGTGAGCTAAGGAATTTAGAAAAGCATCCTATTGGTGCAACCTACGAAGCCATTTAAATCTGTTTTCGTTGAGGTAAAGTGATGATGGGCTCCTTCAACAAAGTGATAAAATAGGAAAGATTGTTTTATGTAAAATAGAGGTTTCAAAGGCACAGTGAAAAGTTTGGGGGGAAGATATAGTGGAAAGTAGGTAAAAGAGAAAAAGCACAGAACACTAGGATAAACATGCTGGAGAGGCTTGGTGATGTAGAACGGTTAAAATTTTGTATGTCCCCAAAGATGATAAAGGGTAACTGCTAGGAAAGTTTCCAAAATAATTAGTGTCAAGTGTACACATAGAGTCAGTTCAGAATACAATTTATTAAAAGTTAATAAAATTATAGAAAGTATACAATATTGTGTGCAAACCATATTTTATATAAATCTTTGATTTCAATTTCTTGTAACCCTTGCAAAATAGCATAAGATGTACTGGCGTAGAGTGTGGACTCTGGAAAGTCAGCCTCAATTTGATTTTTGACTCCACCTCTTGATAGCTGTTTGTAACCTTGAGCAAATTAGCTTTCTTCTTTGTGCCTCTATTGCTTTTTCTTTACTTTTTTATTTTTTATTGTACTTTAAGTTTTAGGGTACATGTGCACAACATAAAGGTTAGTTACATATGTATACATGTGCCATGTGCAGCTGGTGTGCTGCACCCAGTAACTCGTCAATTAACATTAGGTATATCTCCAAATGCTATCCCTCCACCTCCCCCAACCCCACAACAGGCCTCGGTGTGTGATGTTCCCCTTCCTGTGTCCATGTGTTCTCATTGTTCAATTCCCAACTACGAGTGAGAACATGCGGTGTTTGGTTTTTTTCCCTTGTGATAGTTTGCTGAGAATGATGGTTTCCAGCTTCATGCACGTCCCTACAAAGGACATGAACTCATCCATTTTTATGGCTGCATAGTATTCCATGGTGTATATGTGCCACATTTTCTTAATCCATTCTATCATTGTTGGACATTTGGGTTGGTTCCAAGTCTTTGCTATTGTGAATAGTGCTGCAATGAACATACGTGTGCATGTGTCTTTATAGCAGCATGATTTATAGTCCTTTGGGTATATACCCAGTAATGAGATGGCTGGGTCAAATGGTATTTCTAGTTCTAGATCCTTGAGGAATTGCCACACTGACTTCCACAATGGTTGAACTAGTTTACAGTCCCACCAACAGTGTAAAAGTGTTCCTATTTCTCCACATCCTCTCCAGCACCTGTTGTTTCCTGACTTTTTAATGATCACCATTCTAACTGGTGTGAGATGGTATCTCATTGTGGTTTTGATTTGCATTTCTCTGATGGCCAGTGATGATGAGCATTTTTTCATGTGTCTTTTGGCTGCATAAATGTCTTCTTTTGAGAAGTGTCTGTTCATATCCTTCGCCCACTTGTTGATGGGGTTGTTTTTTTCTTGTAAATTTGTTTGAGCTCTTTGTAGATTCTGGATATTAGCCCTTTGTCAGATGAGTAGATTGCAAAAATTTTCTCCCATCTTGTAGGTTGCCTGTTCACTCTGATGGTAGTTTCTTTTGCTGTGCAGAAGCTCTTTAGTTTAATTAGATCCCATTTGTCAATTTTGGCTTTTGTTGCCATTGCTTTTGGTGTGCCTCTATTTCTTAAATCGTGTGATTATGATGAAAACAGGATCTTCTACAAGGTGGTTCTATTTAATGAGCCAGCAATATAGAGTGCTCCAAACCTGCCTGGCAAACGCAAGTCCTCTCTAAATGTTTACCACTGTAACTGCTATGATTTAGAACTACTTAAGCATCTATATTTCAACACAATCAAACTACTTAGAGGGCACATGCAAATATAGTTTTCTGTAATCAAAAATTTAAATTATGTTAAATATAGAAGGGAGCAAAGAAATAGGAACTTTCAGACTAACACCTGAAAGACCTGAAAGTTAAGTTTATGATAACACTGAGTGTTATGTGTTAAAAATGTGGGAAGCATTTTGGAAATATCTTAACATATTGTTTCATCATTCTGATAATTTTTTGCTGTATCTGTCAAATTATTTGAGAAGCTCTGAGTAATGAAATGACTCTGGATTAGAAATAGAGTCTTCCTTTTGATGTACTGTAAATTTTTTTTATTTTTTATTATACTTTAAGTTTTAGGGTACATGTGCACAATGTGCAGGTTTGTTACATATGTATACATGTGCCATGTTGGTGTGCTGTACCCATTAACTCATCATTTATTTACATTAGGTATATCTCCTAATGCTATCCCTCCCCTATCCCCCCACCCCACAACAGGCCCCAGTGTGTGATGTTTCCTTTCTTGTGTCCATGTGTTCTCACTGTTCAATTCCCACCTATGAGTGAAAACATGCAGTGTTTGGTTTTTTGTCCTTGTGATAGTTTGCTGAGAATGATGGTTTCCAGCTTCATCCATGTCCCTACAAAGGACATGAACTCATCCTTTTTTATGGCTGCATAGTATTCCATGGTGTATATGTGCCACATTTTCTTAATCCAGTCTATCATTGTTGGACTTTTCGGTTGGTTCCAAGTCTTTGCTATTGTGAATAGTGCTGCAGTGAACATACGTGTGCATGTGTCTTTATAGCAGCATGATTTATAATCCTTTGGGTATATACCCAGAAATGAGATGGCTGGGTCAAATGGTATTTCTAGTTCTAGATCCTTGAGGAATCGCCACACTGACTTCCACAATCGTTGAACTAGTTTACAGTCCCACCAACAGTGTAAAAGTGTTCCTATTTCTCCACATCCTCTCCAGCACCTGTTGTTTCCTGACTTTTTAATGATCACCATTCTAACTGGTGTGAGATGGTATCTCATTGTGGTTTTGATGTGCATTTCTCTGATGGCCAGTGATGATGAGCATTTTTTCATGTGTCTTTTGGCTGCATAAATGTCTTCCTTTGAGAAGTGTCTGTTCATGTCCTTTGCCCACTTGTTGAAGGGGTTATTTTTTTCTTGTAAATTTGTTTGAGTTCTTTGTAGATTCTGGATATTAGCCCTTTGTCAGATGAGTAGGTTGCAAAAATTTTCTCCCATTCTGTACGTTGCCTGTTCACTCTGATGGTAGTTTCTTTTGCTGTGCAGAAGCTCTTCAGTTTATTAGATACCATTTGTCAATTTTGGCTTCTGTTGCCATTGCTTTTGGTGTTTTAGACATGAAGTCCTTGTCCATGCCTATGTCCTGAATGGTATTGCCTAGGTTTTCTTCTAGGGTTTTTATGGTTTTAGGTCTAACATTTAAGTCTTTAATCCATCTTGAATTAATTTTTGTATAAGGTGTAAGGAAGGGATCCAATTTCAGCTTTCTACATATGGCTAGCCAGTTTTCCCAGCACCATTTATTAAATAGGGAATCCTTTCCCCATTTCTTCTTTTTGTCAGATTTGTCAAAGATCAGATAACTGTAGATATGCGGCATTATTTCTGAGGGCTCTGTTCTGTTCCATTGGTCTATATCTCTGTTTTGGTACCAGTACCATGCTGTTTTGGTTACTGTAGCCTTGTAGTATAGTTTGAAGTCAGGTAGCGTGATGCCTCCAGCTTTGTTCTTTTGGCTTAGGATTGACTTGGCAATGTGGGCTCTTTTTTGGTTCCATATGAACTTTAAAGTAGTTTTTTCCAATTCTGTGAAGAAAGTCATTGTTAGCTTGATGGGGATGGCATTGAATCTATAAATTACCTTGGGCAGTATGGCCATTTTCACGACATTGATTCTTCCTACCCATGAGCATGGAATGTTCTTCGATTTGTTTGTATCCTCTTTTATTTCATTGAGCAGTGGTTTCTAGTTCTCCTTGAAGAGGTCCTTCCATCCCTTGTAAGTTGGATTCCTAGGTATTTTATTCTCTTTGAAGCAATTGTGAATGGGAATTCACTCATGATTTGGCTCTCTGTTTGTCTGTTATTGGTGTATAAGAATGTTTGTGATTTTCGCACATTGATTTTGTATCCTGAGATTTTGCTGAAATTGTTTATCAGCTTCAGGAGGTTTTGGGCTGAGACGATGGAGTTTTCTAGATATACAATCATGTCATCTGCAAACGGGGACAATTTGACTTCCTCTTTTCTTAATTGAATACTCTTTATTTCCTTCTCCTGCATGATTGCCCTAGCCAGAACTTCCAACACTATTTTGAATAGGAGTGGTGAGAGAGGGCATCCCTGTCTTGTGCCAGTTGTCAAAGGGAAAATTTCCAGTTTTTGCCAATTCAGTATGATATTGGCTGTGGGTTTGTCATAAATAGCTCTTATTATTTTGAGATACATCCCATCAATACCTAATTTATTGAGAGTTTTTAGCATGAAGGGCTGTTGAATTTGTCAAAGGCCTTTTCTGCATCTATCGAGATAATCATGTGTTTTTTGTTGTTGGTTCTGCTTATATGCTGGATTACATTTATTGATTTGCATATGTTGAACCAGCCTTGCATCCTAGGGATGAAGCCCACTGGATCATGGTGGATAAGCTTTTTGACGTGTTGCTGGATTCGGTTGGCCAGTATTTTATTGAGGATTTTTGCATTGATGTTCACCAGGGATATTGGTCTAAAATTCTCTTTTTTGTTGTGTCTCTGCCAGGCTTTGGTATCAGGATGATGCTGGCCTCATAAAATGAGTTAGGGAGGATTCCTTCTTTTTCTATTGATTGGAATAGTTCCAGAAGGAATGGTACCAGTTCCTCCTTGTACCTCTGGTAGAATTCGGCTGTGAATCCGTCTGGTCCCGGACTTTTTTTGGTGGGTAAGCTATTAATTATTGCCTCAATTTCAGAGCCTATTATTGGTCTATTCAGAGATTCAACTTCTTCCTGGTTTAGTCTTGGGAGAGTGTATGTGTCGAGGAATTTATCCATTTCTTCTGGATTTTCTAGTTTGTTTGCATAGAGGTGTTTATAGTATTCTCTGACGGTAGTTTGTATTTCTGTGGGATCAGTGGTGATATCCCCTTTATCATTTTTTATTGCATCTATTTGATTCTTCTCTCTTTTCTTCTTTATTAGTCTTGCTAGTGGCCTATCAATTTTGTTGATCTTTTCAAAAAACCAGCTCCTGGATTCATTGATTTTTTGAAGGGATTTTTGTGTCTCTATTTCCTTCAGTTCTGCTCTGATCTTAGTTATTTCTTCCTTCTGCTAGCTTTTGAATGTGTTTGCTCTTGCTTCTCTAGTTCTTTTAATTGTGATGTTAGGGTGTCAATTTTCAATTTTTCCTGCTTTCTCTTGTGGGCATTTAGTGCTATAAATTTCCCTCTACACACTGCTTTAAATGTGTCCCAGAGATTCTGGTATGTTGTGTCTTTGTTCTCGTTGGTTTCAAAGAACATCTTTATTTCTGCCTTCATTTTGTTATGTACCCAGTAGTCATTCAGGAGCAGGTTGTTCAGTTTCCATGTAGTTGAGCAGTTTTGAGTGAGTATCTCAATCCTGAATTCTAGTTTGATTGCACTGTGGTCTGAGAGACAGTTTGTTATAATTTCTGTTCTTTTACATTTGCTAAGGAGTGCTTTACTTGCAACTATGTGGTCAATTATGGAATAAGTGTGGTGTGGTGCTGAGAAGAATGTATATTCTGTTGATTTGGGGTGGAGAGTTCTGTAGATGTCTATTAGGTCTGCTTGGTGCAGAGCTGAGTTCAATGCCTGGATATCCTTGTTAACTTTCTGTCTCGTTGATCTGTCTAATGTTGATAGTAGGGTGTTAAAGTCTCCCATTTTTATTGTGTGGGAGTCTAAGTCTCTTTGTAGGTCTCTTTGCTTTGTGAATCTGGGTGCTCCTGTATTGGGTGCATATATATTTAGGATAGTTAGCTCTTCTTGTTGAATTGATCCCTTTACCATTATGTAATGGCTGTCTTTGTCTCTTTTGATCTTTGTTGGTTTAAAGTCTGTTTTACCAGAGACTAGGATTGCAACCCCTGCCTTTTTTTGTTCTCCATTTGCTTGGTAGATTTTCCTCCATCCCTTTATTTTGAGCCTATGTGTGTCTCTGCATGTGAGATGGGTTTCCTGAATACAGCACACTGATGGGTCTTGACTCTTTATCCAATTTGCCAGTCTGTGTCTTTTAATTGGAGCATTTAGCTCATTTACATTTAAGGTTAATATTGTTATGTGTGAATTTGATCCTTTCATTATGATGTTAGCTGGTTATTTTTCTCATTAGTTGATGCAGTTTCTTCCTAGCCTCAATGGTCTTTACAATTTGGCATGTTTTTGCAGTGGCTGGTACCGGTTATTCCTTTCCATGTTTGGTGCTTCCTTCAGGAGCTCTTTTAGGGCAGGCCTGGTGGTGACAAAATCTCTCAGCATTTGCTTATCTGTAAAGTATTTTATTTCTCCTTCACTTATGAAGCTTAGCTTGGCTAGATATGAAATTCTGGGTTGAAAATTCTTTTCTTTAAGAATGTTGAATATCGGCCCCCACTCTCTTCTGGCTTGTAGAGTTTCTGCTGAGAGATCAGCTGTTAGTCTGATGGGCTTCCCTTTGTGGGTAACCCGACCTTTCTCTCTGGCTGCGCTTAACATTTTTTCCTTCATTTCAACTTTGGTGAATCTGACAATTATGTGTCTTGGAGTTGCTCTTCTCGAGGAGTATCTTTGTGGTGGTCTCTGTATTTCCTGAATGTGAATGTTGGCCTGCCTTACTTGATTGGGGAAGTTCTCCTGGATACTATCCTGCAGAGTGCTTTCCAACTTGGTTCCATTCTCCCCGTCACTTTCAGGTACACCAGTCAGATGTAGGTTTGGTCTTTTCACATAGTCCCATATTTCTTGGAGGTTTTGTTCATTTCTTTTCATTCTTTTTTCTCTAAACTTCTCTTCTCACTTCATTTCATTCATTTGATCTTCCATCACTGTTACCGTTTCTTCCAGGTGATCGAATCGGCTACTGAAGCTTGTGCATTCGTCACGTAGTTCTTGTGCCATGGTTTTCAGGTCCATCAGGTCCTTTAAGGATTTCTCTGCATTGGTTATTCTAGTTAGCCATTCGTCTAATCTTTTCTCAAGGTTTTTAACTTCTTTGCCATGGGTTTTAACTTCCTCCTTTAGCTCGGAGAAGTTTGATTGTCTGAAGCCTTCTTCTCTCAACTCGCCAAAGTCATTCTCCATCCAGCTTTGCTCCGTTGCTGGTGAGGAGCTGCGTTCCTTTGGAGGAGGAGAGGAGCTCTGATTTTTAGAATTTTGGGTTTCTCTGCTCTGTTTTTTTCCCATCTTTGTGATTTTATCTACCTTTGGTCTTTGATGATGGTGATGTACAGATGGGGTTTTGGTGTGGATATCCTTTCTGTTTGTTAGTTTTCCTTCTAACAGTCAGGACCCTCAGCTGCAGTTCTGTTGGAATTTGCCAGAGTTCCCCCCAGACCCTGTTTGCCTGGAGCAGTGGATGCTGCAGAACAGCGAATATTGGTTAACAGCAAATGTTGCTGCCTGATCGTTCCTCTGGAAGTTTTGTCTCAGAGGGGTACCCGGCCGTGTGAGGTGTCAGACTGCCCCTACTGGGGGTGCTTCCCAGTTAGGCTACTCAGGGGTCAGGGACCCGCCTGAGGGGGCAGTTGGTCCGTTCTCAGATCACAAGCTGCGTGCTGGGAGAACCACTACTGTCCTCCAAGCTGTCAGACAGGGACAGTGAAGTCTGCAGAGGTTTCTGCTGCCTTTTGTTTGGCTATGCCCTGCCCCCAGAGGTGGAGTCTACAGAGGCAGGCAGGGCCTCCTCGAGCTGCGGTGGGCTCCACCCAGTTCGAGCTTCCTGGCTGCTTTGTTTACCTGCTCAAGCCTCAGGAATGGCAGGCGCCCCTCTCCCAGCCTCGCTGCCGCATTGCAGTTTGATCTCAGACTGCTGTGCTATCAATGAGCGAGGCTCCATGGGCATAGGACCCTCCGAGCGAGGCACAGGACATAATCTCTGGGTGTGCCATTTGCTAAGAAAGTGCAGTATTAGGGTGGGAGTGACCTGATTTTCCAAGTGCCGTCTGTCACCCATTTCCTTGGCTAGGAAAGGGAATTCCCTGACCCCTTGTGCTTCCCGGGTGAGGCGATGCCTCGCCCTGCTTCAGCTCACGTTTGGTGCGCTGCACCCACTGTCCTGCACCCACTGTCTGACAATCCCCAGTGAGATGAACCCAGTACCTCAGTTGGAAATGCAGAAATCATCCATCTTCTTCATCACTCAGGCTGGGAGCTGTAGACTGGAGCTGTTCCTATTTGGCCATCTTGGAACCGCCCTCTGATGTACTGTTAATTTATAACTAATCTATAAGGAAAAAGATATTTAAAGAAAGGCTTGTGAAGGAAAATCAATGTTAATGAAATAGGGCAAAATATGCAAAATAAATATTAATGTATATTCAATTTCCTGGTTAAATTATTTAAAGCACAATATAAATTATTTTACTTCAAGTGTTTTTGCTCCCCAAAATTCCATAGTTTTGTCAAAAGTCGAAATATCATTTTAACCATGAAATTGCAAATATTTGTATTTTGTTCTTTTGTTCTCCCTTCTTTTTCTATTTATGTTTATTAGACATACATTTGTTTCTTTGTATATAAGTTGGAAGGCATTTATATACAACCCTTAAACATATATAAAACATGTAACATATTTTTATATATCATATATGTATATGTATGCACATATAATATACACACATATATACGTATATTCTTCTACAGCAAATAGAGCAGGTTTCTTGATCTCTTAAATTCTTAACTAAACAAGAGCCTGGTTTCTAATTAGACTGTTCTCATCTAACACAATAAAGTTAAACTATTTTTACTTTTTATCAAAGATAGATGTTTTTCTGGAAAAAACAGATGGATGAATACAGCTTTATACATATAATTACTCATTAAAATGTGAAAAATATGAAGTAAAGGTAAAGGCTTATAGAGAAAGCATATTAGTAATGCCTGTTGTACAGTTAGTACTATTCTTAGCACTTTATAAAAAATAAAAAATATTGACCCTTTACTATAAATTTTTGCACTCTAATTGGTTAGCAATCATTTCCTTTTTTCTTTTCTTTTCTTTTTTTTTTTGAGATGGAGTTTTGCTCTTGTTGCCCAGGCTGGAGTGCAATGGCATGATCTGGGCTCACCACAACCTCCGCCTCATGGGTTCAAGCGATTCTCCTGCCTCAGCCTCCCAAGTAGCTGGGACTACAGCCATATGACACCATGCCCAGCTAATTTTGTATTTTTAATGGAGATGGGATTTCTCCATGTTGGTCAGGCTGGTCTCGAACTCCTGGCCTCAGGTTACCCGCACGCCTCGGCCTCCCACTCCCTGGGATTAGGCATGAGCCACCACACTGGGCCAGCAATCATTTCTTTTTAAAACATGATTAACAAGTATAAAAATGAGTACATAAATAAATGATTAATTTTGCATTATATGGAAATAATCATGGTAATTTGGGTTTGGGGGGGTTATTTTTATTTTTTTGGAAGACTTGTTTTGAGAGGTAAATGTTGAACCAGGTCTTAAATAACTAATTTGCATTAAATTAAGATCTTCATTATGAATGGAAATAAATCAAGGATCTTTCTTTTCTTGGTCCAAAAGTATTTCAATTCTACAGACTTTAGCAACTACAAAAGCTAGCTACTGCAACTGTTTAAGGTACATCAGTTTGCATTAATTGCCAAATTTATTTAGAATATAAAATTGAAATTGATTCTTAGAAACCTTTTTCAAAATTATTTACTTTTTCTAGGGAACCCTAAACATCCTCCCTGTGATTGTGTAGCCTAATAGCCTGTTCAATCTCAGTTAGATTGGGGTTGATACTTGCTTAGTCATTCCAGAAAGAATGAAGATGGCTCTCTAAGAAGGTGAGACTGAAGGCCAGTCTCCAGGACAGCCCAAGGCACCAGGACATGTACAGGTC
Source organism: Nomascus leucogenys (assembly GCF_006542625.1). Taxonomy (NCBI): domain Eukaryota; kingdom Metazoa; phylum Chordata; class Mammalia; order Primates; family Hylobatidae; genus Nomascus; species Nomascus leucogenys. The sequence goes on from NC_044390.1 coordinate 23,788,250, forward strand.
CAGGGTAGCTTCTGTTGCTTCTCCATGGACCCCAATAAGTTGGTACTGCATTCTATCTCTTTTGGCAAGATAAGAAATGAGCTGGTTTTCCAAGGATCCACCCCTGTTCTGTCCTTAGTATTCATTAAACTTTGGCTTTGTAGGAAATTGCAAACCTCTTTGGCTTGAGATTCTTCCCTTTCCCCTCTCTGGGTCTCCAGAAGACTGGCGGCAGCATTAACCTTCCCAGGGGAGCTGTGTCTCTGTGTTAAGGAGCACTCATCTAGAAGGAAAATAACTTGTTCTAGCTTTTCTTCTGTAACTAGACAGTCTTTTCAAATGCTTACAGTCAGGGAAACATTAATCAGCAAAACGTGAAATTTATGCATTTTTTTCACTTAACATTAATAATAACCACTACAGGTACTTTAAAAACGGATCTGATTGTATATTCATAATAAATTAGAGATTCTGCAGAATTATTACTTACAATTAAAATCTATGTTGATTCAAGAATACCACATAATAGGAATATGCCCTAAGGATTTTATGATAGGCTATTAAATTATTTTTCAAAGAGATATTTTAAGCTATTAAAGTACATCTAGAAGATTTATAAGTATTATAGGAAAAGGAGTTAAAATTATATATATTAAATATTTAATATTTTACCAAAAGAGTTCACCAAGCTTCTCTGAAAGTAACTAAATCATTTATATAATAAATTCTCTAGATATTCTTATATTTTACTCATAGAAAGAATTTATATTTTGATTGAAGCATGGTGAGAACTTTTATAGAAAATCCTATTTTTAAAAATTTTTCTTTCCTTTATCACGGATTACAATGGCTAATCTACATGAATGACTATTTTTCTTCTATTGACAACTCCTCCTGCAAAAATTATTTTTATTTTTTTTCTTGAGTTATAGATTTAGGGGGTACAAATGCAGCTTTGTTACATGGGCATATTGTGCATGGCGAAGTCTGGAAAAATCTTCCTCATACACCTATTCAGAAATACTAGATTTCACCTAATTTAAATCACCATTCTCTAACAGGTCAAGAATTTAAATAAAAACTGATTACAACCAACATCATCATTCTAACTTTTAAACAAAAGCATGTAAGAAATTGCATTAAATATAAGTAGAAAAATGGTCAATTCAATATAAAATTCAAGAATGTTTTTGAAACCATGTATTTACAAAAAAGTTCTAAAATATGACTCTACAGACAGCTAGATCCTACAGACAATAACAAATAAGAGAGAACAAATATGATAATTAAATAAAGGTTGAAACTAAAATGATAGAAAAGGTATACCATAAAATACTAACTAAAAAAAGCCTGCATAGCTACATGAATGTCAATAAACATGGTCTTTCAAAAAATAATAAATATAAAGAGAGAGCTTTCAATATTGAAGTTGGTGTACTAGGTAGGTAGAAAAATTTTTAATGTTTATGCATCTAACAACATACATTTAAAATATACATACAAAAATTAGCAGGATCTAAAGGAGAATAGAAAAGCTTCAGTCATGGTAGAACAGTTTATTTTACTTCTCCCCAGCTCTGATTGGACTAGAATATAAAGTCTGTAAAGATAATAATCTGAGCAATGTGATAAATAAGCTTGGCCTTGGTGATATATATAGAGTGCTTACTTTATTTCCCCAAATTGACCAAATGAAGGCCATATACAAATAAACACAATAATTGTCAAAGAATTGAAATCATATAGAATACATTTTCTTTTAACAGCAGAGTTCAGCTAGAAGTTAACACTAAACATGAAAAATTTAAAAATAATAACTAAAAAGTGCTAAAATTTTCAGAAAACAAGATAGACACTTCTAATTAACCCGTTGGCCAAAAAATAATTCAAGTACAAATAAGAATTTTTTTTGATTCATTTTGAGATACTACATATTGACACATGTGGAAGGCAGTTAAAACCCAACTTAGAGAGAAATTTATAATATATTTTTTAAAATATGTATTAGAAAAAATAAACGCTAAAAATCAATTATATAAACATTTAACCTAAGAACCTAGGGAAAAACAAGCAAATAAAACCTAAAGTATATAGAAAAAAATAATGGTGTTAGTAGCTGAAATTAATAAAATATATTGGAGTATTTAATATAGAGGATAAACAAAGGCAAAAGTTGATTTTGGGGGGAAAATTAACATTGACAACTCTCTGGTGGATTCATCAAATAAACAAGTGAGAAGGTGCAGATAAACAATAGCAGAACTCAGTAAGAGTATGTCACTATAGGTCCTACAGACAATCAAAGATAAGACGATATTTTGAACAGAATTTATACTGATGAAATGGACAAATTCCTGGAAAAACACATTTCAACAAAGTTAATTCAAGAAATAAAAAATTCAGGTGATACTTCACATAAAAGAAAGAAAATCTTCAATTAAAAATCTTCTCTCATGAAGAAAACTCCAGGACCAGATGGCTTCACCAGTGAATTCTACAGTCATTTAAGGAAGGAATTATACCACCTATTAAAAGGTCTAACAGACAATTAAAAAGAAGAAGCGCTTCCCAAGTTGTTTTATTAGGTGTATTAGTTTTCTATTGCTGTGTAACAAATTGATGCAACCTTAATAACTTAAAATAACAATCTCAGTTTCTGGGAGTCAGAAGTCTGGGAACATCTTAGATGAATCCTCTGCTTAGTATTTAATGGACTGCAATTAAGGTGCTGGTGTGGCTGCTTTCTGATCTGGAGCTTACGGTCTCCTTCGGAGCTCATGTTTATTTTATAATTAGTTAATTCAATGAAGCAATACACAGAATATGACCTCAGGAGAGAGTTGGGTTTATTCCATAAATGCTAGGTCTATATACTCATTATATAGCCAGAAAAACATGCTAGGAGGAAGACTTATGAAGCAATTCTTTTTGCTTTGTTCTTCTGTGCAGAAATTTAATTCTATAAACAAATCACCAAGATCCATACATCATTGGTAGTAATTAGCTAGGATTTTATGTTAGTAGGCTTTTAAAATATTGATGAAGTGTCTCGAAGTTTTTACTTATAATTATGTTTTGTTTATTTTATATTTTTAAAAATTGGGGCTTACTATCTCTCAGCCAAAGAAAAAAAATCAGTATAAAATAGATGTTTTTTTCAACATCTTATATAATACAAGGTGTTATCACTCTGTATCTTTCCTTTATATTTACATTATTTTCTCATATTTTTTTTTTAAATTCACAGATTTTTTAATTTTTTTCTTCTTCGCTAGTACTTTTCATTCTGCAGATGATTTTTCTTTTTTTTTTTCCATTCCTTGAATACTCTAATTGTTTACTGGCTTTTTTTGAGTATATGCCATGACAGTTAAATTAAGAAATGTTCCCATATTCTTAGCTGATAACACAAAGTATATACACTTATACACACATATTACTATATTTATATGTTTACTCATATCTATATTTAGTATGTATTCACATATACATATATTATATACAAACTATGCCACTGAAATGATACTTGTTTGGCTGGCATTGTGAAGGAAACAACGGGGAGCTATGATTAAGAAAGGAAGGAAATCAAGGAAGACTTCTCTGAGGAAGTGATTTTCAGAAGATGGACCATCTGAAGATCAGGGAGATGAAATAGCAGAAGAAATGCAGTGGGTTAAATATTGTCCCCTCAAAACTTATATCCACCTAGAATCTCAGAAAGTGACCTTATTTGGTAATATGGTTTTTATAGATGCAATTAGTTAAAGATCTTGAAATCATCCTCGATTTAGGTTGGGCCCTAAATCTAATGACTGGTGCAGGAGAATGCCATCTGAAATGGAGACAGAGATTGGAGTGACACCTTTACAATCTATGGAATGCCAAGGATTGCTGACAACCTTTTGGAGCTTTTAGAAGGAAATAAATCTACTGACAACTTGGTTTTGGACTTCTGGGATCCATTTGTGGTAATTTGTTACAGCACCACTAAGATACTAAGACAAGGAACAAAGGATCTAACTGTGACAGAAATGTAGTGAGCTAAAGGCAAAGTGGCATAAAATGGTATTGGAGTGAGAGGCAACAGCTAATCCTGCTAGGTCCTGTAGGAGTCTGGATTTTATTCCAAGTACTGTGGAAAGTGATGGAAGTATTATGGAATTACATGGCAAGATTTATGTTTTAAAAATATTATGCTGGTTGCTCTTAAAAATTAAGTGAAATAGAACAAGGACTGAACCAAAAAGAATCTGGTAAAGGGCTAGGCTAATACAGGAGTTCAGGTAAGAAGTGGTGTGAGTTTGGTTTAGGGTCATAGCAGTAGGGAAGTGAATTGGGTTGAGATATATTATGAAGTTAGAATTGAGGACTTGCTGATGGATTGGATTTGTATATTGAGGAAAATTAAAGATGGCTCCTAAGTCTGGGGAATTACTGGATAGATGCTCATGACATTTACCAAAACAGAGAACATAAGAAAGATTTGAGTGGGGTTGGGAGTGGGAAGAAAAGGGGAATGTTCTTTAGTTTGGGATATGTGAATTCTTCATATGGATTGAGATGTAAATTTCAGGGATAACAGTATGTAAATAATATATAATGATATGGGCATAGTGAGACCATCTACAAAGAGCAAGTAGAAAGATGGGAGGAAAGAAATCTAAGACCAAACCAACATTGAAGCAAATTAGAGGAAAAATGTGCAATAAAGGACACTAAATAAGTAGCTGTCAGGAGGAAAATGTATGAATCTTATATTGTAGAAGGAAAGACGGGGAAGTGGGGATCCACATTCTATTGCCCCACAGTAATTGAAATAACTGTTTTATTTTTATGTAAATGAGGATTCATTAGTCAAATTACTGCGTTCAGGACTTTTTACCTAATATCTTAGGGAAAATTTTCCTCAGCAATACATTCTGAGTAGCTCTCTGAGATTTCTGTTTCTTTAGTCTTTGTGCTGTTTTTTTTTTTTACTATGTAAGATGAGATAGAAATGAAATTCTGAAGGAAATCGCCAATCATAACTTTGTAAGGCCACAATTCTAGTTCACACTGCTTTTTATAGCTTCATGAGCCAAAAGCCTCAATGATATTCTGTTTTAAATTTTGTAGCCAGTTTATCTAGTATGACTTTTTAAAAATGACATTTATATGTAAAATCCAAGTGAAGAGTAAAGAAGGTTATAAACAAATAGCCAATTTCAAATTTGGCTCATCTCCAAGGTAGAACTGGTCTTTCACAGTCATCCTACTTTTAGACTCATAGAAATGTAGAACTAGAAAAGACCTTACAGACTGTATAACTGTATACCTTACTTTACAAATAAAGAAATCGAGGTTCAGAAAGAGCAAATAACCTGCCTATGGTCATATCTTGTTATTGGCAGAAATGGAATTCAGATCACTAGTTTTCTTTTGGCTGGTCAAAACTGTCAACTGTGGAAATTCCTCTTTGTAATTAGTCACAAGGGGATGCTATCTTCAAAAGGCAATAATACCAAGGAAAGAACAAAACAGATAATATTTCTTGAATATTGTGGTTATGTGAGATAGGAATGAAGTCCTAAGAAATGACCCAAGAGTTTAATTCCAATTTTATCACTTATGAGCTCTTTGATTTTAGACAAGCCACTTACTCTCACAGAGCATCAGTTTTCTCATCTGTAAAAATAAGCTTGCATTTCACTGTTTTGTGAGGATTTGTGATAATCCTTTGATAACTATAATTAAGACTTTAAGAGTCTTGTAGCTTTCAGTCATAACACCACTGAAGTAACACAATTTTTGAATCATTACATCAGAAGCTGACCTTGAGAGAAAGAGTCAAGTAGAGGGAAAGACAGAGTAATAAGAAAAGACAGAACGAAAATAGCATGTTTAAGTTTTGGTCATTTAAGTGTAATACAATACAGATACATTGATTTTCAACTATTTACTCAAATTTTTTTGAAAAAAAAAGTTTTGTTGCTGTTTCTGCCTGCAGCAAGAATAAATCTGTTTTACATCTTAATAGATTAGAACAGTTTTTCCATCTCTCTTGGTTTTTACCCATGTTACTGCTCCCATTTCTCTCCCAGCTCCTTGGGGAACTTAAACCTTCAGATATTCCTTTTCCCTCTAGCAGTCTCTTCCTTTCCATTAACTCCCTTTTCTCTGCTTTGGAATGTCCCCTATGCTGAAGATCCTTTTATGAAACTATAATATCCTCCCAGTTGGGGTCTACAGCTTTACTATATAGCCAGATTCCTCATATTAGTACATTATATCTCCTACTACAGTCTCTCAACTATGATTCCCTCCATTTTATGTGAAAAGATTTTTAACCTCCATCTAAAACAGAATGCTTGAAAATTATATCTGCATCTGTAATAATTGAATCCAGTGACCTAATTTCATTCTTCACTTCTCTTGTCCTCTCCGTAGAATTTAAAACTGTTCTGTTTCTGCCTGGAGATGTCTTTCTCCCACTGTATTCAGTGAGCATGTCTTGAAATTCAGTCTTTGGCCATATGCTTCTCTTCGTTCCTACCTACATTTTTACAGTGGTCAAGAACAATCATAGCTTCCACTGCAGGTAGCTAAATCTAAAATCTCCAGCTTCAGGCCAAATATTTCTTTTGATTCTTAATCTTCCACTTGGAATTAAAGAGGAAAAAATTGATTGAGAAATATTGCATAGGTTTCTAAACTTAAACCCGTGCCTACCCTGCAACCTCAGCAATCATTTCTGAATACCTAATCTAGTTTTACCTCCCTAAATTATACATTTAATTTCATTCCCCTGCTCCAGAACATTCTCTTTCTCTTATTTCCTATAGGATATAAGTCCATACATGGTAGATTTGCTCTTATGCATTAGGGATGTTATTTGAAAGCCTTAAGAAAAAAAATGAAAAATAGTCAAATTATTTTTGAAAATCCTTTAGAAAGAAGGCATGTTAAAGACTAATAGTACAAGTTATCCAATATACTTAACTTTTTTACTCAGGTACAATAGAGAAAGAGTACAATTCACATTTTAAAAAATACACAATTTTGCCGGGCTCGGTGGCTCACGCCTGTAATCCCAGAACTTTGGGAGGCTGAGGTGGGCAGATCACGAGGTCAGGAGATCGAGACCATCCTGGCTAACACGGTGAAACCCCATCTCTACTAAAAATACAAAAAATTAGCTGGGCGCAGTGGCGGGCGCCTGTAGTCCCAGCTACTCGGGAGGCTGAGGCAGGAGAATGGCATGAACCTGGAAGGCGGAGCTTGCAGTGAGCCGAGATCTCGCCACCGCACTCCAAACTGGGGGACAGAGCGAGACTCCGTCTCAAAAAAAAAAAAAAAAATACACAATTTCATTAGTTTTGAAAAATGTATGTAGTAATTTAATCACCATAACAATCAATATATGGAACATTCCCATGGCCCTAAAAATTTCCCTGGACCCCTTTTGAGTCAGACTATACTGACACTAATACCATAGCAACCATTGATCTACTTTTTATCATGATAGTTTTGACAATTCTGGAATTTTATATCAAAGGAATCACACAGTATGACTTATTTCACTTAGCATAATGCTTTTAATATTCTTCTATGGTTTTGCATGTATCAGCAGTGTAAAATAGTTCCTCTTTATTGTTGAATAGTTTTCTATTATATACATATACCACAGTTTGTTTATCCAGTTGCTATTTGATAGATATTAAGGCCATTTCTAATTTTCAGATATTATGAACAAATCTGTGCCGAATATTCAAATATATATTAAAACCTCTAGAGCAGATACCTACAAGTAGAATTTCTGTGTTTTCTGATGAGTGTATATTTAACTTTGTAAGAAAATGGCATGCCATTTGCCAAAATGGAATGTCATTTGGCATCATCAACAATAATGTATGAGAATTCTAAATTGATCCACAACCTCATCAGCACTTGGTATTGTCACACCTAATTTTAGTCATTTTAGTGGATATGTCATATCTTATTCAGTTTGCACTTTCCATTTCTTGTTAAGTAATGACATTGAACATGTGGTCGTGCATTTATTGGCTATCTATATGCCCATTAAAGTTACTTTTTAATCTTCTTGTTATGGAGGTTTCAGGGTTCTTTTATGTAGTGAGTGGACAAATCCATTATCAGATACGTGTTTTATAAATATTTTATCTGAATCTGTTGCATGCCTTTTTATTTATTCTAACAGTGCCTTTCAAAGAGCAGACAATTTTAATTTTGATTAAGTCCAATTTATTTTTTCCCTGTTTTTGAGGCCTATATAGAAATTTTTCTCTAAATAAAGGTGACAAAGATTTTTTCCTGCTTTTTCTTTTAGAATCTATGAATTTAGCTCTGACATTTAGACCTATGATCTGTGAATGATTAATTTTTGTGTATGGCATGTAAATATTTATTTTTTCTCATATGGCTAGCCAAATGTTCTAGTTATATTTCTTTAAAATAATATGATTTCTTCCTTAAATTACCATAGTACTTCTGCCAAAATCAAGTGACCGTATATGCTTTGGTCTGTTTTGGACTCTCTTCTTTTCCATTAATCTGTAAGTCTATCTTTTTGCCAATACTAGAGTCATTATTACTGCAATTTTATACTAATCCTTGAAAGAGCTACAATTTTGCTCTTATTTTTCCTTATTGTTTTACTTAATAAAGGCCTTCATGTTCTGAGTAAATTTTAGAATCAGCTTGTCAATTTCTACATAAAAAAGAAAAAACCTTGCATGAGAGTAACTGAGATTATATTGGATATATAAATCAATTTAAGGAGAATTGATATCTTACCCATATTTAATCTCTTGATCCATGAATATGGAATATCCTCTCATTTATTTAGGTCTTTTAAAATTATCTCAAAATTGTTTTAATATTTTAATTTCCAATTTTTGTTGATTGTATATAGACTTACCATTGATTTTTTATATTAACCTTGTATCATGCAATCTTACTGTATACGCTATTAGTTCTAATAGCTTTTTTTACATAGATGAATGTCAGCTGTGAAATTTTATACTTTGTTGTGTTTCATTTCATTTTAATAATTTTCCCCTTTTAAACTGAGCAAGTTCTTTTCTATTCCTAGTTTGCTAAAAGTTTTTTTGTGTGTATGAATTGATTTTAATTGTATTAATTTGTTTTTCTGGCTTTATATTGATTGAGAAAATAATGTGATTTTTCTTTTCCAGAGATTTGTATAAATTGATTTCAGTTGTTGAACTAACCTTACTCCTTTACTAAAACAAAATGGGTCATGAGATACTATACTTTTCTGTAATTCTGGATAAAAGTATATGCTATATTTATAGAGTTCTAGATAAAAGTTTTTTTTTTTTCCTTTTGGTTAAGTGTTGCTCCCTTGTCTTCTAGCTTTCAATGCTTCTGACAAGAAGCCTCCTTTAATTTTTAATCATGGTTCCTCTTTTTCTCTTGATGACGTCTTCAAGATTTTATATACTATATGTATTTTATACATATTTTATATTATATGTTATATATATTTTTATATATATATTTTATATATATATATGGTGGGAGCAACGGAAAGAGGAGATTGGGACTTCATAGTTCTCCTCTAGCCCCAGTCTTATGCTGGCTCTCTGCACCAAACCTTAGCACTGGGTCTTTCTTCATTTCCCTTCCTGTTCTATAGAGGGTCTAGGGTGCAATCAAGTTTTCTAGGCCTCCTTCAAGACAGCTGACTTCTGCCTTGAATGATTGGGTGTTTCTACAGGCTGATTTCCTGCCTTTCCCCTGTAGCAATACACTATATCATTGTAGAATTCTGGGATTAAGTTGGTGTCTTACTCTTCCCTCAGTAGCAGATGGGTTTTCCTACTGTAAAGTGCTGGTTGGAGGAGTAAGACTTCTATACCTTTCTTCATGGCAGCTGACCTTGGCCTAGGAGGAAGAGGTAAGAGTGTCCCCTGTCTCTTTGCCAGTGCAGCCAATCTTTGCCTGAGTCTTATGGAAGGGTTTCCCGTCTCTCTCCCACAGGCAGATGGCTTTGGTTATCAAAGCAAGACTAAATGTTGGATGCTAGACAGGATCTTGCCCTTCCCCTAGCAGGAGATTGTCTTGTTCTCTTTTCCTACCTATCTCCAGGAGCAGCTGAACCCCTCTTGTAAAAGAGCTGGTGTCCAAGAAGGTGCAGGCTCCCCTTGGAATGGTGCTCTCAGGAATTCTGACTTCTCATGATAGCCCAGGCTAGGTCTTAAGAATTTTTAAAATGTTAGTCGCCTCCCTCCTACCCACTTTTATGGCTGCTTTCACTTGGCTCCATGCTCTGCTGATAATTAAACAGTTTGTGTGCCCTGTCTTTCCTCAAAGGAGTTTGTCAACCTTTGGAATTTTGTTCATCTCAGAGGGATGTCTTAAGTACTCAGCTTTCTGAATGTTTAAGAAAAAAAAAATATTTTTCAAGATTACCTACCTCTTTCTCATTTTTAGCCTGGGGTCAATATTCCCTTCACACTTTTTACATCCTAAGTAGAAATGAAACTCTTATATAATTTTTTTTTCAGTATTGGTGCATATTATTCTTCCTTTAGTTGGTTACCAGAGAAATAATTTGGTTTATGCTGAGGGGTGTTGTAAGCAAATAATGTAAAATATTGAACATTAAGTTGGGCCTCAGCAGGGTGAGATGTAAAACTCTAAGAGTCTTGAAGGAACTGAGGGACCAGACAGTCAGGACATATAATATTTGAAAAATATGATGAGTAAAATTAGTATCACTATTCAATTTCTTTTTAAAATTTCCTTCTTTCTCTTTCTTCTCCTTCCTTCCTTCCTTCCTTCCTTCCCTCTTTCCCTTTATCTCTCTTTCTTTATTTCCTTTTCCTTCCCAATACCTGAATTCAGGTTAACAAAGTGTGCTTAGTATATGACTCCTCTGTACTTAGTTTAATATTAGAAGGTTTAAATATAGTATTTCTATGTTATATTCTATCTTTCCTTTATTTCCAGAGAAGAATTTCTGTTCCAGACAAAATTTTTATGTTTACTATTCCTCCCTCTGTGTTTTTGTTTATGGCTACTATGCATTTTCCTATTCAGTTTTAACACTGAACTTTTAAAACCTCTAAATTCTTAATAACTGAAATTGCTACAAAAATGTTTTATACTTTTAGCATTTAAAAAATAAAAATCTAACGAAAATAAGTTTTCAGTAATAAATGTATTTTCACTGCTCATTTAGCCACTTAAAATCATGCTCAATCTGTATCATCATTGAGCACTACGCTTATGTAGAACAAAACTGCTTCCTGTTGTAATTTTTAATCATGCTCAATCTGTATCATCATTGAGCACTACGCTTATGTAGAACAAAACTGCTTCCTGTTGTAATTTTTAAATAAAGAGCACCACCTTGTGGGAACACATGCTTAACCATGTTACATAAAATGAAAACAAATATTAACAGAATAATAATGTTTTAAATTACTATAGTTCATTTATTTTAAATTAGTGTGGAAAGAAAGCACCATACTACTTCTGAAGAAAAAATTAAAAAGGTAGAAAATAGAATTTGAAAATTTTGTCAGTTTTTCATGTTATGACTCAATACAAGTCTTAAGCAAAATTGTACTTGCTAATGATTACTTTTTTATAAGTATTAATTATCTTAGAACTAAGATTTAGCTTAAAATAACAGAGCTATCAGGAACTATGAATATGACCTAATCTAGAAATGCTTTATTTTAAAAATAAGGAATCCAAACTTAACGGGATATATTTAGTGTGTTCACCAGCTTACACATAACTAGCGATGTGATAGCTATATTCATGTAAACATCATTTCTGTTTGCCTGAGTGAGTCTTGATGGATTTTCAGACAATAGAATATAGTAATGCATCATTTACCTATACTGAGGAATAGATTATTTAGCAAAAGTAAATTTTATCATAATGTAAAATGTGTAATACAACACACTACTGTATCCTTAAAAATGATTATTTTTATAGAATCTTTCTATGGTGTATTATCTGTATTTTTAACAGCATATGTTTAATGCACATAATATTTCATGGAATTTAATTCAAAAAAACCTTGACATTTTTGTTGGTCAAGGTGCTGGTTCTTTTAAATGTTTCCCATTTGGCATCAATTCATCTCAGTTTGCTTTCAAAAATTGGAGAAAAGTTTGTTGCTATTCCTCTTTCAATGGGAAGCTCAGAACTGGAAAGCAGCCCTTCCCCAAACAGAAAAGGAACATTGATTTTATCTCTTTTAAAATCACTCTATGCTTTAGAATGCCAAATTACCTTACTACTTGCAGACCTCAAGTCATATCACTCTTCTATGACAAAATGATAGAATAATAAAATATTTTATAATGAAATTATATATTGTTTTAAACATGGGATTTTGTTGAGCCAGATTTTCCCCACCTGATTTTGGTAACCTACCTTCAGGCGACTCCAAATTCAGCTACTCAGTCTGATAAGAAACCATCTCACTGTCACATCATCCAACATTTATATCCTTATTTTTTCCCAAGAGCCATAACTCAAATAATCCTGCCCACCAGGATTGTTTGGTTATAACAATATTTATCTCTCTATTCTTATTACCAAATGTAATTCAAATAAACATTCTACTTCAACTTACTTTCTTTCATAATTTGTTGCATCTAATGAAAGTATTCCAGGGTCTAAAGAACTAGAAACTGTAGACTTATTGGACTTTGTGTAATTACTAGAAATCATTATACAGGATAATTAATAGAAGTTTAAGGGAAGATGTCAGCAAAAGTATTTTAGTGGTTGAGGGGTCTTTGGTGTTTATTTTTCGGTTTCTTGATGTCTATTGAAAACCTATCCTTCAGAGAGATGATATGTAACAGTTATTCTGAATGAATTTCCAATCATAATCCCTTTGACTTTTAACCAACTGAATTGAGTGTTGAATAATAGTATATTTTATTTTTATAATGATATTTTAAATAATTTGGATATGTATGTTTTAAGAATAAAATGAACATATTTATGTTATATAAACATTATGTAATATATATACACATAACACATATATGTAAAATATATATGTGTATATATAACATGTAATAATAAATGTCATAGATATACACACACTATATATAAAATATTATACACACATAAAAGATATATATAATTTATATATGGATGTATATTACATATATGCATATGTTATAGATATGCTTTTTTACATTTGTATATATATAACATAAATATGTTCATTTCATTCTTATAACACACATGTAATATATGTTATATACGTATGTAATATATACACATATACATATATGTATGGGATACACACGTATGTATGTGCATATGCACATATGGATACACGCATATGTATGTACATATGCACATATGGATACACGCATATGTATGTACATATGCACATATGGATACACGCATATGTATGTACATATGTACATATGGATACATATATACGTATATGTATGTATATACGTATATAACATATTCCATATGTGTTGTAAGAATGAAATGAACATATTTATGTTATATATACAGTTTCTTGATGTCTATTGAAAACCTATCCTTCAGAGAGATGATATGTAACAGTTATTCTGAATGAATTTCAAATCATAATCCCTTTGACTTTTAACCAACTGAATTGAGTGTTGAATGATATATATACATACGTCTATGTATATATGTACATAGACGTATGTATATATACATACATGTATGTATATGTACATAGACGTATGTATATATATACATATATGTATATGCATGTATATATACATATATGTATATAATAGATATATAATATCTATTATGTGTGTGTATATATATATTACATATATTATTATACTTTCATAATAAGGGGCAATGCTTGTTTTATATCCATTGTCCCTTATTGTAACACTGTACTAAGGACATTATACAGCATTCTTTTTTTTTTTTTTTTTTTTTTTTTTTTTGAGACGGAGTCTCGCTCTGTCGCCCAGGCTGGAGTGCAGTGGCGCGATCTCGGCTCACTGCAAGCTCCGCCTCCCGGGTTCACGCCATTCTCCTGCCTCAGCTTCTCCCAGTAGCTGGGACTACAGGCGCCCGCCACCACGCCTGGCTAATTTTTTGTATTTTTAGTAGAGACGGGGTTTCACCGTGGTCTCGATCTCCTGACCTCGTGATCCGCCCGCCTCGGCCTCCCAAAGTGCTGGGATTACAAGCGTGAGCCACCGCGCCCGGCCACAGCATTCTTTAGTACAATAGTTGCAACATGGAAGGAACTGTATATATCTTCAGTTTTTATTAACATTATTATTAACATTCCCAGAAAAATCTTTTGTTACAAATAGAAAAATAGGAGGGTGATAAGTTTTCTGACAGATGTAAAAGCTGAAGCCAGAGAGATAAAATAACTACATAAAATCTTACATAACTCTGTATAGTAGTTCTTCTATAACTGGAGCTAATCTGCTATTTTTTCCTACTTTTTTGTTTTACCTCTTTAACTTTTAGATATGTAAGCTTTTGTGTGTGTAAGTGTGTATAAGTCTTATTATAACAGGATCTTTGAGATAAAATATATATAATTGAAATCATATATAGTTGAAATATCAATACATTTATCTATCACCTATCTATGTACGTATATATCTACATATATATATCAATGATATAAATCATTGAAATCATCTCCATTATTTGATACTGCAAGCCTGGGATAACTAAAATTGTGTCATGTGATAGGATAAAATATTTCAATTAATTTAATCAGTAAGACATCAATGCAAGAAGATAATATGAAAGTGTGAAAATATAGTATGCAAGCATAAAAGTGGGAGAATAGTAAGAAATTCAGTTTGACTAGAGCAGAGTTTTCCTGAATGGATAAGCTACATTTTGATGCATAACAAGACACCCTGACACTTAGTTCTCCTTAGACACTTAGTGTTTTAAAATAGTAAATATTCATTTCACCTACAATTCTATGGGGTGGCAATTTGAGGTTGGCTGTACAGGGCAGTTCTGCTGATATGGGCAAGCCTCAGGCGAACTTGGCTGGGCTTGTTTATATGACTGTGGTCATTGTCAGATCAAGGAACCTGGCTGTTCTAAAATGGTTCAGCTCAGATGACTCATCATATTGTGGGGTCCTTCGTCTTCCAACAGGATGGACCAGGTGTCTTCAATAGGCAGCAGTGGCTGGTGGCTCAAGACTGAGAGCAGTGGCATGAAAATCTATTGAGACACAGATTCAGAACTCATACAGCCTCACTTCTGGGGCATTCTTTGGGCCACAGTCAATCACTGGACAGGTTAGATTCAAGGTGTGCGTACCTTGGCAATGGGCAGATCAGTAAAGAACTGTGGTCAGTTTTGTAATCTGCTGTAATCTGAATTGTGGCCATGGAAGTGGAAATGCTACATACTGTGAGATCATAATCAATGAGATTTGGAATCTATGAAATAAGTGACAAAGGGAGAAAAGCCTAGTTAAATTATTTTAACTAGGTGACTTAGTTAATGAGAAATAATAAGATTTATGTGGTTAAATACTTGCAGTGAAGTTGACCTTGATTAAAACCCATTCCAGACTGTATTTAACACCTGTTATATATTTCAAAATAGCTGGAAGAGAAGATTTGAAATGTTCCCAACACAAAAAAATGAAAAGTGTTTGAGGTTATGGATATCTTTAATTGCCCTGATTTGAGCATTACACATTATGTACATGTATAAAAATACCACATGTATCCTATAAATATGTACAGTTATGTATCAATAAAGAATCGATTTCATTTTGTCACCAATTCCCTTCCCTAAAAACTGGCCTTATGCAAACAACTTAATTTTTTTAAGGTCTCATGTGTTTCTTCATTTCCAAAAAAGCTGTAAATGATCATTGCTAGCTCATTGGGTGATTAGGAGCATTATGAAATAATGCAAGCAAAATAACTATGTACTTAATGTGGCAGGGGCTCAAAATGTCATGAGTTTATTATTTTTAGGATTTATATTTTCTTGGTAGTATTATGAATAGTATCCTGGTTATAACAAAAGCACATCTCAGAAGGAAAACCTCACTTGAAATTAATTCTCTTTTGGACAAAGTTTAATCATACTGTCAATGGAAATGGATGATGGGGCACTAGAAAATTTAAACTGGAGTTTTAGATAGAAGTCATAGATAAAGATCCCCATATCAAGAAGGTAGTTGAAAAGTTGTAAATAAAGAAAATATGGAGCAAAAGTCTGTGCAAGGGAAAGAGCAAGCAGCCAAAACTAAATATTGAGGAATTTTGAAAATTAAATTATGTTTATTTGGCAAGTGTGATTAGATATGTAGGATAAGATGATATTTTGTTGTTGTTTGTCGTTCTGAGTTTTGGCTCATCTTGTTTCTAGCCACTTCTTTCATCACCAACTATTAGAATCTTATTCCTCTACAGACTTCTTTTGTATCCCCTGCTTTCTGTGTTTGATTATCTCAGTCCAATGTATCGTATAGGTAAATAACTCTTCAGGGAGTATTTTGATTGAATAACAATAAGATGCAGGATTCATAATATAAATCACTCCAAAATTTTATGTAGTCCTTCAGATATTACACAGACATTAACTTTAGATACATACACACCTGTTTATGTATAATCATATTCATATTTGAGGGTCATTAAATATAGCTAAATTTTCCCAAACTTCAAATATTTCAAAAACTAACACTCCTTCCTCATAGGTGAGTACACACTTAGCACTAACAGGTATAAATAATAATAATTTCAATTTATATAAGAAATTTTGACATCTTCTGCTGCCTTCAAAAGCAAACTTATATTCATTTTATTAAGGTGATGTGTTTTGCTTCTTAAATGGAGATTCTTTCCTGTATGGCTCACCATAGGGCAGAGGTTGTCTAGATTATCAACAACCTTATCCTCACTTACATAATTTAGTATTGTGATATCAATGCGAATTCTACAGTGAAATATTATATCGTTATTTTCAGTCCTATTCAAAAGACATCGATTTAGCATATATTATGTTAAAGATGATATTGTTTATCAATTAAGAAAACATTTATAACTTTTATGAAAAACACATATATCTCATCTTTCTTTATTGAAATCCAAAAACATTTCACCTGTTGTAACTGCATAATACATTTTATTGCTGACTTTAGGAATACTATATATATATATATATATATATATATATATATATATATATATATATTTACTGAGTAGATGTTCTTTGTAATTGTAATTGTGGTTAAAAAGAATGTGTGTGTTTGAGTCATGCTGGAGGTGGGAAGAAATGTGGGTGGTTGTGTTTCATTTTTCTAGGCTGTGGGTGGTATTTTGATATGTTGGGGGATATTTCTAGGCTTCGGAGTGAATGTTCTATTGTAGTTTCTATTTTCTTTTGTCAGAGATGTGCTAAATTTTGTTTTTCCTGCAGATGGTATTTGGAAATTTGATCCAGAGCCACATGTTTTAAAAGAAAAAAAAGTAGGGGGAAATTGATACTAGTTAAGCATACTCCTACACTACTCATCTGGTAGTTGTTATTGCTTTTCCAGTTTTATTTTGTTTCTTCATGAGAGAGATACTGAGTGATGAACAAGATTACTGGCTTTTATATTTGACATACTAAAGACTTCGGACAATTCCCTTAATAACAAGTTCTTACTTAAAAGGAAGGAAAAGAAAAGTGACAGGACACTGGAGAAGAAATATGGAAAGACATTTCTGAAGTATATTAAAGTGGGAAAGAAAATTTATGACAAAACAAGAAAATCTGAAATTACAGTCTCTATTTTACCATACTAGGTACAGAACCGTAAGAAATCCTTATGTACATATCCCAAATTTATAAAGTCATCATCTTGCATTCATCTTATATTGATCCAACAAACATTGCTTTAAGATTCATCCTCAACTCTCTACTTTTCTCTCATCATAAAAATCATCTAACTTATGGCTCTATTTGTAGCTACAATAATTATCAATTACTAGGAAGATAAACTTATCTCTTTATCTATAAATATTTATATTATTTATTCCTTAGGTTTTTTTTTTTTCTGAGCTCTAGATCCACTTTACTTGGATGGCACATAAGACCTTGAAGTACAAATTCATTACTACCCTTATTTTTCTCCCACATTCCATATTTTAGTAAATAGTTCTACCATGCAGTCAGATGATCTTGAGTAGATTTTCAAGTCATACAGTGTGGTGATAAGAATTGATGCTGAAATAAGGAAGTTATCCAAGAGTTAAAGTCAATAGTAAATGACAATAAGTGACTAGGGAGGAATGGGAAAAGGATGAGATGACAAGAAGAAGGAAGAATAATGAGGAATAAATAGTGAGGTATAAATTTCAAAGCAGAGGACATTTGAAGCAAGAACTAGGAAAAATAGTTTGGTAATGGGGAAAAAGAATACAAGTTTTCTTCTTTTGTGACTGAGCAAAGGATAGTGTATAGCTCGTGGAAAGGGAGTAGGTATTTTATCATTATATCTCTTTTAAAATCTATATGTATACCTTTTAAAGATATGTATGTCTTTTTTCTTTGTTTTCAATAAAACCAGATAATTTGAAACTGTGCCTTTTTGTGGAAGAGTAGACCATGGTATGTGGCACATGATACACGTGCAGGACAAAGAAAAAATATGTCTACTGTTGTCTCTTTTCCACAGTAGCCTACAAGCTTTGAGGTGACTGGAACCAATTGCCATCAGTTGCCATTGCTAAACATCTTTCATGGCATATAAATACTCAGTATAAATGGATGAACAAATGTTATTATCTAGTACTTGATTCCTACCCTTAGAAGGCTCATAGTGTAACAGAGGAATCAGGCAGGTAAGCAAGGCTACAATGCTGTAAGTTCTGAAAGATTATTTGTATGAAACAATTCCATGTGAGGGGAGGTAGGGGTAGAGATGGCCATACCTTGAGCTAGGTATGGAAGAATCCAAATATTTGACAGGTAGTTAAAGGGAAATACAGTTTAGGAAAAGGAAGACCAATCTAGAAAAAAGGAAATTGTTGGCTGGGCACGGTGACTCATGCCTGTAATCTCAGCACTTTGGGAGGCCGAGGTGGGCAGAACACCTGAGGTCGGGAGTTCGGGACCAGCCTGACCAACATGGAGAAACCCCATCTCTACTTAAAAAAAAAAAAATAGCCTGGCATGGTAGTGCATGCCTGTAATCCCAGCTGCTTGGGAGGCTGAGGCAGGAGAATCGCTTGAACCCAGGAGACGGAGGTTGCGGTGAGCCGAGATCACACCATTGCACTCCAGCCTGGGCAACAAGAGTGAAACTCCATCTCAAAAAAAAAAAAAAAAAAGATATAGAGTAATTAAATTATAAGGTGTGTTCTTAGGAAGTAAGTTATACAACAGTGAATGGTTAGAGGGAGAACATTCCATTTTAAGAAAAATGGAACAAAGGTAGTTTGACAATTTTGAAGTGTCTTAATAAATTTCATTCTACCCAGCACTTTGGGAGGCCAAGGCAGGAGGATCACTTGAGGTCAGGAGTTTGAGACCAGCCTGGCCAACATAGTGAAACCCTATCTCTACTAAAAATACAAAATTTACTTGGGCATGGTGGTACATGCCTGTAATCCCAACTACTCAGGAGGCTGAGGCACAAGAGTCACTTGAACCTGGGAGGCAGAGGTTGCAGTGAGCTGAGCTTGCGCCACTGTACTCCAGCCTGAGCTACAGAACAAGACTCTTTCTCAAAACAAAAAACAAAACAAAACAAAATCTCGTTCTAAAGATTTGGAAAATAATCTTGTGAGTTGTCTCTTTTCCTTTACTTTTTTTTTTTTAAATATCAGAGAGTTATAATTGATATAATCAGATTTATGTTTGAGGACTGTTAACTGGTGACAATAGAGATTAATGTCTAGAGGGATAGAACAGAGGTATGAGATAGGATCAAAAGATGTTATTGAAGACTGAGAAAAAGATTATTTTGTAACATATTTGCGATTCTTTCACATTTAACAGTGAGTGTTACTTTTGGCAGAAACAGAAAAAAAGATTAAAAAACATAGAAATCTAAGTAGGTGTAGAGATTAATGGTAAAATGTTTTGCATAAATAAATACTAATACAAGACATCTTTGTTTCTAAAATTCAAACATTTCGTGTGTGTGTGTGTGTGTGTGTGTGTGTGTGTGTGAGTGTGTGAGAGAGAGAGAGAGAAAGAGAGATTGCATTTTCCCAAAATGGCCACAGTAGTCATGTTCTTCTTAAAGTGTGACTTTGATACTCCTCCCAACTTGGTCTGAGAGAGTTTGTGACATTGGCAGAAATGATGTTAGGAGACTTCCAAGGCTGGGTTATAGGCAATCTAGCTTCCACTTGGCTCTTTTTTCTGTGAGGGAGCTCAAACTAACACATACAAAGAGGCCGCATGGACAAGTCAGGTGTGGTGCTATTCCAGCTAACAGCAGGGCTGGAGTCCCCAATGAAAGCCAGCACCAGCCACCACACATCTGAATAAAGACATCTCCAGGTGACTTCAGCTGCCAGGTCTGAGGTCATTTCATGTCTTCCTGGTTGAGGCTATAGACCCCAGGTGTGAGGTCATTTCATGATTTCCTGGTTGAGGCTACAGACAATCTCACACAAGGGTAAGCCATCACCACTGTGATCTTTGAAAATTATTGACCCAAAGAATCCACAAACCTAATAAATTATTATTTTCTGTCATATATTTTTATACAATTATAGTAAGTGAAACAGTGAGTGTGTGTATATATTCCTTTAATAGAATAATGTGTGTATTGATGAGTGACAGCTCTTATTTATTTTTGAAGTCAAAGCAACAAATTTAATAATTATACTGCCTAAAATGCAAAGAGAGTTATAAAGAAAGTCACCAAGGTTCAGGAGATTCTTACTCTAAAGTATGCCCATCTTGGTTTATATTTGGCAGATAAGCAGTAGCAATTCTAGAAGGAAAGGGGACATTTCAATAGATTTTCCATTTGAAATTTATTAGAATAAAATGCAAACATTTTCATCGTTGCTCCCATTGTCTCACATCAGAAAATCTGAGCCAATCATGCAGCAATAAAATCCTAATTTTGTTTCACATACTGAGAATGCAAGCAAGATGTTTTAAAATAATATCTCGTAGTACCTATTAATGACAATGAAGATATGTTGGAAGTTAGAGCTATTGTGTAGTGTTCTTTGATAAAGACAATATTTAGGGCAAATTTTAAAGGACACATTACCCATACTATTGGGAAATAACAAAATAAAGAAATTTGGAATACCAGAAAAGAAGAAAAAACAAGCAAGGGTGAAAATATGGGTAAATAATATAGACTTCTCTTTATCTCTGGAATTTTCAGAATTATGTTTAATGGTTGAAGCAAAAATGATCACAGTGCGTCATGTGGTTCTCAAAACTAATTATGATAATTCAAGTAATGCCTCTGAAACTTGTATTATAATATGCAGCATTGTTCCTTCAAGAAAAATTATTCCACTTTTCACAAGAGGTCAATACAGAAGCCTCTGGTGTGATGAACTGATTTTAACCACACAGAATTAATGTTTAAGACATGAAAACAGCTCACTTGCAGGAGGATATTGACAGATATTCCAACTCTGCAGAGTAGCAAAGTTAACAAGTGGATTGGGATGCTTCATCAGTTCAACCAAAGGCCAGAAACTTGCTGTGTGCTTTAAAGAATACAAAATGAAACAGCTCAAACATTTTTTTCATTCCACAAAATAAACTTACAGAAATCATTCTCGTTTCATCACAAAAATAGGATTAGTCACTTTAAGCAGGAACATTTCGAGAAAGAATGGAGGGGACTTCTTGCCTTATCCACATTTTTAAACCCTTAGCTCCAAAATTCATATTGCAAGCTACAAAAAGATGCCAACCTTCAAACTAACCAATTACACAGAGCAGCCCATAAGAACAAAACCTGCTATTGCAATGTTACAGACATTTCTGGAAATGCAAGAAGTTCTTTTATTTGGATCTATATTGGGTGAGGCAAACAAAAAATGCATTACTGGAAAAAATTAATGTAACATTTTAACTTATAGTCTAAGCCATTACAAAGTTAACACCAGTTTAACACAAGAGAGTGCTTTTGAATAGCTGTTCACCTCCAAGCATTGCCAAAGCATTGTCTGACAGAGTTTTAAGTACCTGGTCTTCTCAGTTTTGGCACATATTTTCTTGAGCTCCTAATATAAATATAAGCAACCTCTCTATTACTCACCTTCCTCTCCCCCCTGCCCCAAACACAAAACAAAAACAAAATTACCTTAAATACCATCCTAATAAGGAATTATGGCTAATTTTATACTCTCCTATCTTGTCTAATATTCTCCATTTAATCTCATTATCTACTTATATATAATTATACAATTTTCACTATATAAATGTGATCCTTACTTTGTTTCCTTTGCTCATAAAATTTCTCCTGCCTGAAATGTTCTATTCCTAAATCTAACTTTCCTTTCTCTGCCTGGCAAGCTCCTCTTTAACTTTAAAGAACCAATTTAGAAGTTGCCTCTTTGGGTATTTTTATTTCCGGTCCTGCCTAACCTAGCCATGATTATAGTGTAGTTGTCTTGCCTGGGTCCCCAGGTCAACTTCAGAATATGTTGTATCACATTGTCTGCATATCTTCCTCTCAAGAACAATGTCAGCAACTAAATGGTGGGGACAATGAAAAATTTATCACCAAATCTCCAGTACCCAACCCTGTACGTAGCACATGACTCCAGCATGTTGTTCACTAAATATTTCAATACTCTTTCTGTCTAATCATCCCTAAGCCTTTCTGCAGGCTACTTTTGTATCTTTTGGATAAGAAAGCGAAACCCCAGATGTATTCAAAGTGTATGAGATTGTAAAATATTTCCTTTTCCTATAGCTCCATTAAGGTGGAAGGACATTGTAATAAAAATAGCCACAGTCACAGATTTTGAAGTTAGACAGAAGCCTGAGCACAAATGCCACATTCATCACTCACTAGACATGATTATGATCAAGTTTTTACTACATCAAAAGGGTGGGCATGAATATTCAATGTGATAATCCAAGTGGATATAACGCAGAGTGATTCAACAGACAGTAATCATTACTTTCCCTAGTCAGGCAGAAACTAAGCTGAGATTGCAGTATGGGCTCCAATGCCACTGAAAATCAGTATACCAAGAACTACACTAGAGCCCTATCAGAATGCCAGGGTCCACAGGGCTGGGAACAGAAGAGTATAGCAGCTCAGAGTATCTATGGCCATGTAATCCCCTCAGGACACAGATTGCTTTTGCCAGTTAAAACGGGACCCCTTATACACATCCTGGTTTGCTTTTTTGGCTCAGACACTAAAAAAGCTACTGCATTTGTAGCTTGCATATTTCCTTTCTTATTCCTGACAGAGGTGAGAATTTAAACATATTGTGTAATTCCTACCAGGAGTTAAAGAAAGGTAATGATAAAGCAAGGGAATTGGAAAGGAAAAGAGGGCAAGAATGAAGCAGCAAAGGATTTCAGCTCAATATAGAGTTTTTCCTTCATTCGAACTATTACATGTATGTATGGACTTGATCTCTTTGCAAACTACTTTTGCATTTTAAGAATTTTAATTCAATGTACACTTGAAAATTTCTAGATAGATGATATTTTGTGTCAATATCTACAACATATATATTTACATATATACATATATAGTGAGATTCACTATATGTTTTTCAAATTATGTAAGGATGATTTTTAAGGGAAATTGAATAATTTCGTCTGATGGAGTAACAAAACTAGCATTGCCAAATATTTACAGAATGATTTGGGATGATGTCTGTGATTACTATAATAAAAAAATATACAACTGTAGTTTATGAGGCTGTAGATTTCTCTACCTTCCTATTACATGAGAGTATTTCATGGTCTACAAAATACTTAAAATTATAAAACACAAACCAAGTTCTCACTTCTGCGTTTTCTGTTAATGAATTTTTTCTAAAGTTGTATTTTGGTAAGAAGTATATTTAAAAATACCTGCCCTTTGTATATGTTAATGGTTTACAAAAGTAAAATATATGGAATAAGTGAACATAGTATATTTCCCCAAGAACTGACACAAATGCTATACACTTAATACATATTAAATTTGTCCTTATTATTGATATTAATAGCTAAGATGTACTAAATAGTTATTGTGTGCCAGATGCCATGCCAAGTCACTAAAGGCATTATGTCATGCCACTACATCACACATTACTAACCCATGAGGAAAATATGATGATTACTATCACTTTATACTTGAGGCAAGGTGTTTGGCAACTGTAAGTCCAATAGGTCAGAGCCAGTCTTGCTCTTGGATATATTTGCAAATGATGAACTCGCTTACAGAAGCATGAACACTGAATAGTAGACACTGTGGAAATTATGTTGCAACTTGGTTGAAATGGTATCTTCTAATTTTAAGGTTCTAGAATTCTTGAGTTAGATCCACATGTATCAACAGAAGAAATGTTTTAATAGAATGAAAAACTTATACTTTGAACTTTCCTTTTTTCTCTGTATTTCTTTTTTTTTGTATTTCTATATAAGAATTTATAGTTTTATACAACCTTTTAAATTGTTTTCCCTTCCTTTTGGTATATCATCAGACCTTGGGGTTAGGTAAGACAGAGGATTAACAACAAGAACTGGGCTCAAAAAAGTTAATTTTCACAAGGCCATTTGTTCATTCAATGTTCCAGAATTTAGATCCTGACTCTTGAGCAGTATTTTTTTTCATCAGACAACACTGACAAATTCAATTCCATAATCCAAATTTTATATTCACTGTAATAACTGGAAATGTTCTGTTAGTATAACATTGCTAGTAGCATTAAAATCAATATCTAATAATAGGAATCAGGTTAAAAAATTTGATAGACTTTCCAGCCAAGCACTATGGCTCAAGCGTGTAATTCCAGCACTTTGGGAAACTGAGGCAGGTGGCTTGCCTGAGCCCAGGAGTTTGAGACCAGCCTGGGCAACACGGCAAAACTCCATCTCTACAAAATATACAAAAATGAGCTGGGCGTGGTAGCAAGCGCCTGTAGTCCCAGCTACTTGGGAGGCTGAGGGAAGAGGATGGCGAGACTGGGAGGCAGAGGTTGTAGTGAGCTGAGATTGTGCCACTGCCCTCCAGCCTGGGCAACACAGCTAGACTCTGTCTGGAAAAAAAAATATATATATATGTATATATATATATATATATATATATATATATATATATAGCCTTTCCATAGAAATCTTTACATAAAAAGGTTACAGGGCCTGGAAGCACAATTCTTTTTAAAGAAAGCATTATGCAATTATATAGAAAATATTTATTTTTCTTTTTATATTATGTTTGAAATAGATCTAGATTGAGCTACCGTAGAAATTAGCCTTTATCTCGGAGAGCTAAATCAAAGTCTTAGTTTCTGAAGTTTTTTGATCTTGCTTTGAGCTATTGAAGGTATTATCTGGGAAAGAATGGAAATAGTTTATCAGAGTCATCAGGATAGACTATTAGGCTTCCAAAAGCTGATTATATCAGAGCCCAAAGAGTACTAATAATAAGAAAGTGTGATAATAGGAGATATTTGTCCTTTTGAGGGGCTTCTCAATACCTTCTGTAGCCTCAGGGAATTCTTCATCATATACTTCTTAGGGGAAGTGTAACCTATATGTTCTATAGAAGCTACAAAAATACTGGCTTTTCCAGCCTTTCTTGTAGTTAGGGAGTAGCTGCATCTTTTGGGCCTGGCAAGTCTGATGCACCCAGTAAGGACTGGAATTGAAAGCTGGTGATCAAAGAAGCATCTGCAATGGGCAATTGTACGTGTTTCCTCTTGCACCTACAACAAATTACTATAATTTTGTAGTTTAAAACTACATAACTTTATTATCTTACTTATCTGGAGGTCAGAAACTTGAAATTGGTCTTACTGGGCTAAAATCATAGTGTTAGCCAGGCTGTGTTCCACTGGAGACTCTAAGGAAGAATATACTTGTTTGCCTTTTCCAACTGCAAGAGTCTCCCTGCATTCCTTGGTTTACGGTCCCTTCTGCCACAAACCAGCAGGATAAGCATCTTCAGATCACTCTCTCACCCTTGAACTCCTGCCTCTCTCTTATAAGAAACTTTGTGATTGCATTGGGACCACTGAATAATCCTGGATAATCTTTCCATCTCAAGATCATTAACTTAATCACATCTGTAAACTTTTTTGGCCATATAAAGTAACACATTTACAGGCTTCAGGGATTAGGATGTGGACCTCTTTGAGAAGCCATAATTCTGCCCATCACAAAAATCCTGTGTAGTGGCTTACCGACAGCAGCAGTGTTCATTTCTTAAAGGCAACAGTGATCTAGGGCCTAGTGGGACCATGTAGGGTGCAGTGGAAGTTGGAAAATCAGTGACATTTAGTGTTCTGTGACAAGTGTCCTCACCTGATGGGTGCTGGAATGAAAGGTTAATGTTTAGTGTGATCCAGATTACTCCTAAGCGTTTCATCCTTGTTTGTATTTTCCAAGCCAGTTTTCTCAGGTTTTGGGTGGCTCTGTGACCTATTAAGCACTCCTTCCATAAGTTCCTTACTGATTAAATTAATCACAAACCTGAATCTGTGGAAGAGAGGGCATTGAGTATAGATGGTAATGAATGGATGAGAGAGGTGATGTTTGAAGATGAAAGATCCAGCCCTCCCCAAATCCCAAAAAATTAAGAGAGTTTCCAACTGTTAAAAAGACTAATTATTGATTTACTGAAAAAATGTAGTGGTAATTAATCAGTTATTTTTAATCTTAAAGGCTTTTCATGCCAATAATGTAATTTAAATGATTCCTACATTTTAAGTTTCTACCTAGTTAGACTATAATACTGAAGCTCATTCAATGGAATCTAATTTTTTTTAAAGTAATTGGTTATATTACACAATTAACAAAATTCATATTATATATAAATAACCTGAATCCTTGTTACATAAACATTTTCAAAGCTCGTATGATCTCATTTATGTTCATTTCTCATTGTGATGGTGCATACAGAGCTGGTTTTACCTTATCTTTTGGCACATATCCCTTCTGGAAGAGGTAGAAAGGTCAACTAATTTAGATTACCCAGGGCAGTCTGCTCAGCATCTCTCTGCCTGTGGTCTTTTTCCTCCATTGTATTGGCTCTGGGCCACTCCTCAGTATTTGAGCACTGAAAACAACAGGAGGCTATAGGCCTTATGTGCAATTGGATCCCTTTGCTCTGAAAAGAATGGCTTCTGAAACCTGCAAATGTGACCAGGAAACAGCAGCTTCAAACAAAGAAGATTCAATAGATATTTTGACTTGCATTCTAGAAATCAGTTGGAGGAAGTGAAAAAAGAAAAAAGAGAAAGGAGCTATTGATTGCTAATCAGTTCTTGCTAACTAGAAGTAGGACACATAGAAAGTAGATGTTATGACTGGACGTGGTGTCTCACACCTGTAATCCCAGCACTTTGGGAGGCCAAGACAAATGGAACACTTGAGGTCAGGAGTTCGAGACCAGTCTGGCCAACATGGTGAAACCCCGTCTCTGTTAAAAATACAAAACAATCAGCCAGACGTGGTGGTGCATGCCGGTAGTCCCAGTTACTTGGGAGGCTGAGACAGGAGAATCCCTTGAACCTGGGAGGTGGAGGTTGTAGTGAGCCAAGATCATGCCACTGCACTCCAGCCTGGGCGACAGAGTGAGCCACATCAAAAAAAAAAAAAAAAAAAAAAAGTAAAAGAAAGTGGATTGTGGATTTACTTAAGATCATGTGGCTTAAACTTCTTTTACAAATGAGGAAAGCTTAAATAGGTAGCTTGGGATCAATTGATGCTTAATACCTTAAATGCCTGATTGTATTCATGTTATTACTTAAACCATCTTTGATGATAGAGGTGCTCAGTTGATTAAATATGTCAGTTCAAAAAAAGAATTTTTAAAATCATCTTAGGATATCTTAAAATATCCTTTCTCCTGAAATTATATTAAATATAACATTGGAACTTTATTTTAGGAAATGAAAGCCTTATATCAACTTCATGAATCAATGAATGCCCATGGTTTAAAAATTAATAAATAATCATAGCAAACTCTCATATACTTAGGTATTGTATTTATTGAATAATTTTATTGTAGCCAATACTGAATTTTCAGCAATCAAGATTTTGTCTATTCATATTTAAGATTTCTCATTTCAATTTTATCCTGACATATTATTAAGTCAATTTTAAGATACCGTGTGTTAACAAACCCTCGAAGCATTTACTAGATGGAAAAAAAGACAATGTTTTCATTTTGTTGTTAGTAGCTTTATAGATGGCCACAAGAGGGCAACCTATGAAAGTAATTGAAATTCCAAGGAAAAACCTCTGCAACGTTTAGTATGTGCATCTTAGGTAACTTGGATCATGAACTTAGCATTATTGTCAGAATGTATAAAAGAGTTCCATTCCAATTTTTTTCAAACTGTAAAATCAACTGAGACAAATTAATGTCTACATTCCCCTTTAGATTGTGGTATTGAGAGTTATGTAATAGATATATCCCATGTGTGACACGGGAATCAAATGACATCTTTCTAGTAATGATGTCTTGGAAAAACAGTTGCAATAGACTGTCAGTACTTTCCTAGGAGAGTGACATTCTTTCTTTTTTAAAACAATTTTAACTTTATGGGTACATAATAGTTGCACATATTTATGGGGTAATTATATATTTTGTTATAAGTATAAAATGTATAATGATAAAATCAGGCTAACTGGGAAGTCCATAACCTCAAACATTTATCATTTATTTGTGTTACAAACATTTTAAGCCCACTCCTCTAGTTATGTTGAAATATTCAATAACTTATTTTTAACTACAGTTACCCTATTGTACTACCAAACATTGGATTTTATTCCTATTATCTGTTATAAATAGATACTCATTTTAATTTGTATCCATTTATCAGCCCCTTTTTGTCCCTCCCCATCCCATTACCCTTGCCAGCCTCTGATAACCATCATTCTTCTTTCATCTATCAAAATGACTCTTGCTTTTTAAAGATAGTCATGGATTTTGAGATCCTTGCATAATCGTTGATAATACTATTACCTGCTATCAAGCACGTCAAATGAGACGTGAGGCAAAAAAGGATCCTTTATGGATTAAAATAGTTTTGATAGGTAAAATAGATCAATTACGAATTTGTGTATTTCTCTATGACTCAAGGTAATGCAGCATAAAATGATTAAATTTTACATCAAGAGGAAAAAGTGTTTAGAGAATAAAGAATGATTTGGCAAACTGAGTACCTCAAAAATCCATGCTTACCCTAACTTCTCACCCCAACAATCCCCAAAATAATACACATCATCCAAAATTTACTTTAACTTCTGTTCCTAGGAAAATAATGCAGTAGAGCCCTCTAATTGAATTTCTGGAAGCAGGTGTCCTTTATAATAGCATCACCTTATTTCCTGCCAAGAACATAATGTGCAGCACACAATTCCAGTTTTATTAATTTTGTCATTGCTTGCAGTATTTTGCCCATCCTACCAGACATACTGCAGGGTGACTCAAACAGCACAAGAGATAAATTCTATTTATATCCCAACATTGTGTTTATTTGGTTACATGCCTTAATTTTCAAAATTATGCCATTTGTTAAATTTAATAAGGTTTTAATAATATTGGATCAAATATATCATGCAATTATATTTTGGATGATGCCTCAGATCATATAATGTAGCCTTAAAATTTGGGGTTTTAAAAGTTGGAATAGGCCAATTTAGAAGAAAATATCCCTTTGATGAGCAACATAAAAAGCTTGAAAATAGTTTATTTTCCAACTTACAGAAAGTAATTATTTTAGATAGCTTTAAAGCCCCCCCCCCCACTTTTTTTAACCTGGTATAAATCCTCTACTTAGTTTAATGTTCCTTTAATTAGGAAATATATGTAAAGTTAATCTACAAACTTGTAAATAACAGCATGAATTGATAACTTGAAGACCTATGAATCAAATTTAGAAAAGGAATAACAAATATGAGCTTTATATATTCTGCTTTTGAAACTGGACATTTCTGTCAACTTAGTAGAGCCCTCTGGTTGGAGTTTTTTAAAGAAATATGACAATTTTTGTTATTGAGAATTATCCCTGTATCTTTCTGTGACTTAGGCATCATTTTTCTCTCTTTGACAAACACCAAAGGCTATATACTGTATCTTATGTATAAATAATATACTATAATATACTATATTTATAATATATTATATTTAATAATATATAAAATAGCTACAGGAAGTAAAAGTAGAAGAAAGGGCAAATAAATCAGGAAATTATAATAATGTTTAGAAAAATGTTGGAGGATAGCAGAGAAAATATATAAACAAAATCAATCAATATTTTATTTTAATACCCACAATACTAATTATCCTTAAATTAGATGTCCAAATATAATGGTTGCAAGAATCTTTTCTTTCAGGTTTGTGTCATTAAAATTCATTAACAGCCTTAGAAATCATGATTTCAAAAGTTGAGTATCTTACCTAGTGACACATGATAGATACTACACAATGTATCAGAACCAGGATTCAACTCATGCCATCAAATTCCTAGTCAGGTCATCACATATATATCATACTATTTATTATATGTGGGGTTTTTTTTGTCTGGTGAAAATTCCTCCTTCACAACTCTTTCCAAGTGCTTAGGACATGTCCATGCAAATCAAACACATTATAGACAACCTCGACATATTTGACTTACAGAGATTAATATGTTTAGGCCCTGATCATGACCCCATTTAAAGTGTGTAAGTACATAGTTTTAGCAACTAGGAACCTCATGATTCTCATGAGCTGAAAAGATACATTTCTGACATCCATGCTGTTCTTTATATACAGCATACTTATGTAGTCGTACGGATATATATATATATGTGTGTATATATGTATACACACATATGTATAATTTATATCTATTCATACAAATATATTGTGTGTATATAATATACAGTCTTTATATAATAAAATCAGTTTATTTAGGGATCATAGTGACGTTTCCCATACTGCCATAAATTTTTAGTTATGTATGTATTGATTTATTTTTGTTTTGTTATTTCAATAGGTTTTGGGGTGCAAGTGGACTTTGGTTACATGGATGAATTACATAGTGGTGAATTCTGGGATTTTAGTGTACCTGTTCCCCAAGTAGTGTACACTGTACCTAATGTATAGTATTTTATTCCTGGTCCCCATCCACCCTCCCCCTTCTGAGTCTCTGAAGTCCATTATATCACTATATGGCTTTGCATACTCAAAGCTTATCTCCCACTTATAAGGGAGAACATACAGTTTTTGGTTTTCTGCTCTTGTGTTACTTCATATAGAATAATGGCCTCTAGCTCCATCCAAGTTGTTTCGAAAGTGATTATTTTGTTATATATATGTTATACATATATGCTATATATTATACATATAATTATATATTATCATTAATATGTGATATGTATATATATTTTTGTCCAGGTCACTATAAAATATATATTTTGTTATATATGTGTTATACATATGTAACATGTATTATACATATAATAATATATAGTATCATTAATATATAATATATATATATACACATATGCCCAAGTCACTATAATATATATATTTAATATATATGTATATAATAAGTATATTTTATAGTGAAATATAAAATAAGTATATATATTTTATAGTGAAATATAAAATAAGTATATATATTTTATAGTGAAATATAAAATAAGTATATATATTTTATAGTGAAATATAAAATAAGTATATATATTTTATAGTGAAATATAAAATAAGTATATATATTTTATAGTGAAATATAAAGTAAGTATATATATTTTATCATGACCTGGGACTGGGTAATGCTAGAGTAACATACAGATTATAGGATTGGACTGGTCCTGAACCTGAATTAATAATTAACCTAAGTTAATAATTAAGGAATGGAGTATATAGAGATTAACAGTATGAATCTACTCTATATTTTCTCAATTTACAAGTTGACATATAAGTAACATAAAGCAAGCATCTGGATTATATATACAAGGTTTTATACATATATATAGATGCCAACTACTCTAAGAAGAGCATCTTTTGACAATAAGTGCTTATAGATGTAAAGACCCACTTTTCAAACCACCTCTTCCTTCCATTGCACCTGTGCTTTCCTATTCACCATTTCACATGGGATCTTTTCTTCTGGCAAGGGAAAGACAGATTAATTGCAAAAAACATTTAGTACAAAATAATATAACAGGTAATTCACTATAAAGGATTGTCGGCATAATTTTTTGATCAAAAAATAGTTTTCGTTATTTTTTGATCAACCCCAACATTTTGGGGAGATCACTTAACTGCTTACATTTGTAAACTAGTGATACATCTTTCAGTCTTATACAAATATGTCCCAATTCTAGGTAGTAGATGGATGAGGCCAATGATATATCATTTTAGGTCATGAAAGTTGCCTAAGATATTCATCATTTTAATGAGCATTATTAATACCACTTTGTATTTCTCATGACACTTATTTGTATTCTCTCTTTTTAATTGATTTTATACATTTTTAGCATCTCTCTTTTCACTGTTTTGGATGCCTCTTGAAAGGCTCACATCTCTAAATAAACTGGCATATTCCTCTTGAGGGACCCTACAAGATTGTTTTCCTAGTCACACTTCGATTTAATGCTATCTGGAAGGCTAATCTTCCATTTGATTAAAATAGATGCATATCAGATATCATTGTAGATTCATTATTATGCCTGCTTTTTGTTTCAACTTCTTCTTTCCCCAAGATAGTTATGGAAGAGAATCGTCACTATCTTGTTTCTCTTTCTGAAAAGCAAAACCAAAAACATGTAAACACATTTTCCCCCTTTTCATACAGTTAATGTTTTCCTATAATGGGTAAACCTTCCTCTATGTGTATATTCTTACTCACATCAGTCTAATTTTCTTCTGGACTATAACTTTCCTACCTTTCTTTAAACAAAATCTACTTAAAATGTTGCTAAAGGACCCTGGTTATCGCCAATATAATGATATGTGTAGTTTTAGAGGTATTTCAACCAATATTTAATCTGGGGGATAGGGGCAAAGGGAGGAACATTAAAATGAAAGCCAGGGCACATTCTATTCTGTTGGGTTCAGGTTTTCCCTGAATACTATGTAAACCTTCTCTGAGTACTTCCAATATCAGTTATTTTCATCTCTGATCTCCTTTCTTTTTAGGTTTCCAGTAGTTTTAAAGCTCTGTTCATAAGCTTTACCCAGGCTCTAGGGATATGTCCAGATGCCTCAAGGATAGCTCCAGTGGGAACTCTGAGCAGGCTGTTTTCTGATTTTTTCTTTTACCTCTGCCTCAAACAAACACACTCCACTGTTATATGCCTTATATCTTGAGCTTCTACATATAAATTCAATTGAAAATTCATTCTTATGCTGAGGGAAAAAACCTGAAAGTTACTGGGCACAGGCTTATGTCAAAATTTTACTCCAGGAAGCTATATCATTTTCCTTATTACTGATATCCAGCACTCCAAATTATTTGGGATATTGCTATTGAGCCCTGTATCAAATTGCAAGCACATGTTGTTTATTATTATGCTTAAAGTCAGAATATGAACATTATTATGTGGTAATTTGTTACTTCATTGGTCACCCAAGTTGATATGCCCAATTGGGTTGGCCTGGGAAACAACACCTTCTTTCTCATTCCATCTGGGTTGCTGTCCAAATTATCCAGATAGTGGAGGAATGTGCTTCAGTCAGGAGCCTAAAAGAGGGCTGCTTCATTGGTGAAACACCAAATCCTCGTCTAATGCTTACTGGCCCCTCCTTTTAATATGATTTTTTGCTACTTCCTTATTTTTCTGGTCTTTCATATTGGGATGTTACAGGGCTCAGCTATTGGACCTCTTCTTTTCTTTCCCTATACTTACTCCCTTAAGTCTATATACTGAGGATTCCCTAATTTATATCTATAGCCAGTACTCTCCACTGAAATCCCAGGTAATATGTACAGCTACCCACTTGACATCTCTATGTATATGTCTTAAAGATATCTCAAACTCAACCTGTTGACAATTGAGTTCTGGATCTTCCCTCCAAAACTGATACTTCTGTAGTTTTCTCCATCTCAGCTGATGACAACCTGATTCTTTCATTTCTTTTGGAAAATTATTAGAGTTATCTTTGACTCCTATTTCCCTCATATCCAAATCTACCTTCAAAATATTTTTGGAGTCCAGATATGCCTCACATTACCTTCACCACTGCCACCCTGTATAAACCACAATTAGCTTTCATCTACATGGCCCACTAGCTTCTTCCCCTCTAACTAACCCTCTGCATCCACTATTCTCAACCCAAAAGCTAAAATGATCCTTTCAAAATCTTGGTCAATTATTCAGTTATGGCATCCCACTGCTCAGATCCTTCCAAAGCTTCGTTCACCCTACTTGCTGATCTTACTTAGAATAAAAATCAATGTCCAGTTAATGCCATGTAAGAGCCAACACAATGTGGATTCTTGTTATATCTCTGCTTTCACCACCTACTACTCCCTTGCTCACTTACTCAGTTTGGATAAACCCCTCTTTGTTCTTCAGTCACACCCTAACTATACTGCCTACCTAGCACCTTTGGATTTCCATCTTATTCTCTCCGCCTGTTATGCTCTTTGAGCCCTCTGTGACTCCCTTTCTCCCCTCATATCTGTTCAAATGTTAAATTCTCATTGAAGGGTTCCCTAATTACCTCTAAGATATTTTTTCAACTCCCCTACTCCTTCTCTCTGATTTTCTCCCTGATTTCTTCTACCATGATATATAAATTGGTTATTTATTCTATTGCAAGATAAACTCTATGAAGACAATTTTTTCCCGTTTTGCTCACATTTCATTCCACACCAATTCATATAGCTTTAGAAACTTAGTAAAATATTTGGTAAATGAATCCATGACTTTTTGAACATCATTTTATTTTTCCCTTTAATGTCTAAACAGTATATTGATTTTACATGGGTATCTCAGTGACCTTAATATTTTAGAAGATGTCAGAGGAATGTTTACATTTGCCTGAAATCTTTCACTTCAGATTCATACTTCAAGCTCAATTCTGATTACCTTAGGTAATCTCAGCCCCACTCCTACCAGATTCTGTCACCTGCTGAGCCTCTTTAATGTTTGCACGAATGCATCCCATTGCATTTCTTCCCCAATGTGTCATTAATGCAGACTTTCACTGCTGATTTTAGGACAGCACAAGATATTACATCATCAGTTTAAAATCAGTAGTAGATATCTAAGTTCATACAGTTTGTTAGGCATTCTCTGGCCCCAGAATATGCCTTTCTGGCTGTCTCTCACCTTAAGCTTTGGACATTTGTTTATATCTTTATGGTTCTGGGTTTTAGCTATAGTTTAATTACCAAAATACAAAAAATGATGCATTAAAACATCCTTTATAACATCCCTTCTGGATCCAGAGGACAATTTTGAACGATGTGAATCATTATTGTTTGGAGTTTTCCTGGAATAAACTTTTTTCCTTAAAACTGTAAATTATGATTTAGCTGTAGCATATTTTACTTTTGATATATCTATTTTATCTTTTTTCAGTAAGCCAGTCTTAATTTTTTTAATTACTTTTTATTTATCCAGTCAACTTATCTCTACTAGAATTGCCTTTCTTCTTCTTCTGTTTTTTTTTTTTTTTTTTTTTTTTTTTTTTTTTTTTTTTTTTTTTTTTTGAGACAGAGTCTCGCTCTGTCGCCCAGGCTGGAGTGTGGTGGCGCAATCTCGGCTCACTGCAAGCTCCGCCTCCTGGGTTCATGTCATTCTCCTGCCTCAGCCTCCCAAGTAGCTGGGACTACAGGCGCCCGCCACCACGCCCGGATAATTTTTTTGTATTTTCAGTAGAGACGGGGTTTCACCGCGCTAGCCAGGATGGTCTCGATCTCTTGACCTAGTGATCCGCCCGCCTCGGCCTCCCAAAGTGCTGGGAATACAGACTTGAGCCACTGCGCCCGGCCTGCTTTTCTTCCTAAATAGTTAGATTTATTTTGTTTGTGACCACAAGGAAATATTATGAATATTTAGTATCGTGAATATTAAACTTTTGCAGCTGAGTATCAGGAATATTAAACCTTAACAGCTGAGTAGCTAAAGCTTACATTTTCCAATGTGTTTGCATTTTATCTAACTGGGAGAAACTCTAAAATTTCCAGAAAAATGTATTTAGCATTTTATTTGCAAAAATAATGAAGATCTTACTTAAATTTATTGTTCCAGAAAAATTATTTATTTATATCCCCAAGTAGGAAGTAACAGATTTTTTTACTATCTTGCAGTAAATTGATACCAAGTGAAGATATTAACTAGTCCTACTCACTCTTGAATGGGCACATTTTTGAAATCAGGTCACGTCCAGGTAGAAATTTAGAGAAGAAAAAACGATACTTACATCTTACGGCATTCAAGTGGACTGCTTTTGCTGGGTTGTATGACAACTTGAATTGAAAAGTTACATATCTAACGTGTATGATTAACCACACTTTATAGATCTGTTTCACTAATCACTTGAGTGTCACTGGACTCAGGACCAGAGCTCCTAAGAATAAAAGGCACGTTTACCAATTCACATGTTCCCAGCCCATTACCAGAGAGGGATGTTTTACCTCACTTGTAGTCCAAAGAGAAGAATGTAGTAAGTAACATATAGGATAAAAAAAAAATCAAGTTTCTAAGGCCATTACTGAATGATGATTTAACCCAAAGGAGACAGTGTGGTGATCTTCACAAGCAATTTTTCTGTTTTATTTTTATAATAATGTAGATAGAGCATTTTAATAATTAAGAATGACTTTAAAAAATAACTGTGTCTGTCCTTTGAATTGTATTCCAATGCTTAATACAAAGCCTAGACTATTATAGGTACTCGACTAATAATTGTTGAATTAATGAATGAATAATCTCAACAAATAATTTTTGAATTAATGAATGAATAGAAGTGCCATGGGCCGGGTGCAGTGTCTCACACTTGTAATCCCAGCACTTTGGGAGGCCGAGGCAGGCGGATCATGAGGTCAGGAGATCGAGACCATCCTGGCGAACACGGTGAAACCCCGTCTCTACTAAAAAAATACAAAAAAAAAATTATCCGGGCGTGGTGGCGGGCGCCTGTAGTCCCAGCTACTTGGGAGGCTGAGGCAGGAGAATGGCGTGAACCTGGGAGGCGGAGCTTGCAGTGAGCCGAGATCGTGCCACTGCACTCCAGCCTGGGTGACAGAGCAAGACTCCATCTCAAAAAAAAAAAAAAAGAAGTTCCATGGGTATCAAAAGCAGGTTTTAAAATGAAAGTTCTTTTAATTATTCAGAAATAATACATTAATGATTAAATTTCAGTTTTCTCTACCTTTTAAATTTAATAATCATTAGCTAAAGTTAACTATTACCTACATTAATTTATTCAATAAATATTTATTGGCAACTCTATGCCAAACTGTTCCTGCGTACTAGGAATAAAAGTTAATAAAACAGAAAAAAAATATATTTCCTCATCGAATACACACACACACACACACACACTTACACATAGTAAAAATGCAATGAAGAAAATAAAGCTGATTAAGAAAGTAGATAGCTGTAGTGTGGGAGTGGAGGCATGCCTTTTTACACTGTTTAGACTGGGGCTCTCAGAAGTGTTGACAGATATTTCTGTTTGCACAGACACTTAACTGATGGAGGGAACCATTGGGTGGACTGGAGAGAAACCAAGGCAAAAAAAATCAGCAATTGCAAATGCCCTGGGAAAACGTACTTAATGGAGGATTTAAAATCACAACTCATGAATCATTTATTCCTTGCTCTAGTTCTTGTCCCTCCACACCAGCTCTACTTCTTTTCATTTTCCTTTCCCCACTGTCACATACAGTTTCATTTACTTTTTACATGTTTTTCTGCACTTCTTCCCACTACAGTGGAAACTCTACACAGAAGAGTATTTGTCTATTTTGTTCACTAATGTATCCTAAATGCCTAGAATAGTGTGCAACTTATAGCTGGTACTTAATAGGTCTTTTATGTATCAATTGACATTATGCTTTGTGAACTGCAAAGACACCCATGTTGCCTGAGGATAGTGTGTAAGGAGATAGTGTGAAATAAAGTGAGGACAGAGAGAGGACCAGGGTCAAATATTGTACAGCTTATAGGCTGTGGAAAAGACTTTGGATTTTCTCAGAAATGTGACAGGAAACTATTAGAGGATTGGGATTAGGAAAATGGAGTGGCCTTATCTACATGTTTACAGATATCATAGGCTACTGTGTGGAAAACAAGTGGAAACAGGAGAAACACAATTCAAGTTCTCTAGGAGCTCCAAGTTGAAGGGGCAGGCACAAAAACATGTGAATAACTTGCCTACTGCAGACCTTAAAAGGGATACAACAGATCTACAGACTAGTGGTAGGAAAATAAAAAGAACCATTCCTCTAGACTGAAGAGATGACATGACAGAGGTGACGCTGGAGCTGGATCTTGGATAAATGTGAAAAGATAATTTTGGACAACAGAAAAACAAGAAAGGGACAAATTCAACACAATCTACTGGGCAAAAATAAATTTAGAAAGATGAAGTTTTTTTTTTCTTTTGAGTGACTAAGGGTGGCAATGACATAAAGTGCTTTAAATACATTACTTCCTTTAATTTTTGCAATGCCCTAGTAAGTTAAAAACCTACTTTAATTCCCACTTTTTAGAGAATAAAACTGAGGCTCAGAGAAGCTAACTCAAGTTTTGTTCATCTAGAAAGCAGAAGAGTGGCAATTTGAATTTGAATCTCTTTGACACTAGAGCCCATGCTTTTAACTGTTATCCTGGGTTGTTGAGTTAATAATAATGCAATCAGCATTCAGAGAAATATCTGACTCTTTGCACCTAATCAGTTTAATCAAATTAATATTAATTTTGCATGACTGTGACTGCCAGTGTGTATAATGCTGTCTAAAGCACTGTAATCATGTTACTGAATGTGTGCCCTTTTGATATTAAAGGAAAGCATTTGTAATAAGAATTTCTGCATTTATTATGAAATATTAATATTTATGGTTCTTTCATTTAAGTAAATGTGTGGTGAATGTCAAGTACAGAAAGACAAATTAAAGAAATTAATGTATGTCCATAATTTACCATGATATAATAAATTTAATTCTGTATCTACATAGCCTCCTAATCAGCAAGCTGCAAAATTGTGATTTGATCATAGTGTTTTAGGTGTTTACATTTCCAGTTAAGTGGTTGTGATCCATGATGTTCTTAATAATTCGGTGTCAATATGTAAAAATGAAGTTTTGCTGGGGTCATTCTCTCTCTAAGTGGTGTTTAACCCCTTTATTTCTTACCTAGTCATTTGAATTAATAATATACTTGTTAGACTTGCCTAATAATATAAAACTGGTCACATGGCCTGGAATTAGAAGAGACCATCAGCATAAAAAACATAGAATTTGACGGAGAAAAAGGTAAAAGGACCTCTCAAAAGGAAATATTAGTTAGCAGATTTTGTGGATAAGGTTCTACTAGATCAATTTTTCAATCTTGCTCACATCATGATACAGATAGAAAATCATGTTATTTCTACATTGTTATTTCTACAAGGAGGCTCAAGCCTTGAATTGAATCCTTCACTTCTTAAACATCCAAAATTATCTCCCCCATCACTCTCAGCTGATATCCTGGCTTCTTGATTTCTCGAAAATGTGCACAGACTCCCATCACCACAATTACCAGCACGTAAACCCATATGCTCTGCCTTTCCATCTGTTATCAAAGATAGTACCATTCTTCACCAAATCCAGTCTCTTCTCTTGTAGATTCTGTCTCTTCTCATCTACTCAAGGACATTGCTCTAGTGATTATCCACTTTTCATCCTACATCATCAATTTTTCATCCTCTCCTGGAGCCTCTCCCTCAGCACAACATGTTCTTATTCCTATTCTTCCTTTCTTTGCCAGGGGCTGCCCGTTTCTTTGCTTCCCTTTGAAACAATGTGCTAAAAAAGTGTTGCATAAAAATACGGATTCCAATTTCTCTCCTCCCATTTATTTTTAAATTTAGTTCAATCAGGCCTTTTTTCTTAACCTTCCAATAAAGCCAGATTACATCGTTGAATGTGATGGTCAGTTCTCAGTCCTCATCTTAGTTGATCTATGAGAAATATTCAGGTTAATTACTGGATTAACGTGAGCAATTTAGGTCACACTGCTCTTTTGGTCTTCCTCCAATATTAGCAATTGCTTCTACAGATTTTTCTTTGCTGGTCTCACAGGACTCTTGATTGTTGGAAGCCACTAGGGCCTCCAGCTTGGACCATTTCTCTATTTGCATTCACTTTCTTGATGACCTCATTTCAGTCTTTTAAATTTCAGTCTATATGCTAATGTGGTGTCCAGATTTGTATATCCACCTGGCTATGTGACATCTCTATTTAGATGACTAATAGAAACCTCAAACTCAACATGTGCAAGAGTGAGCACTTGAATTTTTCCTAAACCTACTGCTCCTGCAACCTTCCCCATCTCAGTTATTTTATCCTTCCATTGCATAGGCCAAAAACTGGAGCAACTGCTCAGACCAAAGTCCTTGCAGCTGTCTTTAATACCTTTCTATCTTTCCCAACCCATTTGCTCCAACAGAAAAATCTGAACAATTACATAAAATTAAAGACTTAATCAGATAGCCAGTCACCTAAAAATTGTTTTGTGTATGAAATCAATTATTTTTTCATATTCTGCACAGATTTAAAATCCATGTCACACAAAGCAGTACCAAGATGTAATTTTAATTTATACTGTGGCTTTTAATCAGGTAGATCTAATTTCAAAGGATGTGACTTTCCAACTTATTAGTTATGTGATATTAGACAAGTTGCATAATTTATCTAAGACTCCTTATGCATAATTGAGGAATAAATAGAAGGTTTATCATTATTATTACTATTCTAGAAGATTTACTGGAAGATTTTATAAAGGGAAACCTCATGTTTGGCATACAATATTCAATAAATGGTAACTATGGGGCCACTGTTATTGCTCTTAGTAGAAATAAGAGAGTGATATTGGCTTTGTCTTTTAAATAAAATTCTTGGAAAAAGTAAAATTAAGGAGAAAGTAATTTATTTGCTACCAAGGTAAGAGTGGCAGTAGAGATCTTGATGAGTAAGAAATAAGGTGGCCTAAACATTGTGTTAGTCTACTCCACAGTTTTGCCTAATATTGTCTTGTTCCTGTAAACCATTAATCTTTCTCATCTTAAACATGAGATTTTGAATGTAATGTCCATTCATCTAAATTACTGGGTTTTAAAATTTTGTTCTATGATTCCATGCTACCCATGTAAATATTATCCTAAAGTCCTTGCATATAATTGGTTACTATCCTGATTCTCCTTTTCTTCTCATCTTATCATTTGCATCTGTTTCTTCTAAGATGTTATAAATAAAATGTATTCTAAAGCATACATTGAAGAGCACGAAAGCGTCTGCTTTCTGTTTTTTAGAACATATATTTCTTTTCGTTAATGTCATATTTCCCCCAATACTCTGTGAATATGTGCAGGGGGATTAGCATACTCTGTGTGCATTTGGGCAAGTGGATGCATGTAGGTATTCAAAGGGGCATGTCCCTATATTTAAAAACAATCCATAAAAATCTTTTATTAAAACAATCTAACCTACTAGATGTACGAATTCATAGAAATAATATGGTTTGTTAGTTAGAATATCTTGATTTGGTCATAATTTTGCTTGTTCATTCAGTCACCAAAATCTGGCCTATTAAGTACCAAGTAGTGCATTCAGCCCAAAGTTTAAGTGTTAGATGTACCACGTACTAACTGTAATAATCTGAGAATAAGAATAAGTATTTCCTAATTCTCAAGACTATTCAGCAAGTCTAATGAGATAATTAATATTAAAGTGCAACTGACACAGAGAAGCAAAACAGACAGAGGGAGATGTCTTTAACATTTCCTAAATAGTTATTGAATACCAACTCCATGCTATGCATTGTTCTAGTCCTTAGCAGTGATACACTAGAAGTTCCATAGATTCCATAATTTTTGCACACTAAGGAAACTTATTATTTCTCAAACTGTGGCTAGGAATTATGCTTGTAGATTTAAAAAATCCAAATTATGTATGAGAGAATGAGAATTCCTTGTATCTTGATTTAATGATTACTGCACAGTGTATCATAGAACTTACATGGACACTGAACAGTAAATAAAGTGGATAATTTAAATTTATCCAGAGAAGAAATATTTTGTTGAGTCAGAAATGCCTAAGAATTTTAACAGTTGCTAACAAAAAATGGTTGAAATTTAACATCAAAAGTGCACTACATAATACATAGACGAGCATGGAGGGCATGTGCAAGTTTAAGTTCAACATCTAATAATATGTATGTGGTTCTCATGTCATAGAGTGGGCCCCAAATTGCTCAGGTAACTCTTTTTGTGTTTATAAAAGTCATGGTTTTAAAACTCCTCCAGGTATTATTTTAAAATCTGGAACTATGTAGGCATCTGGTATCCAGAGTGATAGGTAAAGAAATAACATTCTGCTCTGAAGCTTTAATGTAATTTCTATAAAACTAGTTGATGACATATTTCAAAACATGAAATAAGCCTAACAGCATATAATAAAATGATTATGTTGTAAAATTAGAGTTCTTCTAATCAATTAACATATGTCTGTTAAAGGACCAACAAAAACAAAACTCTTAATCCTGAATTTTATATGATTTAACATTATAATTTAAGCATAAAGGTCATTATAGGTTATCACCATGATAATACATGTAAAAATTTGTGAAAAATTTGGTTTAAGCACAGAGAAAAACAGTTAACAAATAAGCAATAACGTATGGAAAGAAAACACCATTTTAAATTTGTGTGTGTGTATGTTTGTGCATGTGTATATATGTAGATAATGTTCATACATATACATACACACATATATGAGACACATGTACATTTATATACATACCATATGAAATTATATAAAAATA
This sequence comes from Nomascus leucogenys, assembly GCF_006542625.1. NCBI lineage: Eukaryota > Metazoa > Chordata > Mammalia > Primates > Hylobatidae > Nomascus > Nomascus leucogenys. The sequence continues at coordinate 23,831,369 of NC_044390.1, forward strand.
AAACATCATCAAAATGTGAATTTAACCAGATTTACTAATTTTGTCTTATTATAAACAGAAGTTTTAAATTTCAATTTTGATATGCCTTTTTGTTCACTTGCCTGTATATCCTGTAATCCCAATGGAGTCTAAAAAATGTCTTCATTTGTGTGTGACATCCTCAGTGAATGGTGAATTAGCTAAAATAAATTTCTTGGTCTTGGAAGAAAGACTCTGAGGTATTCAAAGTATTTTTTTTCTTTTTCTTGGGATCCTCTAATTCAATATCTAACTGCTAAAATTGAAAACACTTGCTGAATGGAGTTTCTCATTTGGATGCCAAAAAATGCAGTTTGTCTCCCATTCACCTGCGGAATCATTTCTGCTCTAACTGTAGCTGTTATCTGGCACATCATAGCTCCTCAATAATGATTTGTTGAACAAGTGAGTGAGTGAAAGAATGAGCACTAGGATCCTATGCATAGCCAGCTGTGGATTGTCTGGAAGTAAAAGTCCGGGAAGTAGAAGGCCCAGAAGTAGGATGTGTGAGTAAACTCAGGAGGACAAGATGGCTGACTAGATGCAGCCAGAAAGCGCTGCTCCCACCAAGAGGGACCAAATTATTAAGTCAGCCATCATAATCTGAGCAGATATTTGGAGAGAAAAAGCTGATAGTGGATGGAGATGTGACTCTGAAACTGAGGCTGAATAGAAAGGAAGCTGGAAGCCCTACTTAGGGTACCTGATCACTAGGGCCTGTTCCCAGCCACTACTGGCTCGTGGGAAAGGGGTGAGTGAGGGAAATGAGATTTGGTTCAGTCTCCCCATGGACCTCTGGCAACCTAGTGACAGGGGACCCTGCATCCCCTATGGACATGTGAGATGTCAAGAGATCTCTCCAGGGAATAGGCAGAGACAGGCCTTGAGACAGCATGGAGCCCAGGAGTTTGTGTGTGCTGGGAGCTATAGTGAAAAGCAGCCATAAACGCCCATCACCTGGGCCTGCCTCCCCGCTCCCCCAGAGGCATTGGCCCCAGCTGACTTCTGAGCCAGAAGAGAGCTGAACTTTCTTCGCAACAGATGTGGCTGGGGCACTTCTGTTCTCCGAGCCCTTCCACATGCTGTCCCCTGACCCCCACAGGGTCTGTGCCTAGCTGCCCTGCAGGAGTGGGTGCAAGCCACAGCCTCCACAGCCCTGCTGAATGTGTTGCTGTATACGAGTACTTTCCAGACAGCACAGGAACACAACAGACACCCTGGCACAGCTAGAACCCAACCCTGAACCATGGATGTCCTGGTTCCCCAGGGCTGCAGTGAACAGCTCAGTGCTGTGGCCAGCACTCAGGTAGGGGAGGAACCCCCCTTGCAGGAGAGGAAACCCCAGCTCAGAACACTGAGAGGGGCCAGTTGCTGGGTCCCGGGCCCCAGGTAGGAGTGGGGCGTGCCTCCCTCTGAAGAGCTGGTTCATAAACTGTGTGGCGTATCTCCCTGTCACAACCTTTGCCCAAGAGAGCCTCGTGGCCTGGAACCCCTACCAAAAGAAACCGAGGCACAGCTATGGTGAATGTAGAGGGCTACCCACAAGGCCCGAGAGCAGACATGGTGAGCGAGCCATCTTTCTTCCTCAACCACTGCATAGCACACCCTCGAATGCTAGGAAGTAGAAGAGTTGGGGACTAGGTATCAGCCTAGCTACCAGCCATTACTCTTCAGTGCCATCTACAGGATCACAGCCCAAACTACAGCATCAACAATTATCCTGTTAATATATACACCTGTGAAAACAAGCCCAAGAATTCACCTACACACAAAAATCCTGTACAAAGCCCTGGTGCTCTGAAAGCATCCAGAAACAAAGCCAACTGACTATACTCAACTTATACTACAGTTAAAGGAACATCAAAACTCTCTTATGAGAAAGAATCAGTTCAGGAACTCTTGACAATTCAAAAAGACAGTATCCCTTTCTAACAAGTCCACTAGCTCCTCAGCAATGGTTCTTAGGCAGTCTGAAATGACTGAAATGACAAACATAGAATTCAGAATCTGGATGGCAAGAATCTCATCAAGATTCAAGATAAAGTAAGCCCATCCAAAAAATCCAGGGAATCTAGTAAAATGATCCAAGATTTGAAATATGAAATAGCCATTTTAAGAAAGAACTAAACTGAACTTCTAAAGCTGGAAAACTCACTACAAGAATTTCATAATATAATTTGAAGTATTAACAGCAGAACAGACCAAGCTGAGGAAAGAATCTCAGAGTTTAAAGACCAGTTTTTGAAGCAACTAAGACAAAAAGGAATTGAGAAAAATGAACAAAACCTCTATGAAATATGGGATTATGTAGGGAGAATAAATCTATGACTCATTGACATCCTGACAGAGAAAGAAAATAAGCAATTTGGAAAATATATTTGCAAATGTAGTCCATGAAAATTCTCCTAATCTCACTAGAGAGGTTGACATGAAAATCTAAGAGATACAGATAACCCCAGCTAGATAAGCTGATCGTCCCCAAGGCATGTAGATTTTTTTGACAAAGAAAATCTTAAAGGCAGCTAGAGATAAAGGTAAAGTCAGGTACAAAAGGAACTTTATCAGACTGGCAAAAGACCTCTTAGCATAAATCTTACTTGCCAGAAGAGATAGGGAGACTGTTATCAGTGTCCTTAAAAAATCAACCAAGAATTTTAAATCCCACCAAACTAAGCTTCATAAGTGAAGGAGAAATAAAATCCTTCTCAGACAAGCAAATATTGAGGGATTTTTTTTTTCAACTAGACCGGTTTTACAAGGGATCCCTAAAGGAGTGCTAAACTTAGAATCAAAAGAACAAAACCTGCTACCACAAAAACACATTTAAGTACATAGCCCTCAGGTACTATAAAGCAACTGTAAAATCAAATCTACATAGCAACCAGCTAGCAACATAATGACAGGATCAAAAATCACACATATCAATATTAACCTTGAATGTAAATGGGGTAAATGTTCCACTTAAAGGACACAGAGTGGCAAACTGGGTAAAAGACAAGATTCAACCTTCTGCTTTCTTCCAGGGACCCATTTCACATGTAACAACACCCACAGGTTCAAAGTAAAAGAATAAGAAAAGATCTACCATGCAAATGGAAAACAAAAAAGAAAAAGCATCCCTATTTCTATATCAGATGAAACAGACTTTTCACCAATAAAAATTAAGAAGGACAATGAAGGGCATTACATAATATTAATGAGTACAATTGAACAAGGAGACTTAACCATTCTAAATGTATACACACCCAACACTGGAGCACCCAGATTAATAAAACAAGTTCTTCTTGGCCTACGAGAAGACTTAGACAATCACACAGTAATGACGGGAGACTTCAACACCCCACTGACAGCCTTAGATTGTCAAAGCAGAAAAACAACAAAGAAACTGGACTTAAACTCAACATTTGACCAATTGGACCTAATAGACATCTACAGAACACTCCACCCAACAACCACAGAATATACATGATTCTCATCTGCACACAGAACATATTTTAAGATTGATGACATGCTTACTCATGTCGGAAGTGTCAATAAATTAGAAAAAATCATACCAAGTACATTCTTGGATCACAGTGCAATAAAAATAGAAATTGATAGCAAAAAAATCTAAAGTATACAAATACATGAAAATTAAACAATTTGCTCCTGAATAATCCCTGGGTGAACATTAAAATAAAAAAATTCTTTGAAATTAATGAAAATAGGTATACAACTTATCCAAATCTCTAGGATACAACTAAGGCAATGTTAAGAGGGAAGTCTATAGCCCTAAATACCTTCATTAAGAAGTGAGGAAGAGTTCAAATTAACACTCCAACTTTGCACTGGAAGGACCTAGGAAAAATAAAAAGAAGAAACCAACCCCAAAACTAGCAGAAGTAAAGAAGTAACTAAAATTAGAGGACAATAAAATTGAGATGCAAAAATGTATTTTAAAAATTGGTGAGACCAAGACTTGTTTTTTGAAAAAATAAACAAGATTCACATACCACTAGCTATATCAGCAAAGAAAAAATAGAAGATCAAAATAAGTACAGTCAGAAATGACAAAGATGACATTACAACTTATCTAACAGAAACACAAAGGATTCTCGGAGAGTATTATGAGCAACTCGAGGCACACAAATTTTAAAATCTAGAAGTAATAGATAAATGTCTGGAAATACATAATTTCCCAAGATTGAATCAGGCAGAGATTGAAATCCTGAAAAGACCCATACCAAGTTCTGAAGTTCAATCAGTAATAAGAAACCTACCAACCAAAAAAGCCCTGGACCAGATGGATTCACAGCTGAATTTTACCAGATCTATAAAGAAGAACTGGTACCAATCCTACTGAAACTATTCCAAAAAATTAAAGTGGAGGGACTCCTCCCTAACTCATTCTATGAAGCCAGAATCAGCCTAATACCAAAATCTGACAGAGACACAACAAAGAAATAAAATTACAGGCCAGTATCCCTTATGATCATAGTTGCAAAAATCCTCAACAGAATACTATAAAACCGAATTCAACAGCACATCAAAAAACTAATTCACCACAATCAAGTGGGCTTGATTCCTGGGATGCAAGGTTGGTTCAAAATATGTAAATCAATAAATGTGATTCATCACATAAGCAGAATTAAAAGCAAAACCAATATGATCATCTCAATAGACACAGAAAAAACTTTTGATAAAATTCAACATCTCTTCATGATAAAAACCCCCAACAGACTAGGCATCAAAGGAATATACCTCAAAATAAGAAGAGCCATCTGTAACAAACACACGACCAACATCATACTGAACAAGCAAAATCTAGAACCATCCCCCTTGAGAAATGGAACAAGACAAAGATGTCCATTCTCACCACTCCTATTTGACATAATAAGAGAAGTCCTAGCCAGAGCATTCAAATAAGAGAAAGAAATAAAAGGCACCCAAATATGAAAAAAGTCAAAATATCTCTCTTCAATGATGATATGGTTCTATACTTAGAAAACTCTAAAGACTCTGCCAAAAGGCTACTAGAAGTGATAAGTGACTTTAACACAGTTTCAAGATACAAAATCAATGTTAAAAAATCAGTAGCAATTCTATACATCAATAATGTTTAGGCTAAAAGTCAGTTCAGGCACAATTCCATTTACAGTAGCCACAAAGAAAATGAAATACGTAGGAATTCAGCTAACCACAGAGTTGAAAGTTCTGTACAAGAAGAACGGCAAAACACTGCTGAAATAAATCAGAGATGGCACAAATAAATGGAAAAAACATTCCATGCTCATGGATTTTAGGAACCAATATCATTAAAATGGCCATACACCTGAAGCAATTCACAGATTCAACTACTCCTATCAAACTACCAATGTCATTCTTCACAGAATTAGAGAAAACTATTCTAAAATTCATATGGAACCAAAAAAGAGCCCAAATAGCCAAAGCAATCCTAAGCAAAAAGAACAAAGTTGGAGGCATCACACTGCTCGACTTCAAACTGTAAGGCTCCAGTAACCAAAACAGCATGGCATTGGTACAAAGACACATAAACTAATGGAACAGAATAGGAAACTCAGAAATAAAGCTACCACCTACAACCATTCAGATCTTCAACGAGGCTGACAATAGCAAGCCATGAGGAGGTGACTCCATATTCAATTAATGGTGCTGGGATAACGGGCTAGCCACATGTAAAAGATTGAAACTGGGCCCCTACCTCCCACCTTATATAAAAATTAACTAGAGATGGATTAAAGGTTTAAATGTAAGACATCAAACTGTAGAAATCCTGAAAGAAAACCCAAGAAATACCATTCTCAACATCAACATTGGCAAATAATTTTTTGCCAAGTCCCCAAAAGCAATTATAACAAAAGCAAAAATGGACAAATGGTACCTAATTAAACTAAAGAGCTTCTGCACAGTGAAATAAACTATCAACAAAGTAAACAGACAACCTACAGAATGGGAGGAAATATTTGTGAACTATGTGTCTGGCAAAGGTCTAATATGCAGAATCTTTAAGGAACTTAAACAAATCAACAAGCAAAAAACAAATAACCTCATTAAAAATGGGCAAAGGAAATGACCAGATACTTTTCAAAGGAAGACATACAAGTGGCCAGCAAACATAAAAAATACTGAACATCACTAATCATCAGAGAATTGCAAATGAAAACCACAATGAGATACTATCTCACACCAGGCAAAATGGCTATTACTACAAAGTCAGGAAACAATAGATGCTGGTGATGCTGTGTATAAAGAGAATGCTTATACACTATTGGTGGGAATGTAAATGAGTTCAGCCACTGTGAAAAGCAGTTTGGAGGTATTTCAAATAACTTAAAACAGAGCTACAATTCAACCCAGCCATCCCATTCCTGGGTATATACTCAAAGGAAAATCAATCATTATACCAAAAAGTTACATGGACTCATATGTTCAGTGTCATTCTATTCACAATGGCAAAGACATGGAGTCAACCTGGGTGCCCATCAATGGTGGACTGGATAGAGAAAATGTGCTTCATATACACTATGGAATACTATGCAGCCATATAAAAATAATTAATCTTGTCCTTTGCAGAACATAGATGGAGCTGGAGGCCGTAATCTTAAGTGAATTAGCACACAAATAGAAAACCAAATACTGCATTTTCTCACTTACAAGTGGGAGCTAAGCATTGAGTACACAGGGACATCAACACAGGAGCAGTTGACACTGTAGACTACTATAGTGGGAAGGGATGGAGTGTAGCGTGGCTTGAAAAACTGCTTATTGGCTATTATGCTCACTACCTGGGTGCAATACACTCATGTAATAAATCTGCATATGTACCCCCTGAATCTGAAATAAAAGTTGAGAAAATGAATCATAGAGTAAACTTAGGGTTTTGGCTATATGCAAAGGGTCATTTTTGCTACATATTGTAGAACTCATGATATAAAGCTAAGGGTACAGATACTGTTAGAAGTGGATAAATATGAAGATAGATTAAATAGAGATATAGAGATTATAGACAGATGACATAGATAGATAGATAGATAGATAGATAGATAGATAGATAGATAGATGGATGATAGATAGATAGCTGGATGGATAGATAGATAGACAGACAGACAGGCTAGTGATATTACATACTTAACTAGCGTTCATATGTTATCCATATAAATTTACTAGGATGTATTGTCCATCTGGGCTGCAAATTTCATTCCATATGGCATGAATTTTAACTGAATGTTTGCTTGGAAAATGCTTTGTTATCCTGTAGTGCTACCATGCAAAATGTAATATCTATTTCCTCCCTTCGCCTCCTCTCTCCTCTCCCTTTTCTCTCTCATCTTCATCTTTCCCATTTACCTACTTTCATCTTTCTCTCTCTTTCACCACTATGTTCTTCTCGTCTTTCTTCCCCCCATTGTTCTTTCAGTTTGACCATTTTCCCCTGACCATTTATCAGAAATTAACAGAAAATAAGCAGTCTTTTCAGTGTATTTATTTAAATCCCCAAATTCTTATCATTTTAGCAAAATTTTGAGCTTTACCCACAAATGAATGAAAGATAGCCTATGTTGAATTGCTGGTCTTAAAACCGAATATATCTCACAACTGTTTCTTAAAACAAAATTATCCAGGGTTATAAAAATATGTGAGTTGAATCTCCTGATATAAAAGCATAGGCTCTAAGAATTTTTTGAACATTGATTAACACCAAGCTGATAACATGCATTTCAGATGGCATAGGAGTAATTGTTCCTAAGGGCACAAGGGTGTATTAGATAATTTATTGGGGTCTTCTCTTAATTCTATTAAGAGCAAATGTCTGGCTTCTGGATTTTTAATTTACTCCGTTTTAAGTTAAGTATAGTTTAGTCATACTTTTACTGTTTCATTTTCAATTCCTTTCTGTAAAAATTCAGGTGGTTGGGATAGCTAATTTTAAATTTCCTGAAGCTCAACTTCATAATTTACCTCTCTTGGAAAAGACACATCTTAAGAAATTTTTGGTAGTGGTTTGTCTGTAGCAATTAAAATGGGTATGTTATTTACCCTTCACGTAAGGTGGTAGCCATTGCCTGAAAACCAATGATTGATAACATAAGCACATTAAATTTTATTTGAGGTGTGATATTGTAATATATATATAATTTTCAATTGAAATAGTTTTATGATAAATTGAAAGCAATCAAACTAAGAATGAAGTTTCTTCACAACCAAAAATAATCTTGGAAAGCTATTTGGCAAACTAAAGAAAGATGTTAAAATATACTAACCAAAAGTGTGAAAATGTGACTCAACATTTCATATCTTTTTTTTCCAAACAGCAATGTTCTAATTTTATTTGATTTTATAGGAAAAGGATGATGACCAGATTAAGCGTCTTTACTAATTTTACTTGAAAAAACTGTTTGTAAATACAAACACACACCTAGCACAGTTACCTCTTATGTCCTGAAATGCTTTCAGCCATATTTTCCCAACCATTCCATGCCATTTCATTTTGTTTCAAACATTGATTCTCTTTTTGGAAAGCCTTTAACCTCCTGCTTTTGCCATGGTCACCCTGACATATGCCTGGAGTTCAGTGGTTTCCAGATGAACTCAGTATACATTACATCAAGTCAATGGTTAGCATTTGTCAAGCTACATTGCAGGTGTTTTGCTACTTAACTACCTCTCCTTAGCTGGTATCTCTCCCACAAAACTTAAAGTTCCTGAAGCACTGATATTGTATCTGGTAATCCTGTCCCCAAAGCCTGGAAACAATACCAGGCAAATTTAAGGCATTTGGTAATTAGTCTTTGATTAATGCATAGTTGAATAAATAAATAAACGAATAAATGTGGAAGAGAAAGGAAAACAGTAAGGGACAGGTGTAATGGACAGGGCTTTTTTTTTTTTTTAGTCAGAATAGTGATTCTGTCCTTGAAAAAAGGTATTCTACTTTCTTAAATATCAATGTTTTCATATGTAAAATCAACATATTACCCAGGTCAAATGACAGTGTATGGCTCAAATTAAATGCCATGTGTCCATGTCTGACACATAAGTACTGAATGTTAGTTCTTTTTTCCTTTCTAGATTTTCAGGTAATGTAGCCCATGAAGTCACCCTAATTAATAAGCCTAAATTAATGTCCACATTTGTTTATATTCTTTAGAACGGATTTGATATATATAATGCTCTTAAAGTAATTTTTCAAAAGGTGTATCTGTTTTGTTCCTCCAATGTAATAAAAGCTCCTCAAATGTAAACATACTTTTGTGTTTACCATGAGTACGAAGGCCATGGTAAACACAAGACCAAGTTCTGGTTTACCAAGAACAGACTTTGTGTCTATTGTCTGAAATAATGATTGATCGTTCTTCTTTTCCCCTCAAATATGTGCCAGTTATACTATAAATTATCCACTATATGTGATTAACAGCCATAGCTCTCTAGGGATAACTGTACTGTTTTATTTTTTAAAAAATATATTATTTAACAAAACACATTTAAAATCAATTTTGCTAAATGTAAATATCAAAAACTATAATTTTAAAATGAATGAATAAAACTACATATATATAAATTACATGTTTGAATTGATTGACATATTTTCGTTTTTCTAAGTAACTATTCCAGTGAATGGTTTGAGAAAGTCCACATTTCCAGAACTTTTATGGTGACAGCTTTCTCTTTAATTACCAATTCATTTAAAAAAATTTAATAAAATCTTAAACACAAACTTATGAGGAAAGAATTAGTTTTTTAATTGAGTAACTGAACATAGTTTGTAAACACTGTATTTACTTATTATTTTATTCTTGTGAAATTTGGAACTTCCTGAAACCCATTACATCAAATAGCACTAGCAATTTGGAGAATATGATTGCTTTGGAGAATGTATTCTTTGTATTTTTCATGTAAATAAAGGTGAAGAAAAGGCTGGGTGCGGTGGCTCATGACCAACAATTTGGGAGGCTGACGCAGTAGGATCTCTTGAGGCCAGGAGTTTGAGACCAGCCTAGGCAACATAGCAAGACCCTGTCTCTATAAAAAATAAAATAAAATAAGTAGCCAGGTGTGGTGGCACACTCCTGTAGTCCCAGCTACTAGGGACACCGTGGATCACTTGACCCAGGAGTTCAATGCTGCAATGAGCTGTGCTCCTATCACTGCACTCCAGCCTGGGCGACAAGAGCAAGACCCTCCCTCTCTCTCTCTCTAAAAAAAAAAAGATGAAACAGAGAATAGAGACAAATTAGGGTCTCACTAGCTTAATTTTATTTAAATGTTACAGAAGACTTTGAGTGAGGCAATATTATCCCCATTTCATAAGTGAGGAGATTGAGGCTTATTAAGGAACAATGAACTCAGCGTGGTCACTGAATTTTTCCTTTACATTCTGAGCATATGCTGAAGTTTTGAATTTCTAATAAGATTATAGCCAAGCTGATTTTTAATTTTTGATTACATTGATTAGAAATGATGTTTAAAGCAATTACTTAGCCATATTGTGTAAGCAGCGCATTCATTGAGTCAACATTTATCAACCACCTGAAACGTGTTTGATTGTAGGGATAGATGTTTGATAATTATTTAAAATTAAGGTATGAAGACTGTCCAAGAAATACAAGGACATGGGTATTTGCAAGGGATTCATTTTCTTCTTCTATATGTACCCTTTTCTAAAATTTATTATTCTGAGAACAGTGCCGCAATTAAGGAGTTCTGTCTGCATTTAAATCAATCTTCTCTTTCAGAGTGTATATTTCTCATGAATCTTAACTGTGTCACATTACCCCAGGGTCTCAAAACTTCAAGGACCAAAATAAGAAACCACTCAAATTATAGATTTAGGTGTTAGGAAAGTGAATGACTTTAATAGCTACATAACAAATCTTTTTTGAAAGCCAGATGTTTTCTGGTTGTTAGCTTTCAACAAAATTGGAGGTTGATTTAATCAAGGTATTTAATGATTATTATAAAATACATTTTTATTCTGTATATATGCAGAAGAAGTTAGAAAATTTGAGTAATATTGCTGATAAAAACCATAACAACAACACAACCTTTTTTATTTTCCATCTACTTACTTCTGGGAACAGAGTTTCTCAACAATAAATCTACAAAACTGAAAATTAGGACTCTGTCTAATTCTAATAGGATGTTTGAATTGAAACATAAGCTATTTTAAAAAAGATAAAACTCCAGTTGTATCATACAAACATACATTTTTTGTATTATCCAGACATAATATTGTATTTTCTATGTTTATCAGCATTTTAATATATTTATTCTGTTCCGGTTCATTGTATGGTAATAATATTTGTGAATGCTACTCATTTCAAGAGATAAGATTTAACACTTACAACCATGTAGTCATTTAAAATTTAAAAAGAAAAATATTTTAAGTGTATATATTTTTGCAGCAACAAAATATAATATTACTGATAAAATACTTTTTAAGGCACACAATATAGAAAGATAGTACAATATAGTAAAATAAAATTATGTGCAGGAGAAAAGGAAAACAGTTGAAGGAATAGAAAGGATGGTATAAAATTTCAATTTTTAAGAGCTCTTTAGTTTTTTAATAGTAGATGGGGATTAAATTGCTAGATCATCTTTATTCCATTTGATGCATTTAAATGAGTATCATCTGTCAATACCTACAAAGTACTGTAATTTAAATCTCTGAAAATATTTAAATTTTGACAAAGAGAGGCTTCATAGTTTTTCAAACTGTATGCACCTAAGGGTACAAACCAACCAGGTTTGGAAAGTACAGTACTAGATGAAATGTTGGGCATGGAACTTAGCACAGCTCTGAGCCTGCTCCAAGACTGTTCAGTTCCTGCCCATCAGGACTTCTTAGGCCTCACTGAATGGGGCTTCCCTACAGAAAAAAAAATGTGTCAAATGTCCCTGACTAAATTTAATACTTATTATTTCCTTTAGGCAGTTAACATGAGTTAAAGGGACATGTTTTTTAGGGAGACAGACACTTCTCCATCCTTCAGCAACTCCAACTCTCATGGCTTTCAGAATGAGAATGATGGGACCATACCTTGCTATATAAGCTTTGGTCTCAACCACAATGGACAAGGAATAATTCTACATCTTGGCAATTTTTAGACCTGGACAACACCTCCCCTATTGCTACCAGGCAGAAGAGAAAATTGAGTTGTTTCCAAATAGACATTCAGAATTATGAGATAACATTATTATCAAAATAATTATAGGAAAAAAATGTTCTGGAAAAATTATATACTTTGGCAATTTCAGTAGTGTTTAGAATAAAGCATTGTACTTAAAATAATTATATATTAGTAGTACTATTTCTCCCTCTTCCCTCTTTTAACATTAACCTATACTATTTTCCTCTCCTCCCCCACCAAAGAAATATGAAAAAGAAAGTGTATTCTTATTGGCTGGAAAGCTTCATAATTCCCAACTAAAATACAATAGTTTTCTGGCTGATGCAAATGCAGACAATACATGAGATTATATTAAGAATATGTGATATTTTACCAAAAACATTTGATTTATGAGTTCCTCTACAATAACAAGGGATCTGGTGAATTTTCTGACCTCAGTTGTGTTAGACCCAGTTTACAGGCAAACATAAAAGTACATGGAGTTTATATTTGCATGGTAAAAATCTATTTGACAAACATTTTTTTTTCTTAAAACTTGGCTCTTAAACCTTGAGGTTTTTGTTTGAGAGATTATTTCTACTCATAGCTCTGTGGGGAACGTGAGTTACATGGCCTTGCTAACCATAAGAGGAAGTAAGATCCTAACACATATCTAGAATATTTCACATATATAACTTATTTCCACAGCCAGTAAATCTATATAGTCATTTTAAAAATTTGATGATCATTTGAATAAATCCCATGTGGACTAAGATATCAGAAGGGAAAAATAATTAATTTGAAAAAATTGAATAATATAGCTGCTTAAAAATTACTGGAAAATAAAGCATAATTTTTCAAGTTTACTCACAATAATAATTAGAGTTATAGTTAAGGAAATAAATAGTTTCAGCAAATCGGAAGTGGTTTATGCAAGCAAAAACCATTTTTAAAAAATAATCATTGAGTGCTCTAAAAACGAAAGGATGGGAACATGTCAAGGGACACAAGAGACAACCTGAAATAAAGGAGCTACCAATGATTAAAGCTGGAAAAATATGAAAAACAAATTCAATTATGTAATATTAAATTTCAAACCAGAGTGTAAAGTAAATATACATGAGTCTATACTGTTATAAGTAAATAACTGAAAAAGTAAATAATTGAAGGAAAAGAGGCCAGCCATTGCAGAAGAAATCTATTTAATATATGTAGGTACTCTGTCTTCCAGGGGGCCAAGCTTAATTTCCGCCATTTCTTACCACCCCTGTTGAGGGTATACTACTTTCCAAACAACAGAGTATGGGAAAGGAAAAATAGTAACTTTATAGTAGAGAAACCAGGCAAAAACTTTGTTTGTCAAATGACAAAGGTTGACATCATTAATAATGTTATGTGGATGTCATGTACCACTACTATGATGTGATTGCGGACACTTCACCTCTGTGGTGTGCTTAATCATTCATAGCCCAGTGTAATCAGGATGAAAACAGGCAAACATGTATGATTTCATGGGATTAGGGGATATTCTATGGTACATTTGGCCAATTCTTCTCCAGACCATCAAGGTCATGAGAAACAAAGAAAAGCTGTCACACACCAAAAGAAACTGGAGATACATGACAACTAAGTAAATATGGTATCCTGAATTTGAACCTAAAATACAAAGAGCACATTAATGGCAATACTAGTAAAATCCAAGTAAGGTATTGAGTTTAGTCAATAATAATACACTAACATCAGTTTCTTAGTTTTGACAAGTGTCCCGTAGTTAATGTAAGGTAACAGTTAGAAAAACTGAATGAAGGATATACAGGAATTCTCTGTACTTTCTTTGCAGATTTTCTATAAATCAGATTTTATTAAAATAATTTTCTGGTTTATTTAGCAGTTTGCTAGTTAAATGATTACCTACACACTTCATTTATCAGAATGTAGGAGTCCCATCTAAAGAATTGAGGATCACTTTTCTGCATCCTTTCCATTGATGTTATAAACTCCATGCATAATTGGAGAATCAGAAATACTAATGAATAATAATTTAGGTTGTAAGTGTAAATCATCATCCTTTACAGCATTCAGGTTTAAAGTAGGTGGTTTTCATTATGTATGACTATGTCATCTTAGATACATTCACAAAGACACCACTTTTGGCTTATTCTGTTTCCTATCCTACTGAAGTCTCCACATTTGAACCATGTGTGTAAATGGAACATTTATTTTTACCTCTAAAAGTTGTCAAGTCATCTGAATATGATCTTTTATACAAATTGAAGAATTTGTTAAAGATATACAAAAAGAACATATTTTGCAACAAAACCTACGTGTTTGCATTCAATATTTTTGGATTTTTGAGTTGAAAATCTTCATGTGTATTAAATATTTTTTATTAATTATTGTGTGCATATATGTATATGAAATAAGATTGTGATTATTTAAAACAAATATGTGGTACTTTTTGAAGCACTGATTGTCAAACATAATGATTTTTTAGCTAAGATGGGGGAAATGAGATCATAATAATTACATTCGTATTCATGATATTCTATAGCAGTTCAGAAAAGTGGAAAATATTTGGTACATTTTATTTGATAGTACTCCTAGTATATACAGTCTTACTGAATTGTATGCAATTGCCTCTCAATGTCCGGGCCAGCTGTAACAGCTGTAATATACTTTGATATATAAATTATAAAAGAACTCCCTTTAAAAAAAAAAAGGCTCTGTAAAAAAAAAAAATCACATCTTGTTGAAAAGTCTGGGAGTGACTAAAAGATTTAGAAAGATACAGAAATAAGAGTGATAAAACAGCAATTTGTTACTAAATAGAGCTTTCAACAGCATATGAAACATGCTTCAGGTTAGTCAGAAGAGGTCCTCTGAATACACTGTGCATGCTTCCCTAAAATGAAACTGTATGTTATTGGTTAACCAGGATATTTAGCATAATCACTCTGCTAGACTGTGGTGGAGGGAGGTGATTATCGCTGAGAACAGATGGGCAGGTCCACAGCATTGCCAGATTCTCCACAAGCTCCATTTATCGTTGGTTCTTGCTTTTTTCCTTCTGTGTTTTTAATTTTTTAAAAAAACATTGTATGTTCTAGAGAACTAGCTTCACAAAAGGTCGGTGGCTGATGATCTTTCAGCTAAGATTTCAAATGTAGAAGAACGATTCAAAATGCTATCACTGTGTATCTAAGAAGGATGGGGCAGATTTCATTTTACCCTCTAGTCTCCCTCAATGCATGCACGGATTTATCTGTACGCTAAGCTCTCTGCTCTGCATCTGTAGCTCCTTGTGGATTATATTGTCTCAGTGATCAGAAATGATTTTCTCGGATATGAACACCGTTTCTGGCTCCCCTAAAGTGCATCCTCCTAATGGGACCCGGTTTTACACTTTTCAAGTAAGTGTGCTTTAAATGGCTTCACTACTTAGTAAGTTAATGTATTGTCAAACTTTTAACAAAGTGCTATATAAAGGAAGAAAGACTTAAAAAGGGTGGAAGTATTGAAGAAAATGTATGGAATGAATAATGTGCATGTCAGTTTAATCTACTTTAAACTGTGGGTATAGGATGGCAGTAGGAGTCTCTGTGAATTAAAAAAAAAATAGTGAAAACAATTTTCCACAGGAACCTTAAATCTGCTACAGTGTCATCCTTGAAGGTTTATGAGATGTGTTGTGTCTCCTGATATTGTTATTTATGGTTATAATATGATAAGCATTGTAGAGTTACTTTCCTTGTGCATCGCAGAAAGAGTAAGATTAAAACACATTTTATGAACTTTGCAAACTAAGTCCTCTTGGCTTAGAAAAATATTTTGCATTTAATATACACAGTTTAACGTAATTCCCATTATTTAATTTTCTTATGTGTATAACTTAAGGACAATAAACAATACAGGAGGTTTAAGAACCAAGTTTAGTATGCTTTCCAATTTGAAATAGAGTAGAAACTCATTAAGATGGAAGATTTTCTGTGTTATAGAAAAGTCAAAATGATTTATAATATAAATGTGAGTTCCAAAGCTGTTACCTCCTAAATGTATTTCAATTGCCTGTGAATAAATCAGCCATCAGTCTAGAAAATGGCTAGGTGTAAACTAGATCAGATTCTATCTTCTTTTAATCTTCAAATTATGCCTTTCATTACTAAGATTTACTTTGTAATTCAGTCATATCATCATTATATGAAAAGGGAACATGAAATTATTTTCCTCATATATTTTACATTATGGAAACATAAACAGCCTGACATTTAATTATTTTGGCTGTATAATTATACCATACTTGGAAAAAATAAGTGTAATGGCGTAGAGAATTAATATAATAGTCAAAATCTTTAAAGGGATCTCTAAATAAATGTACATCTGAATTATAAGTCTCTTGCCTTTGCAAACTGTAGGCAGTAGATATAATTATTCTTTCTCTCTCCCCTTCCTATACTTCTATTTTTAATTCTGTTGCCTCTTCTGTTTTACACTGATGTCTACTGATAGTGCAAGTCTGTGGTTTTACAAAATATATTCTCTTCCCACTGGTGATCTGCTTATTGTGGCAGTGATTCAAAATGCAAGTGCCCTGGGGCTGTTGTACAGAATTATTACTTTTTTTTCTCCTCTGTACACTGAGATATGAACACCTCTTACAATATCCTGCAGCTGGCTCTTTGGGTGGCATTTGACATTAGGTATTCTACTTCAGTCTCTTAAAGTTTAAGGGTCAGTTCATACCATATGCTCGGTCATGACAGAGGCTTTTTACAATTCTTTCAGTAAAGATCTTGCTGACACCTTTCTTGGCAGGTGACTTTCTTTGAAAACAGACTGCAACAATTTTTACCTACCCCTTTTTGTTGATAATAACATATTCTTGTAAAAACCGTAGGAATTAAGATAAGATATAAATTTTACCAAACATAAACTCTGTTCTTCTACATTTTTAATTTCCTAAAATATTTGATCCTGAGGTCTATAACAGACAATATGTGTTTAAGTTTTGATGTTTATCTTTTTGTTGCTATTGTTGTTTGTTTTTGCCTTTGGTGGAAGAAAGAAAGAAAGATGGTTTTTAAAGCACAAAGATTAAGGTATATAATAGTCAACTCTTGGCTTTGTTTTTCCAAAAGAAAGAATTAAATGATTATTACAATTATACTGAATGATTATTAGAATTATGTATTGATTATAAAGAGTTAAATGATTTTCTTACTATATACATCAACCCATATTGAGGCAGCATATTTTCTTTGGTTGAAATGCTATAAAAACAAATGAGATGCTGTAAAGTAACAGACCATTTGTCAAAAACTGTATCTTGAGAAAATGATTAAATTTTCAAAAATGGTTGTCATTATGAAATGGCGCAAATGTACTTCTAAAATGATTCTGCATCAAGGAGTTGGGATTTTAATGCTTACTTCCTTAAAATAATTCTAGCACAGGAGTTAACATATGCAAATATATTTAAGAGAGCTTAGCATGAATAATACTGTGTTTTAGCTCCATATTCTCATTAAACATCCAAACTATCCTGTCATTTTTTTCTGACATGGTATGCTATCACATTTTAAGAGTAAGATTTAGAATGTATTTGACCTAAGTAGTTCAAAGGTGAAAAGGCAACAAATAAGAATTTGAAGGATATTCTTAGTACAAGACTTTGCTCTTCATTGCATCTTTAATTTAGACAAACACATTCATACTTCTATGCAAACGCATATGCCTTTTTTAATAGAATATGTAACACTTAATTTAAGCTAATTCCCTTAAGTGTGAATCATCAGTTTTATATTACTGTGAATATACTTGTGCCTGCAGTTTTTTACTCAGAGGTGCCTCGACCCTGGATGATGCCGGCACTCAATTTGCACTGTATGTCTAATGAATGACTTCTCATCAAAAGTCAAGTTCTAGAGTGTAGTTTCTAAAATGCCCTTTAATTGACAAAAGTTAAAATTAAGAGCTACTAGAGGAAAATAATATTTGCAGTATTCTTATGCATTAGAAGTGTCAATTTGTAGGACTCAAATATATACAAATGGAAAACCTACTTTAAAACAAACATATATATATATATATATGTTTGTTTGTTTAAAGTATATATATATAAACACAGTGAATTTTGTTACCTTTGTGTCCATAAAAATGATATCTCAACATGATTCTACATTTGTTCTTTCATAGCTTTATCTTTGTAAATAATACCATCTATTTGCTCTAATAACCCTACTGAGTGGTTAGTCATGACTTAATGTGTTCCTCCTCCCGGATGTCCTGGGCACCACCATGGCTCCCCTCATTTCCTAGAAATTAAATACTTTCACCCACCTGTTTTCAAACCATATCTGCCCAGTCCTAAACTTTCATGGGAGTTTGTCAGTACTTGCTAGCAACAGTACGGAAAAGAATTTTTTTTTTTATTTTTTATTTTTGGACAGCATCTTGCTCTGTTGCCCACGCTGGAGTGCAGTGGCCCAATAAAGGCTCACTGCAGCCTCAGCCTCCCAGGCTCAAGCGATCCTCCCACCTTAGCCCCACAAGTAGCTGGGACTATAGGCACACACCACCACACACAGTTACTTTTTTAATGCTTTGTATAGATGGAAGTCTCACTATATTTTCCAGGGTCTTGAACTCCTGGGCTCAAGCAATCCTCCAACATTGGCCTCCCAAAGTGCTGGGATTACAGGAGTGAGCCACCCCACCAGGCCAAGAAACAATTCTTTTGAGGCTCACAAAGTTTCTCTATTCTACATTTACATTTTTTATTCATGGGTTCTCTGTGAAAACTTTCATAAATAACAACAAACAGTGTGTTACTATCACATACAAAACAAAACGAAGTTTGCAACCCATTTCTTCAAACCAAAGGAATAATTTCTTATAGAAGACATTTTGTCTCTTGGGCCCATAGAATAATTATTTCTGTTTAAGATATATATATATATATATATATTTAGCCATTGCATCCTAGCATTAATAACATTATCTGTCAGAACTATGTGTAGAAGTGGCTAACTCTACATACCTACTGAAAACGAGAAAGAAGCTTTGCTACAGGTTTGGAAACATAGTAACCTCCTGCTTCCAAGCTTAAAATATTTCTCTTCTCCAAGCATTTTGGCACCAGACACTGGTTTTGTGGAAGACAGTTTTTCCATGAACTTGAGAGGGGGAGGAGAAGGGACGGTTTCAGGATGAAACCTCATCAACTCATCAAGCATGAGATTTCTGTAAGGCAGGTGCAACATAGATCCCTCACATGCATGGTTCACGATAGGGTTCACACTCCTATGAGAATCTAATGCCACCGCTCATCTGACAGGAGGCAGAGCTCAGGCGGTAATGTGAGTAATGGGAAGCAGCTGTAAATACAGATGAAGCTTTGCTCACTTGCCCACTGCTCACCTCCTGCTCTGCAGCCTGGTTCCTAACAGGCCACGGACCAGTACCAGCAGTTGGGATCACTGCCTTAAAAGAAATTATCTTCCCAGCTTGGCATAAAAAAGACCTTCCTGGTATGGGACAGACACTCTACTTTCTTTCCTAGAAAGTTGTTTGCATGCTTTTCTGCGTGATTGTCTTTGCCTCTTCACTCAAAGTGCCCACTGGAAAATTTTTCTTAAAGACTTATCTCAAATGCTACCTCCTCCATGAAGCCTTCACCCATTCCTGTACACTGTATTAAATGCCTTTTGTAAAAACTCCTCTTTATTTGTTCATACTGCTACCAAAGCAAATTTTATGCTTTGTTATAATCCCCAAGACCATTTTATTAAGCTATGCTCCTCATACATGGAGACCGATAATATTTCTGTAAGGTGGAAAATACATTTCAAAAATAAATGATTTCCCTATTAAAATTTAACACAGTAAGCAACAAATTATTTTTCTTTTAACTATATAGGCAGTTAGTGAGACATAACTATTTATTAATAGGGACAGTATCTAAAGACGTATATATGTAAATTTGCTTGGGTCACACAAAGTAAGATTATTAAAAATATGTAACAGATACGAGTGACCAAGGAAAATTTTTAATTTTATTGTTTTTTAATATTTCTATGGTAGCTAACCAAAGTCTTTTTGAGGATTTTTAATACCTCTTTACAATTTTTATTAATTGGGGTTTTTCTTATTTTACCAAGAGAACTTTAAATTTTTCTTTGTATATAGTCTCATGCTTGGCAGATAGGATTAGCACCTGAAATAGGAGACTAATATGTAAACTGAAAATCTCAATTGCATGAAGAAATTTTATTCAAAAAGATACTTAGCTGGGCATGGTGGCTCATGCCTGTACTCAGTACTTTGCGAGGCTGAGGCAAGTGGATCTCCTGAGCTCAGGAATTCAAGACCAGCTTAGGCAACACAGAGAAACCCCATCTCTATCAAAAATACAAAAAAATTAGCTGGGCATGGTGGTACACTTCTGTGGTCAGAGCTACTCGGGAGACTGAGGTGGGAGGATCACTTGAGCCTGGGATGCAGAGGTTGCAGTGAACCAAAATCACACCAGTGAATTCCAACCTGGGTGACAGAGTGATACCCTGTGTATTAGTTCGTTTTCATGCTGCTGAAAAAGATATACCTAAGACTTGGAAGAAAAAGAGGTTTAGTAGACTTACAGTTCTCTGTGACTGAGGAGGCCTCACAATCATGGTGGAAGGCAAAGAGGAGCAAGTCATGTCTTAAGTGGATGGCAATAGGCAAAGAGAGAGCTTGTGCTCTTCTTTTTAAAACTGTCAGATCTCATGAGACTCATTCACTATCATGAGAATAATAAAGGAAAAACCCACCACCATAATTCAACCACACCCCACTGGGTTCCTTCCACAAGATGTAGGAAGTGTGGGAGTTACAATTAAAGATGAGATTTGGATGGAGACAGAATCAAACCATATTTTTCCACCCCAGACCCATCCCAAATCTCATGTTCTTACATTTTAAAACCAATCATGCCTTCCCAACAGTCCCCCAAAGTCTTAACTCATTTCAGCATTAACTCCAAAGTCCACAGTCCAAAGTCTCATCTGAGACAAGGCAAGTTTCTTCCACCTAGGAGCCTGTAAAGTCCAAAGCAAGTTGCATACTTCCTAAATATCATGGGGGCACAGGCATTGGGTTAATACAGCCATTCCAAATGGGAGAAATTGGCCAAAACAAAGGGACTACAGGCCCCATGCAAGTCTGAAATCCAGCAGGGCAGTCAAATCTTAAAGCTCCAAAATGATCTCCTTTGACTTCATGTCTCAAATCCATTCATGCTGATGCAAGAGGTGGGTTCCCATGGTCGTGGGCAGTTCTGCCCCTATGGCTTTCCAGGTACAGCCTCCTTCCTGGCTACTTTCATGGGCCAGTGTTGAGTGCCTGTGGCTTTTCCAGGTGTACAGTGCAAGGTGTCAGTGGATCTACCATTCTGGGGTCTGGAGGAAAGCAATGGTGGTTCCCCAGTAGAGACTGACCCCACATTTTTTTCTACACTGCCCTAGCAGAGGTTCTCCATGAGGACCCCACCCCTGCAGAAAACTTCTGCCTGGGCATCCAGGCATTTCCATATATCCTGTGAAATCTAGGCAGAAGGCCCCAAACCTCAATTCTTGACTTCTGTGCACCTGCAGGCTCAACAGCATGTGGAAGCTGCCAAGGCTTCGGGCTTCCACGCTCTGAAGCAACAACCTGAGCTGAACTTTGGCCCTTTTAATCACAGCTGGTGCAGCTGGGACGTAGGGCACCAAGTCCCTAGACTGCATGTAGCAGAAGGACCCTGGGCCCGGCCCATGAAAACACCTTTTCCTCCTCTACCTCTGGGCCTGTGATGAGAGGGGCTGCCACAAAGGTCTCTGACATGCCCTGGAGACATTTTCCCTGTTGTCTTGGGGATTAACATTCAGATCCTTGTTACTTATGCAAATTCCTGCAGCCGGCTTGAATTTCTTCTCAGAAAATGGGATTTTCTTTTCTATAGCATTGTCAGGCTGCACATTTTCAAAACTTTTGTGCTCTGTTTCCCTTTTAAAACTAAGTGCCTTTAACAACACCCAAGACACCTCTTGAATGCTTTGCTGCTTAGAAATTTCTTCCGCCAGATACCCTAAATCATCTCTCTCAAGTTCAGAGTTCCACAAATCTTTAGGGCAAGGGCAAAATGCCACCAGTCTCTTTGCTAAAACATAACAAGGGTCACCTTTGCTACAGTTCCCAAAAAGATCCTCATCTCCATCTGAGACCACCTCAGCCTGGATTTTATTGTCCATATTATTATCAGCATTTTGGTCAAAGTCATTCAACAAGTCTCTAGGAAGTTCCATATTGTCCCACATTTTCCTGTCTTCTTCTGAGCCCTCCAAACTGTTCCAACCTCTGCCAGTTATCCAGTTCCAAAGTTGCCTCCACATTTTTGATTATCTTTTCATCAATACCCCACTCCTGGTACAAATTTACTGTATTAGTCCATTTTCACACTGCTGATAAAGACATACCCAAGACTGGGAGGAAAAAGAGGTTTAATGGACTTACAGCTCCACATAGCTGAGGAGGCCTTACAATCATGATGGGAGGCAAGGAAGAGCAAATCACATCTTAAATAGATGGTTGCAGGCAAAGAGAGAGAGCTTGTGCAGGGAAACTCCCATTTTTAAAACCATCAGATCTCGTGACACTCATTCACTATCATGAGAACAGTACAGGAACGACCTACCCCCATAATTCAATCACCTCCCACCAGGTTCCTCCCACAACACATGAAAATTGTGAGAGTTAAAATTCAAGGTGAGATTTGGGTGGGGACACAGCCAAACCCTATCACTCTGTTTCAAAAATAAATAAATAGATAAATAAAATTGGAAAGAAAATAAGAAAAAGAAAAAAAGGTACTAATGATAATTAGTATATGGATAGCACCATATCTCTGTAATCAAATGAGGTTGAGGCAATTTTGGCTTTTCATCAAAGAACCAGATTTTCTACATTCTATCATTTTGTTGCTACCTAAGAGTCTGCCATTATTTTTCTATTATTTGGAGGACCATATAACTTTTTACGGTTGATAAATTTTAAATCCGTCTGGAAATACCTCTCAGAATGCTTGGCATGTGTTATGTGTTCAAATAAAATTAATGAAGACAAAGTAACAATATATAGATGATACAGAATACCTCTTAGCTGCAAGATTACCTAGTAATATAGGCAGAGTTTCCCAGCCAAGAGAGAGAATCAGTATTTTGCCCTGTCACCCAACTGTATGCGTTCATGCTTGTGAATGGCAGAGATAATACAAGAGATGTTTAAAATAGCTGGAACATAACCTAGAGACAGGAAATGGCTAAAAATAAAGTATGCAACCTCCAAAATATAAAGATAGCTTTAACTGTAATCCCTAAGACCTTGGATTTGGATTTAAGAATTTTCAGTGAGGAGTGAAATAAAAGCTTGGATTTACTGTTAGAATACTGGATGTTTCCTTGGTTGGGATTTGGACTAGAACAGAAGGAACAATTCAGTAGCTTTAAAAAAAATGCAGATGAGTTGTTGTGGTTTCCCACTTTAGAGATGAAAAAATGAAGGTCCATGAAGGTACCCAAATCAGCATTTAATAATGCAAAGAGGGAGTAATATAGTTTCTGTCTGAATCCAGAGCTATAAATCACAAAAACCCATGCTCTTTCCATTATATTCTGCTGCCTAAACTGTTAATTATTACATGCAGCAACAAAAGTATTCTAAACTATGTAATTTCCAATACTGTTTATCTATTAGGGCAGATGTTTACAGAAATTTGTCTCCATAACTTGAAAACATTGCCTCACTGGATTTTTAAATTTAAGGCCGTTATTTAAGTCTTTTAAATTTAAGGCTTTATGTATTTTTTATTTTTATAAAATTTAAGGCTTTTATTTATTTTTAAATTTAAGGCTTTTATTTAAGGCTTTGAAATTTAAAGCTTTTAAATATAAGGCTACACCCCCTCATTTAATCTTTACTGATAGTATTTTCCTAGTTGCAAATACCTATTTATTATAATCAAATTGCCAATAAACTTATATCCTGAAATTGCACTGAAAGATATAAAGGGCAACTCAAGGAAAACATCTGTCATAAATACACAGCTTTGTTTATTTAAGAATGTTCTGTATATCAGTGATAGCAACCATAGAAATCAATGAGTAGCCTTTGGGGCTCCAGATAGGAAGTTACAACTCTTCCATTTGCAGAAGTCTCTACCTAATACAAGTTAGCTAGGCTGTATGTTATATGACGGCAGGTGCTGCGTCCTTATTCTCATTGTTAATTCACAGACATCAAGCAGAGTGCCTAATACAAAACCATGATTAGTAAATAGGTGATGAATTTTATTACAAATTAAAAAGAAGAATGTCTTACTTAGTGTCATATAGTCATTGCTGGTATTCTGATTTAGTGCAACCTCCTTAAAATCACATAAATGCTTTTAAAATTCTCAGGTTTAGGCATACAAATGTATTTCACTTATACCTAGCTAAAATAACTCTATGTTTCAGGTATCATCTGGAGGGGAAAGAAATTGGAAGTAGGTAAATAACTTGGGAAGTTCTTGAGATAAAGTATTTAATACATGGAGTACAGTCCAGGTGGTTAGAAAGAGCCCAATAAAGCAGCTACTGAAACAGTGGTTTCAGTGGTATGGTATGGTCCATAGATCACACTAGAGTTGGCAGGGATGTGAGCTAATAAAAGAGAAAGTGAAACATATTTAATAGGTATAATAAATATAATTCAAAAGAATTTATAAAGTTGCTGAATATTATAAGAGGCAAAAGAGGAAAGGTCAGGTTTATCTTTAATATTTCTAGTGAAGGAGAGATGAATATGGAGAAGGAACCGTTTGGAAAACAATATATTGAGTTCAGTTTTGAACAGATTGATTAGACAGCTGGAAACACAGGTTTGGCTCTCAGGAAAGAGGTCTGTCTAAGTAGTAAATGTTAATGTGGGAGACATGCTTACTGGGTAGAGGAAGCTATGGAAGTAGATGAAATGGCTTTAGCAGAGAATGAGGAGATTGGGAGTAGGGTGGGGCATGGACACATTCACTTACACAGAATTATCATTATTTTGAGTGTGTGTGCTTGGTTTACTTTGTAAGTACATTTTGGAAGTTGTTTTCCTTATCACCCCTCCTCGAATATTACCCCTGAAGCTAATTAAAGTTAGATACTCCTGACTCCCAAATGTGGGTATTAGCTTTATTTTATAAATACTTTTTGGAAGCTTATATTCCCATTCAACCCCATCCTGGAATATTATCCCTGAAACTTAATTCAAGATAAATTCTCCTGTTCTTATACTTACTTACCGTAATAAAGATATGTGTATTGCGTTATTATACTACACTTAGTTTTTCACTTGTCTGTCTGCAGCACTAGACTGGGAATTCCTAGAGAGCATACAATTTATTTCACTTAACTGCTCACATTTTTATTGACACCTAGCATAATGCCTGTCATATAGAAAGTTTCTATGCTTTTTGAATGAATAAATGAATTCATGTTTAAATTTTAGACTAAAATTAGTTTTCTAACTTTGACACACCTTGTTGTGAGGCACCATTATGTCAGACTTTAACAATGCTGAGAAAAACACTAGGCCTCTGCACTCAAGGATCTTAGAATCACCCCAAGGAAAACTATCAAAAAGTCACAATAGCATATTATTCTGTTCTCTAGAGTAGACAGATAAACAGAAATGTTTTGACTTTAAATGTACATACAGACAATATTATTATAAATTGGGTAATTTCAATTACATAATTCTACTTCCAAATTTACTTTTAATTCTAGTTCATATTTAACTTTGCTACCATTTTTATTGCTTTTTCCTTTTATATTTTCAAAATATTTTACAAATAACAAGAATTATTCTAAAAAAATTCATAATAGTTAAGAGCATTAATGTATTAGTCCATTTTCACACTGGTATAAAGAATACTACCCAAGACTGGGTAATTTATAAAGAAAAGATGTTTAATTAACTCACAGTTCCACATGGGTAGAGAGGCCTCAGGAAACTTTTAATCATGGTGGAAGGGGAAGAAGGCATGTCTTACAAGTGGCAGGCAAGAGACAGAAAGTGTGAAGGAAGAACCGTCAAGCATTTATAAAACCATCAGATCTCATGAGAACTCACTATCACAAGACCAGGATGAGGGGAACTGCCGCCATGATCCAATCACTCCCCTCCCTCGACACATAGGAATTATAGGTCCTTCCCTCTGCAAGTGAGGATTACAATTCAAGATGATATTTGGATGGGGAAACAGATCCAAACCATATCAATGACCATTGGAATTAAACACATTATTCAAAAACAGGTTTTACGATTTGCTAGAGTGTGACTATAAGCAAGTGAAATTATTTCTCTATTTTTATTTTCCTAAACCATTGGAAAATAATAAAAATATTTAGATCGTAAGGTTATTGTAAAAGCTCAATGGAATATGTATGGAATCTTGTAAAAGTATTTACTTCCAGTAAAGATTGAACTCAAGATTAACTATTGTTTTAATGATGAAGGTACTTTATAAATAATAGCATAATTTATTTCAAGATTACAAATAATCTTTTTATTGGCTTATCTTAAATTTAGAGAAATGTAATGTTAAGTGAGCACAGGCACTACTTTATTTTATATATAAATTAGGGAAGCTTGGTAAAATATATTGACTTGTCAAGGTCCTTATAATATATACATTATTTTGTGCTGATATAAGTTTTCAGAATACTGATACTAAGTATCCTTTTGAAAGTGTTCTTGTATTTCTTTTAAAAATACATTTCTTGTGTATTTTTAAATTGTGTTATATAATTCATTTTGAAGTTTACTATATTGAATCTGTTACGACTTTTATTACCATCTTAGTTTTATATTCATAAATATGTACATTAATATTACCAATTTGTGAATTTAGCTAATTTTAAAATATAATTTACTGTATCTATAAATTAAAAGAGAATAGCTGACTTTGTATGCTAAGTGCTGCATACAACATGTAAAGATTTTTAAATCGATTTATATCACTGGGAGTCAAAAAGAGTCAATGCTATTACTGGCATGTTAAAAGAATATCACAAACCAATATTTTAAGTTATATCAAAAAGAAAAACTCAAAGATCAGATAGTTGTAGCTATGCGGCATCATTTCTGAGGGCTCTGTTCTGTTCCATTGATCTATGTCTCTGTTGTGGTACCAGTACCATGCTGTTTTGGTTACTGTAGCCTTGTAGTATAGTTTAAAGTCAGGTAGCGTGATGCCTCCAGCTTTGTTCTTTTGGCTTAGGATTGACTTGGCGATGCGGGCTCTTTTTTGGTTCCATATGAACTTTAAAGTAGTTTTTTCCAATTCTGTGAAGAAAGTCATTGGTAGCTTGATGGGGATGGCATTGAATCTATAAATTACCTTGGGCAGTATGGCCATTTTCACGATATTGATTCTTCCAACCCATGAGCATGGAATGTTCTTCCATTTGTTTGTATCCTCTTTTATTTCATTGAGCAGTGGTTTGTAGTTCTCCTTGAAGAGGTCCTTCACATCCCTTGTAAGTTGGATTCCTAGGTATTTTATTCTCTTTGAAGCAATTGTGAATGGGAGTTCACTCATGATTTGGCTCTCTGTTTGTCTGTTATTGGTGTACAAGAATGCTTGTGATTTTTGTACATTAATTTTGTATCCTGAGACTTCGCTGAAGTTGCTAATCAGCTTAAGGAGATTTTGGGCTGAGACAATGGGGTTTTCTAGATATACAATCATGTCATCTGCAAACAGGGACAATTTGACTTCCTCTTTTCCTAATTGAATACCTTTTATTTCCTTCTCCTGCCTGATTGCTCTGGCCAGAACTTCCAGCACTTAAATATTCTTGATTATAATTATTTTGGTGAAGAAAAAACACATGATTCATAGATAACATTGTATTTATTGGTCATTTTCTACAAAATAAAATTAATGCAAAAGCAACAGTTCTGAACTACAATGTAATGTTTGTATATACAGTCATACAACCACTTAATGACACTGTGGTCAATTACAAAGTGCATATATAATGGTGGTCCTATAAGATTACAATGCAACTGAAAAATTCCTATCACAAAGTGACATCATAGCCATCATAATATCATAGCCATCATAACATCATACACATCATAACATCATAGCACAATGCATCATGCTGGTGGTGATGCTAGTGTAAACAAACCTACTATGCTGCAAGTCATATAAAAGTATAGCACATACAATTATATACAGTACATAATAACTTGATAATGATAGTAAACATCTATGTTACTGGTTTATACATTTACTATATGATATTTTAATTGATATTTTGGAGTGTACTTCTACTTATTAAAAAAAACTTAACTGTGAAATAGTCTCAGGCAGGTACTTCAGGAAGTATTCCAGAAGAAGGCACTATTATCACAGGTGGTGACAGCTCTGTGGGTGTTATTATTCCTGAAGACCTTCCTGTAAGACAAAATGTGGAGGTGGATGACAATGATGTTGATGATCATGAGCCTGTGTGGGCCTGGGCTAATGTGCATGTCTGTGTCTTATTTTTTAATTTAAAAGTTTAAAAAGTAAAAACAAAAATCAAATAGAAAAGAAGCTTATAGTATAAGGATATAAATAAAGAAAATATTTTTGTCCAGCTATAGAATGTGTTTATGTTTTAAGCTAAATGTTACTACAGAAGAGTCAAAAAGTGAAAAACAAAAACCTAAAGTTTATAAAGTAAAACAGTTACAGTAAGCTAAGGCTAATTTATCATTGAAGGAAGAAAAATATGTTTCGTAAATTTAGTGTAGCCTAAGTGTACAGCATTTACTATGCCTGCAGTAGTGTACAGCAATGTCCTAGGCCTTCACATTCACTCACCACTCACTCACCAATTCACCCAGAGCAATTTGCAGTCCTGCAAGCTCCATTTATGGTAAGTGCCCTATACAAGTGTGCCATTTTTTATTCTTTTATGCTATATATTTACTGTATGTTTTAGATAGGCCTTATATATATTTAGATATACAATTACTACCATATTACGATGCCTACAGTAATCACTACAGTAACATGCTGTACAGGTTTGTGGCCTAGGAGCAGTAAGCTATGCCATACAGGCTAGATGTATAGTAGGCTACGCCATCTAGATTTATGTATTGTGTCATGATGTTTACATGACAAAATCACCTAATTACACACTTCTCAGAACACAACCCAGTCATTAGGCGATGTATAACCGTAGCATACTTTATCCTGTATTTCTGTCTTCTTTGGCACATTATTATTCTGCTCTTTTTAAGATGATCCAGCTTTCAGGTTATAATAGGACTATAAGAAGCCATAGTTGTAGTTCGTTAATGTTACACAGATGCTGAAAATGAAGCCATCTTTGAAATCCTAAATGATATATGGCATCATAAATAAAATATTATACATTCACTGTATTTCAAGCATTATAATTTATCACTGTCTGACTACATTATTTGTTTTAACACGATTTTGTTTAATGTTAAATATTTAATATATAAGGAATCACATGTTTTAACAATAATATAGTTCAAATATTTGCATACACTGTTCTTTCATTCAGGAAACACTTATCAAGAACTTGCTTTAGATGTGAAGTATATTTTCAGGGAGCAGTATTTGTAAAGCATAAGAGGTTAAAACAAATATTTTAATAGACGATTGTAAGATGCAGTTATATTGTACTAAAAGAATCAGTTAATTCCAAATGTGTCAATTGAGAAAGAATTTGAGGAAGAATTTTATTCGTTAAAAAGTCATGAGGAATTTTGAAATAATTATATTACATAAACATAAGTAAACAATTATTTTATTAATACATACATACCAGCCATGGTTTATGGCTGGCCAATGGGCCATGAACTGAGGGACCATTCTAGACAGAGCTTCTCCATGGCAGACATTCCCTAGAATTTTCATTTTCTTTTCTTTTTTCTTTTTCTTTTGGTTTTTTTTTGTTTGTTTGTTTGTTTGAGAGGGAGTCTCGCTCTGTCACCCAGGCTGGAGTGCAGTGGCGCAATCTCGGCTCACTGCAAGCTCCGCCTCCCAGGTTAACGCTATTCTCCTGCCACAGCCTTCCGAGTAGCTGGGACTACAGGCGCCCGCCACCACGCCTGGCTAATTTTTGGCATTTTTAGTAGAGACGGGGTTTCACTGTGTTAGCCAGGATGGTCTCGATCTCCTGACCTTGTGATCCACCCGCCTCGGCCTCCCGAAGTGCTGGGATTACAGGCGTGAGCCACCGCGCCCGGCCGAATTTTCATTTTCTTTAGAACTTTCATTTGTTTTAGAACTTCTTGAAGTTCTAAAACATGCTGTGGACTCTAGGCCTCCAGATCTTTAGTGATGCCATTCCCTGTCTCCATGTTGTGTTATGCACACATAGACACACTCATTTAGTACAACCCATTGGTGATGGTAATTATGAAGAAGAAATACTCCATCAGCTAAGAGCCTTGCTCTTAGAACAGGCTAGTTTCTGTTTTAGCATGTTTTACTGGAAAAAAAATTATTTTAATCTTAAACATCCTATATTTATTTTTTAAATATTCTTCTAGGTTATTTGCATGACAAGAAGGAAAATATGTATTTTCTCTGATCTTTACTGTATTTATTGATAGAAGGCGGAGAACGCTGAAGAAATTGAAAAGGGTGAGGTTAAGAGCTAGAACATAACCCTTGTAGTGACTAATGCTTCATTTTCTTAGAAAAAAAAGGAAAAGAGAAGATGGGTAAAGAGATGTAATAAAACTTGATAGAAAGCATTTTGAAACAGTTCACATCAAATGGCTTTATCCTAATCACTGTACCAAAAGTAAATGGCACA
This sequence comes from Nomascus leucogenys, assembly GCF_006542625.1. Lineage (NCBI taxonomy): Eukaryota > Metazoa > Chordata > Mammalia > Primates > Hylobatidae > Nomascus > Nomascus leucogenys. The sequence continues at coordinate 23,862,390 of NC_044390.1, forward strand.
GGAATGACGTTGCATGCTTCAGGAGAGTGGGAAATATTGGAAATAATGTCTTTTTGGGGGATAATAGATGTTAGCAGCAATGACAGTCAAGGTGCAATTGGAAGCATAGTTGTGTAGCTGTCTTTTAAGTAGATTTCTGTGATTGTCTTTCTAAACAGAGTTGAAATGGAAATACGTACTGGCAGATGCCACAAAATATTAAGGAGGCAAGGAATTCAAGGTTTTAATGAGTAATGTTGAACTGACTGAATATGGGTTAGTCTTTAGGTAATGAACATAGGAAGTGATATTTTTATTGAAAATATATTTCACTTCTCAAAAAAATAGAAAAACTCCCTAGAAATTTATACTTTGCTTAATGTTACTATAATACCATGTTACAGACATAAATTCCAAGAAAGTGTATTTTATTCAGTGATGATTCCCAGGACATTTCATCATATGTGGCACTCCAAAAATATATGTGAAGTGAATAGATGTTATTTGGTAATACAAATTTGAAGATTTTTTTTTACCTTGTAAAATATTGTAACCGAAATAAAGTTAATATATTTTGCACTATTAAGTAATCCCCAAATTTAACTTTTACATATATCTAATAAGAAAAATTAAATAGCAGTATAAAACCCGCGTTGAAGGACACGTGAGCACATCAACCATTGTAGATAATGATGAGAGGGACAGTCATAGTTTTTTTTATAAGCTAAACCAAAGGTAGGAGAATTTGTGCTTTTGTAGAGAAAGGTCAAATACAGTCACAGGCCTAGAAAATTAGCCTTATTTTTAACACTGCATTAATCTAATTTTATTAATATAGTCAGTATATTACATTTTCAAAAAATATAGAGAAATATTTAATACGAAATGCTGCCAACATAATTTATTAAGTGAAAAATAGATCTTAAGAAGAAAGGATGAAGAAAAGCACAGACATTATGTAGCCTGAGGAAAAGAACATGGAAGAGAAATTCGTTTCCATCTATTCAAAAGCGAGATTCTTTGATTTGAATACATTATTATTGTTCACCATGTCTGGTGAGAAACCTGTGGGAATACATGAAAGTGAAAGAAAACAAGATGTTTCAATTGGATATAAATATGAATTAATGACTATTGGAGTAAAATAATCATTAAAAATGGAATCTTAATCAAATCTCGATATTGGGGATTTTCTAGATGAGGTGGACTACAAAATGCAAGGAGCAGGAGATATAAATTTGGGCCTTATATCTAAACTTGAAACGTTAATATGCAAATATTGAATTTCCCCGAGGTTCAGTTTATTTTTAAAGTAATAAAAACAGTAAATATATTTCTCAAGGTTGATGAGAAAATATACTGGAAAGCATTTTATACATTTTAAAACACCATTCAGTTGAGGCTTGCAGATGAAAGCCGCGGAAACTTATGGGCACATTAAACAAAATAAAAATGTATTAGAATGATACAGAAACACTGAAAGAAAACCAAAAACATCAGGGTTGTTTTTTTGTTTGTTTGTTTGTTTTGTTTTGTTTGACTCATATGACTATGACTCATGTGATTATTATGTACAAAGTTCTATTCTAGTTACTGGATAAATTACAGGAAGGAAGTGAAGCACGGAGCTTATATTCTAATAGGATAAAATAGATAATAGCAAAATAAATAGGATGAGGTATAGCATGCTGGGCAGTGATAAAAGCTAAGGAGAAATAGAGAACATAGGAAGTGGGAAGGGAGTGTTAGAGTGTGCAGTTTAAATGATATGGGGAGGAGAGGCCTCACAGTGAAGAGGACCTGCGCGTGAAGTCCTGGAGGAATCAAAGCAGCTTTGGAGATCTCTGTACTAGAATGCACTGAAGGGCAGTCTCTTCACAATGTCATCCATCACTAGATAGTTTAACTGTACTCACAGCTCTCTACTCAAGGCAGAGAAAGTGTGGCTGGCCCAATCTGGACCTCGTTTAATCATGTATGTGCTGTGATCTGCTAGCCTCGTGCCTGGCTTGCCCAACTCCTGTCCCAGCACTGTTCCACCTACTATAACAAGGTATACCACAGATTGTGCTCAAGGAGATTTCAGATTTCCTTTAAGACCAAAAAAAAAACAAAAAAGTGTCTATGACATCTCTACAGTCCTCACTTCTTCTAACACTTTCTTTCTGTGCCATCCTTTCCCCATTTTCTACTTCTGTGTGCTAAAATCTCACTGTTTCTTCGGAATCCTGTGCAATATTTGAATGTGTCACAGTCCCTCAATTTAGGTTCACCATTACTCTTGTTGAGATTGCATATAATGTTGTGCTTACCTCAATTATAATAATTACCACAAATCTGAATTAATTATGCATATCTGTTTTCCCATGATTCTGTGAGTTCCTTAAGGAAAAAAATACACTTTTTTAGGTGAACAAATTGTGGGTGTTCAGTAAATGTCTAAATATATAAAGGGTATATGTAATTATCTCAAAGGGCACAAAGCACATGTTGTACCAAGCTTTATGTTGGCAATATATTCATTAAAGTTGACATTGCGTCTATAGAATATGAAGTATCTAACAGGATATAATTATCATTTTTGCATGTGTGTAGTTGTTGATATTTTTGTTTATTTGGTGGACAGAAGTTATAAGTGAGGGAAATAATTTATTATTATAAGCATTTTAGCATAAAAGTTTTAAAATATTTTTAAATTTAAAATAAATATATTTATATTTAATGTGTATTTAATATCAGGCTACCTGTACTTTATATAAATACTATATAAAATATAGATGTTCCATTTCAATCTGTTTGATGTTCAACAATACCATGCTATTCAAATCAGCTTCAATTTTCTTTTAATAGCAAACTATTTTCCCTAAAGTTATTAGTATTGAATCCTTATAGTATTTGAAGTCATACAGAGCTGAGTGTTAATCATTCTTTACCACCTTCTGGACAAGGGATTTAATCTTTCTAACTTCACTTTTTACATCTGTAATATGGGGTAGATAGGAATACCAATGTCAAGGGATTGTTATCAAGGTGAACTGAGATACTGCATGTGTAAAGAACCCATCATGGGGCTTGACACGCATGAATGCAAAACAGGTGTACTTACAGCACTATTTTATTAATATTGTTACTAAAGTATCAAATATTTAAATGAAATACTTTGTTTCTTAATAATATAATTAATTGTTACTGTCAATTCAAATTCTCTCTAGAAATTGCCTGTGAGTTTCAGATTTTATTGGCTGCATTTTACTTTATCTCTTCTCTCTCTTGGATCAAGTAAAAGATCCTTGGAATTGTTATAGTGATTCTTGAACTTCAGAATGCATTATTATCCAAAATGCAGACTGCCAAGACTACCTCCAGAGATGATGCAGAAAATATGTAGGAGAAAATGAATTAGCATTTTTAATCTGAATCTGAGGTGATGCCTATGCAAAAATATCACAAATTGGAAAATAGTGTATAAGAGATGGAGTATTTTTTGCACTACAAATGGTACTGTCTATGTGAAGAATGGTGAATGGAAGGTTAAATATTCACAGAGCCTTCCTTCAGTTACAAATAATTATATTTTAGAAAGATGTGCTTTGATTTGTGTGATGAAGTCATTTAATTATTTCCTTCATAAGCCAATTTGTAACTCCAATTGATGTATGCATCGTGAGGATACCAAACTACTTTTTTCACATGAAAATAAGCTAATTAAATTGCAGAACAGCCCTCTGTAATAATGACCTTTAGCTTATACCTCCTTTAGGGCATATGTTTGTCCAGGAATTTCCAAACTCAGACTTAATATATTGCCATGTCAGGAATGATATTCATCTCTTCCTAAATAATGATTTATCTGTCACTGAGAATCTGTTTAAAATGAAACAAAAGCTTTAAATTATCTGCTACAATAAATGTGACTGGTTTTTTAAAATTCTGATTTCAAATTAGAGCTTGATTAAAACAATTAATGTTCATTACTAGAGGGGTATTATGTGGTTGATATTCCTCGAGTACACAATCCCTCCTAGTGGATTTGGTCATTATCTTCTTGCCTTTAGCTACATCTCAATAATAAGGCCTATTATGAGTGTCACTTTTGCTTTTATAAAAGTTCAAAATTACAAACTGATACAAAAAATATAATATTAGAAAAGTCATAAAGAAAGCACTTGTTTATGACCAGCTAAATATTCACTAATAACTTGTCTCAAGATTTTTTTCGATTTAGCTTCACTTAGAAGAAAATTGGTAATCTTATTCTAATATTGTAAAATGAGCATTATTTTTAAATGTATTTTAACTATTATGGGAAACAATACTTTAAAGTACCTGAATTATTGATGTTGATTAGTGTCTCCTTCTCCTGTACTTTGTGCTTCATTTAAGAGGTGTATCAATCACTATACAGGCATTTATGATATCTAGCAAAATCAGCCCAGAGCAGACAATATTTCCTGAGAGGCATCATGATATGGCTAAAAGAGTGTGAGATTTGAATCAGATGGACAGATATGCTGCCATTTACTAACCATGTGACTTTGGGCAAGTTATTTAACTACGTTCTCACTATAAAAGGAAAATAATAAAACCTATCTCACAGAATTGTTATAAAGATTGAAAATGATATAAAGAAATTTTATGGAGATTAGAAATGATGTAAGCTACTTAGTATTAGCCTTTCTATAATAAAAATGTTGATCATCATCCTTATCATGAAACTTTTTAAATAAAAATAAAAGAATAAACTCATTAAAAGTTCCTTTTAAAAGTGAGATATTTTACTATAACTTACAGTTTCCTTCTAAGCAGAGGGATGTTAATTTTAGTAAGCTGGTTAATTGGGATAATTTTTTATGAAAGACAAGATATTCTAATGTTCATCATCATGGTGATGATGATGATGATGATGATGATAATAATACCTAATTTGGTTGATAACCTCCAGGACAACCCCCAGACACCCTCACTTCCTGATGTCTGCCTTTTCGTAGACCCCTCCTTTATTAAATTAGAGGTCACCTTGTGTGAATATTATATGGTGCAAGTTACAGTGTGTGCCTTCTGAAATGAGATCATGAAGGCATTTAAGCTTCTACCTACCTGTCTTGAAACTGCTCACAAACCAGCTACCATGCTTAAAGACACTTACACAGCCCTGTAGAGATGCCCACATAGAAAGTCACTAAGGCCTCCAGTCCTTAGCCAGCACCAAATTGCTGGTCCTGTGAATGAAACCCTTTGGAAGTGGATCCTCTAGTAATAGTCAGCAAGATTCCAGAATGACACTTCTCTAGCTGACCACGGGCTGAAACCTCATGAGAGATCCCAAGGTTGAACCACTCAATTAAGTCATCCCCAAATCCTGAACCAGAAAAACAGTGAGAGGTTAAATATAATCACTGCCATAAGCAACTAAATTTGGGGATAATTTCTTATAAAACAATATTTAACTGATACAACTGCCAAAGTTGAAAGTCAGGTTTGTTGTCACCAAAGAAGTTCACAGTAACCAATTACGTTCATCTGTATTTCATTACTGCTAACACAGCCTTTCTAGCTAAACCAACTTGCTCTTCCTCTCCACCCAATTTATCTTTGCACCTCACTTTACCTAAATACTTTATCCTCATAAATACTCTAATTTTAAGGCATCAATATCTTTCACATTAAATCAATTTAATGAAACTTTCTTGCTGAAAATCTTTTCTAAAAATTTTACATTATATACTTCTATGTTGTTTGTCAACAGATATCCTACCTTCTCTTCTTTGAATTGTTTTGAACAACTCACTCATATGGTCATATTTCATATTATGGTGGTTTAATGAGTGCTCTCTGGCATTTGCCAATGGCTTCTTTTTAGTAGGAAAAATATGTTTGACAGTTATATCTACTTGCTAATACTGTGCACAGGATAGGAACCTTTCATACAGGAGGGAACCAATCGAAAGAGAAAATGTGGAGGAAAACAATAAAACGATAAACTTTTTAAAAGCTCTTCTTAAAAGTGAAATATTTTACTATAATGTCCGGTTTTCCTCTAAGCAGAGGAATGTTAATTTTACTAAGCTCATTATTTTGGATAATTATTTTATGAAAGACAAGATATGCTAATGTTTATCTGTTTTGGAAACATTTTCTGTTGAAAGAACTTGAATTCTTATTAAGTAAATCTACAAAGGAGAATACCCTGTTTAGTAAAGCACTTTATTATCCTGAGTAACAAAGTTAGATAAACATTTATTATCTTATCTCTACAGCTCAATTAATTTATACTTGAAATATTATATGTATGTGAAATTCTAGTATCTTCAGCTGTATTATAAAAAAATTCATGCTGAGTCTGGATGTGTCAAAAACAATTGACTGGATTAACAGCATTTGAAATTATTTTGAATAAATTACCAATCCCTCCCTCCAAAAAAAAAGCAGAGAATATTTTCAGGTGAAATCATACTAGTTGAATAACTTGTTTTAAAATGCTTTCCAATTTCCTAAAATATGACATATGATTATCTAAAATTTTTCAAAATCTTTGGTATAGTTCAGCAATAAGAAATACTTCAAGAAGCTACTTATAAAATTTGTATGCATTCTAAAGACATTTATATAGTCTTGATAGAGATTTATTTACTTTTGGGTTTGTGATATTAGATGCCATCATAAACTCGTGGTAAGAGTAGACCTGCTGTTATTAATAAACAAAACAAAACAAAAACCATTAGTCATGCACCAGACCCAGAAAAATAGTAAAAATAGAATAAGTAGGCCTTATCTAAAGGGTCAGCAAAGGTGGTTTTATTTGGTAGGATTAAGTTCAATCACATATGTTGAAAATCACAAAATGGCATTGACTGAAAGAAGTTTTGTTTCCCACGTAAAGACTGCTGGATACAGGAAGTTCAAGTTCAGTTGCAAGGGAGGCTGGTGCAGCCATGTGCCTGGACTGCTTTTCAGTCTTCCCTTCCTCACTCCATCTGGCTAACATTTCTTTATCCTTCAAATCTCAGATCCAAAGTCATTTTCTCAAGACATCTATGATAGGTACTGCTACTTGCCTCCAAATATCCATTCTTTTCTTCTCCTTTATTGAAGGGCACCCTATTCTTAATCAGGCACATTTCACATGACCACACCAGCTTCCCTTCAATTGTAAGGGAACGTAAAACTGAAGGGAAGCTGGTGTGGTCATGTGAAATGGGATGGCTATGGATAGCTGTATGATTAAGTGTTCACCTGCTAATGTAAGGGAACAGGTTATATAAAGCTTTCCTTCTACTTGCTGACTGGAATGCAAACCTGATTGCTGGAGCTCAAGCAGCCATCTTTGATTATAAAGTGGAAGCACATGGTTAAAATGGCAGAAACAAAAGAGAAGGAGTATGGACCTTTGTCAATTTGCAGCTTCTGTGCTTGACCTTGGACCACCTATATTTGGTAGTCTTTTTTATAAAAGAGTAGTAAACTTCTTTCTCATTTCTGTCACTCTTATTTTGTGATACTTACATATGCAACTGAACTTCATCATAACCAATATAACAGCCTTTCCTGACCAAATAGATATGATCATGTTCCTCTGTTTTATAGGTTTATAACCCCATATTTTTTCTTTCATGCAAGTTATCTCAGTATATAATTATACATTTTATATATTTTTTTTCTCTTTTTTAATGGAACTTTCCAGAGAGCAGGGCCCATGTATGTTTTTGTTCACCTTTGTATCGCCGATATCTATTGTAGTGCTGATGATGAAATAAATGTTTCATAAATATCAGTTAAATAAGGTGTGATCACATTGCCAATATTTATAATCTAAGACTCATAAGCTTAATTGGGACTTTAAATTTCTCGTGAAACACTTTGAATAAAAATTATTATCCAGCACTATGCTTGCACTGGTTGGCTGTTCAGCAGTAGTAATGAATTTGTAACTATCTACTTTGTCATAAAACCTAACTGATGAGAGGAGTGGTGAGAGAAATACTCCATTTGGTGGAATGATTACATTCACCGTCTATAGTTTACAGATATCTTAAATACATATATCTTCACTTTCAGAAACTATTTCCATTGTGGATAAGGGGATATTGAAAAGTAATGATTAAACGTGCATTTACAAATCAACAAGAAGATAGAAATGTAACATTCTTAGGTGATTTAAAAGTCAGTGGTCTCACAAATATTGCATTTTAAATTTTAGAGTCCATCTGTGGAAATGATTATATATCCATCCTGTACATAAATTGCAGAGGTGTGGGGGTGTGTGTTCTTTTGCTTCACAGAAAATATTCTGCCAGTTTTCAGAACCAAGAGAAACATCAATTTATTTAGCATTCAAATTAGTTTTAATACAACTCCATGAAAAGAGGAGAAACATCAAAGTCTTTTTGGTTACATGTTATCTAACCCTTGGTAACACAAAGGCATGCAGCAGCAAACAATTAAACTTTGCATCTGTAAGAGCAAGGTGAACCACAAAAATATCAGTTAAATTAGGACTTTGTTTCTATAAATACACGTGACTAATTGCATGCAAGCCCTATCAGAAGAGTGGTGGGGTTTTTCCCAATAATAATAAAACATCTATAGAAACATCGTGGTAACTACAGGCAAAATTTTATTTACACCTATGTTATTCATGGGAACTGAAAATTCAAGGGGGTATTCTGGAGATATGACTAAAAAGTTACTTAGTAGGTTTTGCAAATTTTTATTGCATTCAATTGGTCTTAATAGAAGGATGCAATCTTTTACACCAGGGATGGTGAACATAGTGGCATAGAAATAAGGATTACCTCTTCTGATTCTGATCATTTTCTATTTAATGGGATTTTTGTAAGCTCTTTCTTAAAAAAAAAACAAGAAATATCAAAACTCTGATGAGCCATCTGAAATATTAAGAAGAAAGTCAATAATGTTTCATATAACTTTAGTACTCAAGTATAATCTAATTCTTTAAAAAATGATTATCTCTTGCTATTAAATAGAATCTTATCCAGAACTTCCCATCAATTCCCTGATTAAAGAAAAATATATTAGCAAGCAATACATTAACAAATGGTAAGGCGTGGCGTGCAACCTTCTGGCTGCACAGAAGTAGATGATAAAAGAGGAAATGTGCAAGTTATTTCTCCTGGGTGTCTACAGAAAATGGATATGCAGCCCCTGATAACTATTTTTGTATTGTTACATTAGAAAATGTAGCATTAAATGTGTAATTGAGTACCATCTGTCTAGTTGCAAGCCAAAATTATGATCTCAGATCTGGACATATTAAGTAAAACTCTAATAACAGGGTGAACGTCAATGATTCAAATCCTACTTTGCGTGTTTCCAGCATAGAGCAGTTTACAAATTGTTTCTTTTTTCTTTTAATTATGATATTAGGCTGTCTTTAGGTTACAAAGAACTACTGACCACAGTAGGACCTTGGAGTCAATAAAAGCTTCTTTAACCACAATAAATATTTTAAAGATAATATCATTGAGGACTAGGATTAACTGCTGTTCTACAGGAGCATTTTAATTAACAATTTTGAAGCCCCTGGCATCAGTGATTAAAGACATGCTGTTCTCTTTGGGGGAGTTACATTCTTAGTTGGGGAGATAGAGGAGTACTTCATGATTGTGGTAGTTAAACCAAATATCAGAATCACAAGATGAAAGCACTGAAATCTGAGTGTGGAGATTCACATTTACCGGAAATAACCTAGAAACAGAGACTGCCTATGGAACCTAGTTACTGATTCTGCAGTTTCTTCTTTGAAAATGTACTCTTGCTAATACCAAATGTGGTTTGAGAAGCAGAAGAATGGATGCCTATAAACATTTTTTTCTTTTTTTGAATTTTAGAGAGATTACTCTTTTTTATTTTTTTATTTTTATTTTTATTTTTTATTATACTTTAGGTTTTAGGGTACATGTGCACAATGTGCAGGTTTGTTGCATATGTATCCATGTGCCATGTTGATTTCCTGCACCCATTAACTCGTCATTTAGCATTAGGTATATCTCCTAATGCTGTCCCTTCCCCCTCCCCCCACCCCACAACATTCCCTGGAATGTGATGTTCCCCTTCCTGTGTCCATGAGTTCTCATTGTTCAATTCCCACCTATGAGTGAAAACATGCGGTGTTTGGTTTTTTGTCCTTGCGATAGTTTACTGAGAATGATGTTTTCCAGTTTCATCCATGTCCCTACAAAGGACATGAACTCATCATTTTTTATGGCTGCATAGTATTCCATGGTGTATATGTGCCACATTTTCTTAATCCAGTCTATCGTTGTTGGACATTTGGGTTGGTTCCAACTCTTTGCTGTTGTGAATAGTGCCACAATAAACATACGTGTGCATGTGTCTTTATAGCAGCATGATTTATAGTCCTTTGGGTATATACCCAGTAATGGGATGGCTGGGTCAAATGGTATTTCTAGTTCTAGATCCCTGAGGAATCGCTACACTGACTTCCACAATGGTTGAACTAGTTTACAGTCCCACCAACAGTGTAAAAGTGTTCCTATTTCTCCACATCCTCTCCAGCACCTGTTGTTTCCTGTTTTTTTAATGATGGCCATTCTAACTGGTGTGAGATGGTATCTCATTGTGGTTTTGATTTGCATTTCTCTGATGGCCAGTGATGATGAGCATTTTTTCATGTGTCTTTTGGCTGCATAAATGTCTTCTTTTGAGAAGTGTCTGTTCATGTCCTTTGCCCACCTTTTGATGAGGTTGTTTGTTTTTTTCTTGTAAATTTGTTTGAGTTCATTGTAGATTCTGGATATTAGCCCTTTGTCAGATGAGTAGATTGCAAAAATTTTCTCCCATTCTGTAGGTTGCCTGATCACTCTGATGATAGTTTCTTTTGCTGTGCAGAAGCTCTTTAGTTTAATTAGATCCCATTTGTCAATTTTGGCTTTTGTTGCCATTGCTTTTGGTGTTTTAGACATGAAGTCCTTGCCCACGCCTATGTCCTGAATGGTATTGCCTAGGTTTTCTTGTAGGATTTTAATGGTTTTAGGTCTAACATTAAGTCTTTAATCCATCTTGAATTAATTTTTGTATAAGGTGTAAGGAAGGGATCCAGTTTCAGCTTTCTACATATGGCTAGCCAGTTTTCCCAGCACCATTTATTAAATAGGGAATCCTTTCCCCATTTCTTGTTTTTGTCAGGTTTGTCAAAGATCAGATAGTTGTAGATATGTGACATCATTTCTGAGGGCTCTGTTCTGTTCCATTGATCTATATCTCTGTTGTGGTACCAGTACCATGCTGTTTTGGTTACTGTAGCCTTGTAGTATAGTTTGAAGTCAGGTAGCGTGATGCCTCCAGCTTTGTTCTTTTGGCTTAGGATTGACTTGGCGATGTGGGCTCTTTTTTGGTTCCATATGAACTTTAAAGTAGTTTTTTCCAATTCTGTGAAGAAAGTCATTCATTGGTAGCTTGATGGGGATGGCATTGAATCTATAAGTTACTTTGGGCAGTATGGCCATTTTCACGATATTGATTCTTCCAACCCATGAGCATGGAATGTTCTTCCATTTGTTTGTATCCTCTTTTATTTCATTGAGCAGTGGTTTGTAGTTCTCTTTGAAGAGGTCCTTCACATCCCTTGTAAGTTGGATTCCTAGGTATTTTATTCTCTTTGAAGCAATTGTGAATGGGAGTTCACTCATGATTTGGCTCTCTGTTTGTCTGTGATTGGTGTACAAGAATGCTTGTGATTTTTGTACATTGATTTTGTATCCTGAGACTTTGCTGAAGTTGCTAATCAGCTTAAGGAGATTTTGGGCTGAGACAATGGGATTTTCTGGATATACAATCATGTCATCTTCAAACAGGGACAATTTGACTTCCTCTTTTCCTAATTGAATACCCTTTATTTCCTTCTCCTGCCTGATTGCTCTGGCCAGAACTTCCAGCACTATGTTGAATAGGAGTGGTGAGAGAGGGCATCCCTGTCTTGTGCAATTTTTTTCAACATAGATGGTTAGCATTCCAGAATGGTGATCTAAGCTCTAAGTATAAACCACTTCTGTGTTGTTATTAGCAAGAAATTGACTATTTTCTCAACACTGCAGAGAATGTGAATGACAGCTATGTACCCACTCTGTAGGGCATCATTAATTTAAAAAAAAATACAGAATAAGATATGCTACTGTTTTGTGTGGTGCTCCCTCTTCTCTTAAGTCTGTGTCCTTCACCCTACATGTTGAGAGCTTATAGAAAGTACACACATGCTGTTTCTCCCAATTAATCTGCAACACACTCTGAAAATCTGAAGTCATATTTGACATTTTGGACATGTCATTTAATTAACTTATTATTGTCTTCTCTGAAACCAATGAAGCTGTATTAGTTCCAGTGTTGCAAATGAGTCTCAGTCTCTCTCTCTTTCTGAATATTAATACACTTGTGTGTTTTTCTTTCTTTGTTGCATTAAAATAAATTACACTCACTTCTTTTTAGTACACAAGTTATCCCAAATTTTGTCAGTGAAAGCTTCTTGAAGTTGATCCATGTGTCCTTTGACATACTTCCATTAGTCTTTGAATGTGTATTTTCTGAACACACACGCACAAACACACAACTATCTCAGGCTCGCCTTCTTTAGACCTGAAATCAGCCAGTTCTTCAAAGGATCTCAGTTCCTTTTAATGGGAAAAGGTGTTTAAGATCTGAGCACTAGGATGGCCCATTGCTACTAGAGAACTACCACTAATTTGTAGTGCTCATTGGGCATAACTCCCGGTTGCTGCAGGTTCTATTTAGTTTGCACAAAAGAAAGCAAATAGCCAAAGACACAGACAGATAAAGTAACTACATTTATTCTAAAGTTTATTAAATATTTGGGCGTGATATGTGGTAGGCGCTGTTTTTGGCATTGAGTATACAAATAAAGTGACTATTCTAATTGAGCTTACACTGTATGGGAAATGATACATAAAGAAAATAAATATGTATTTATATGTAAAATGAAAACAATACATAAGGAAATATATATTTATTATATTGCAAGATGATAGTGATAAGGAGGAAACCAAAGCAGGACAAAAATGCTGAGTATATGGGAGAAGTTGCTATTTTATAAAGGGTGGTCCAAGGAAGGCTTACTGAGAACTTGACTTTTGAGTTGAGACCTAAAGGAGATGAGGACATGGGTTAAGCAGATAGTGTGTCAGAATGGGGGTAGGAGTAGGGAGATTAGGGGAAGTGGAGTGCTCTAGATAAGGAGCAGCTAATATGAATCTCCTGAGGTGCAAGATTGTTTGACATGTCCTAACAAAGCAAGGAGACCAGTATGGCTATAGCAGAGTGACAAGGTTATCAGACAGATCTGCATATCTATTATGTCCTGGGGGATACCCTAAAACAGATTCTCTCTTTAGTGCTCTTGCATATTAAGACTACACGATCCAGCATTGGGTTTACCACTTTGGCTCAAATACAGAATTAGACAACATTTCATTTGGAATGCCACTTCAGTATATGAAAGAAGTAGATGGAATACACTGCATTTCTCTTTTATTCAATTCTTAATACCTACAATGTGTCGACAAATATTGTTGCTTGTCACATTGGACAAAATTATTCTAGGCCCAGGAAAAAAGTGAGAAACAGTTATAGTACTCTGTAAATGTTTTCTGAATATATGAATGAGTAGATTATTAAATTGATATAATTATTTCAAGGTTATATAACACAAGGAATGAGTTTATTTTACTTTAGAAACACATATATTTTGTGTACCCTGTGTATTCTGTCCTAAGTGGTTTACCCAGTTTAACCAGTTGACCTTTATTATAATCCAGCATGCTAGGTTATTTGCTTGTTAAACTACTTCCAGATGAGTAACTTGCTTAAGATGGCACAACTTGTAAGTGACGAGCTGGGATTTCAACCCAAGGAGTCTGCTTCCAAGTCTTTGAACCAATATAATAAATTCTTTATTCTTTATTCTTCAAATAAGCTGCTCAGTTACGTTGCTGGTAGCAAGGTCAAATGGCAGCAGGGAGAGTTGGTAGGATGAATATGAATATTTTCCTTCTTATATTCTGCCTGTTTTTGTTTACTAGTTACTGTGATATTTTTTCCTTCTTCCTTCCACTCTCAAGACAAGTTTAATGCCTAGAATGTAGTCCAGAAATGTTAAAAGCAGTAATGGGCCACCACAATTAAATTCAAAATCAGAGTTGATTTGGAAGAATATTTTAAAGCTTTTTACCCAAGAAATTTTCAATCCTGGAACCATTCTCCACATAGGCATACTCTAATTAGATTCTATAAATGCTGGTATTACAGCTATTTTGTGTAATCATAGCATAGTAGAATAGGGAAAAAAATTCTCAGTATGAAAAAAATCAAATGCATGTTGATACACCATGATGAATAGAATAAATATTCTAGATGATTTTTTTTACTAGAGGATGCAATTAAATATGACCATATAAATGAAAATACCTTGTGAATCTAGATTTCAATGAATCTAGCCAGTCAAAACTTTAGAAGAATATAAACTGGTAAGAGATCATATCTTCAGTTAGTTTCAAACCGGCTTTCTATGATGGGATGATATCTCCTGGTAGACATGGTGGAACTGTTTTTATAATCCACATTACAGTTATTATTTTGAAATTAATGTATAAATTTGTACCTATAAATTATATTAATTGATATATTTTATATATTATAAAATATATTTTTATATAATTATAAAATTATTTAATTTTTTTAAATGAATGAGATAAAATCCCCCCCTTTTAAGAAAAATTTTCACAACTGATAAATGTTAAAGAATGCTTCAATTTTTAAAACCAAGATTGCATAAAAGACACACAATAGATTTTAAAATCAAGATTGCTTAAAAGACACACAATAGATAATTTTTAAAGAGTCATGTATATTATACTTCTCTTGTCAAAAATAGCAGCAGCCTTTACTGCTCACAAACCAACTCTCATCACCTCGCCCAAACACATTTCACGATCTGGCAACACAGCACTTGTCTTTCTCTAAATTTAGTCTGGCAATAAGTGAAGGGGGAGGAGAAAAAACTTTAGTATGGATTTTTCAAAGGAATAAATGGGGCCAATGAATTTAAAAAAAATATTATCAACATTTGAGGAAAACATACAAATCAATATTAAATGTAATTGTCAAGTCAAGAAACAGCATCTCTCATCCTATTATCACTGGGTTTAGTCAAAACTTATCTTTCAATATATCATCTTTGATTCCCGAGATAATATATATGATGTTAACCATATGGTTAGCCATCATATATTTGAGAAATAGGAAGTAGTAATGAGCATAGATTGGAAAATAAGGGGAAAGGAAAAGAGTGAACACTTGCTTTGCTGGGTTTTGAAATAATTCAGGATAACTGGCTAGCCTGTGTCTAGATTTGGAAACATGGGAGAAAGCGCTTATAGGTATGGCTCGTTCTCTCAGTTATCAAACTTGGGGTTTAAATTGTGGATACTTTAGAGTTCAAATGCCCTCACTACCTATTACCAGCTTTGTAACCTTGGATGGTTGACACAATCATTTCTAACCTACCTATAAAAAAATCAGTAAAAGGAACAATAATAGCACTTACTTCCTATATTTTGTGTATTAAATAAAATTTTAGCATATATAAATAAAGCTCTTTGCAGTATCCTTGTATTGATTAAGTGCCAGTAAGTAGAAGCTATTGGTATTATTATATATTTCTTTCCTAATTCCACAATGAAAATGTTCCAAACTTGTTTAATATTCTAATTTTATTATTTGGTGTTAAATTTAAAATATAGGACACAATATTCCTCTACAGTGTAATATTATTGTTATAAATGTTTTTGAATGAATGCATTTTGAAGTATATCTGCAAGTATACCTGGAAAGATATTAGCAACTAATTTTGTTTCTCTGAACCGTAGGATTCAGTGATTTTACATATTGGAAACTAAATTTTTTGTTTGAGTAGTCGGAGTTTAGATTATTTCACTTGTTATTCACACTTCCAAATCGTTATAGAGTAAATGCACATTACTTTGTGTTAGGGAAGAGAAAAGTTACATACAATTCTCATCTTAAAATAGCATTTTTATCTCTTACTTGTACAGCAGAACCAGTGTGGTATAAAGTTTCTTCAAATTGTAAGAAATCTAATGCTAGGTATTGATCATGTCTTTTATTTGTTAAAGATAAAAAAAGCAACTCTATTATTCAATGCATTCCATTGGGATAAATAAAATTATTGTGAGCTTTTTACTATTTGGCTCTAACCCAAAAAAATCTGAAATATGAACACATAGAAAGAAGATGTGATTCTCACCAACCACATTACTTTAAATTTTCAGCAATATCATTTAAAAATCATGATTCAAAATGAATGCATGTTGATAACTAAATTAAATAGTTTAAATACTGTTTTGTCTTTAGCTGTCCTATTTGAATACCATTATGAAGAAAAGTAGAACAATGTCTAATATACTTTTATCAAAACAGTGATTTTCTATTTTGGCCACATACATGTTTTAATTCTTTAAATAAATAAATATGAATATTTATCTTTATTTAACAAAAGATACCATTTTGAAGAAATTAATCTGATTTGTTTTAATTTCCCCATTATGCCATGTAGCTTTTGACCTCTGACACTGAGTAACGCTGTAGAGAATAGGGTAGAGAGTCTACTCCTCTCCATCAAGATGGGGGATGGAAGAAAGGAAGGCCAGGCATGAAGCTGATATAAGACATATTTGATAAAAAGAAAGTCATATCAAGGTGGAGGGAGGGTTTCTCATCATGCATTCTTGTTCTGTATATGAGACAAGACACTCCCTTGCATCCCCTGTAGGATGGAAAGACTTATGAATTCTCAGATCAAATCTCCCTGAGAGGATACGCTGAAAGCTGCAGATTTGAGTGCCCGAAGGCCTGCAATTAGGCCAGCCATGGGAAAAAGCAACTTAACCCAGCAGTAAAGGTGGAGGGCAGGCCACCCATTCAGGAAGCTCTATAGAGCTAGGGGCTTAGCTAAGGAAACTCTAACTGGCAATGGCGACCAGGCTTCAACGGAGATCCCAAGTTATATTAACCCCAGACAAATGTTTGAATACAAGAAAGGAGACCCATCATCAGACAAGCAAGGGACAGTGCCTTGGTGACAGAAGAGGCAAAAGATAGCACATTCTAGGCCTCTGAATCTTGTCCTTTTTCGTGAGTTTATATATGACCTGTACCCTGCACTGTCATCTCAGAGAGTAGCCAGAGCAGGAGATATGGAAGTCCTTTATCTGAAGAAACTGTATAAATTATCAGATTGGATTAAATTAATGTTTTATCCACCACCTAGTGGGTACGGCTTCTTGAGGAAGTTTAGATGAATTGCATATTAAACAAACAACTCAGTCTGTTCATTTAAACCTAGTGTTAGTCACATTAGGGACATGATTACTGCAATGCAATTCTAACACTAACTACCTGGAATTAGTGCAGACTTTACAGGTTAAGGACACAGGCGTCCACAAGACTCTGCTCACTTCAGACACCAGTTGAAAGCTCTGAGGTTGCCAGGCCACCTACATTTCTGATCAAGTGTCTGTAAATGTGAAGGTTTACATTTTCCACTGAGGTTCAATAATTCACTAGAACAACTCATAGAATTCAGGAAAGTGCTATATTTACAATTATAGTTTCAGTAGAAAGGACGCAAATCAGGACCAGCCAAATGAAGAGACACATAGGCCCTGGAATGGGAGGGTCCCAAATTCGAAGCTTCTTTGTTATCAGGATGTATCACACTCCCAGCACATCAGTGCATATCGTCAACCAGGAAGTTCACTTCAGGTGTCCAAAGTTTTTATTGGAGTTTTATCATGCAGGTATGATTAGGTGAATCATTGGCCAGGTGATTGGACTCAATCTGTAGATCCCTCCTCTCACTGGAGGTCAGGAGTTTAGGCAAATATTACATGGATCAAAGCCCCAATCCACTAATCACATGCTTCATATTTTTGACATGACCATCTCTTATTCTAAAACTACCTAAAGGCCCAGCATGAGTCACTCATTAGCACAAAATCAGGTATGAATAATAAAAACACTCCTATCAATTATAAGGGTCTAGAAAGTCTCTCCTGGCCAGGCACGGTGGATCACGCCGGTAATCTCAGCACTTTGGGAAGCCGAGGCAGGTGGATCACGAGGTCAGGAGATCGAGACCATCCTGGCTAACAGGGTGAAACCCCATCTTTACTAAAAATACGAAAAAAAAAAATTAGCTGGGCATGGTGGTGGGTGCCTGTGGTCCCAGCTACTTGGGAGGCCAAGGCAGGAAAATGCCTTGAATCCCGGAAGGCGGAGCTTGCAGTGAGCCAAGATCACCCCACTGCACTCCAGCCTGGGCGACAGAGCACCACTCAGTCTCAAAAAAAATAAAGTTTCTCCCAGGAAGGGAAAAAGATCAGACAAATTATTATACAACAATTACATATTTTATAAACTGCATTACTATTATAATTTTATTCTTACAAAATGCAGTTTCCTGAAACAAACTTATACCATAAAACATTTCTTACACTACACATATATGTACAGTTGAGTACTGATATACATCTATGTCAGTGTATAAACATAGATATATGAGAAAGTGTATGTAGTAAGTGGAATGGCATCAATTGCACATGTATCTTGTATAAATACAGTCACACATGTTCTACAACAACAAAAATAGGGGACACAAATAACCATTGAAATCTTACAGGAATCCATTGCAATAGTGTATATCCCCCTAAGAGAATGTGAATACAGAAACTTGAAAAATGTGTGCTTCTCATGAAGTGAGCACTCTGTAATGCTGAATGTAATCCTAGTTGATAAAGACACTTTTCATACATTAAAAAGTGCCTGTACTTTTCTTTTTTCTTTTCTTTTTTTTTTTTTTTTTTTTTTTTTTTGAGTTGGAGTCTCATTCTGTCACCAGAATGAGTGCTGGAGTGCAGTGGCACAATCTCGGCCCACTGCAACCTCCGCCTCCCGGCTTCAAGTGATTTTTCTGCCTCAACCTCCTGAGTATCTGGGACTACAGGCACCCGCCACCACGCCTGGCTGATTTTTGTATTTTTTTAGTAGAGACGGGGTTTTACCATGTTGGCCAGGATGGTCTCGATCTCTTGACCTCGTGCTCTACCTGCCTCAGCCTCCCAAAGTGCTGGGATTACAGGCATGAGCCACTGTGCCCTGCCAAAAAGTACATGTACTTTTCATAAGACAAAGCCCTTATGGCAGGGCAGGTCGTTTACTGGGTGCTCTTGCCTAGGAGGAGTGATATATTCTAACTGAAGAAAAATGCCTGGAGTGAACATAGTGGGACTCGGTATTTGATCTTCAGACTGGTACTTCCCTGAGGGACTATCCAGAGTGGTTTTGAATACATTGATTTTTGCCTTATGAGCTAACTTTAAAACCTAATTCTCTCCCATGGAGAAGATGTGCTTTCCCTGTAAATATGCATATGTGACAGGTTTGAATACATCAAATTCTGGTCTGCCTCTGGCAAGTAATTATTATAAAGGAAAGCAAATAGTTCTAAATTTGTCCTAAAGTGAAGTGATCAGATGACAGATAAAAAAAATATTTGTGGCATTATCCAAGATATTTTTGGGGGGCACAGCTTGTAATTTTCATAAGATATAAAAGCTGTTTCTAGGCATTTGATTTCCCTATTTTCATTTCTTAGGGCAATACAATCTCAGTTTTGTTAAGTAACATCTATTTGAGGATTCCTAGGAGTTTAACACTGTGTTTAGGAGTTGGTCTATAATTTTATAATTGGAGAAAAAGAAGTGGTGGCAAAACACACACAGTCCTCATTAAAATATTTTTCTTAGGCTATTGTAAATACTTTCAGAAAGGAGTGTATGCAGTTTTATTAGTTAGTGTTCTGTAGAGGGACAGAACGAATTAGATAGATGATAGATAGATAGATAGATAGATAGATAGATAGATAATAGATAGATAGACAGACAGACAGACAGACAGACAGATAGGAGTTTATTATTAACTCACATGATCACAAGGTCCCACAATAGGCTGTCTGCAGGCTGAGGAACAAGGAGAGCCAGTCCGAGTCCCAAAACTGAAGAACTTGGAGTCTGATATTCGAGGGCAGGAAGCATCCAGCACAGGAGAAAGATGTAGGCTGGTAGGCTAGGCCAGTCTAGTTATAGGTCTAGAAGCAAACAGGGGTGTTGGGGGTGGCTCCTGAGAAGAATCAATATTATCTTGCCTGGCAACTGCCTCAGGGGAGGCCATCACTGTTGCCTCAGTCAGTGCAGGGTTTATCTCCTCAGACAAAGGTGGAGAGGCTGATGGCAGCATGGGTTGGGGAGGGGATGTTACCACTACTGGGGATGGGGAAGCTGTTTTTTCTGGCAAAAAAGATTCATCAGAGTTTATAAACTCAGTATCCCCAGCTTTATCAGGGTCCTCCCACACATCCCCATTCCGAGTTGCAGGGTCCTATTCTTTTCCAATCAATGCCCTCACTTTAACGGTAGACAGCTGGTGAGGCTGCGCATGCACGTTTCCTTGCAGGTCAGCCACTTGTATGATAAGAGCTTGTGTCTGTTTTTCCACAATTTCAACTCTTTCTCTATAGAGAGGATAAGACTCTCACTCAGGGCAGTCTTAGCAGATTTGAGGCTCAGTATCTGCTTTTGAGGCCAAGAGTTAGCATCCCTGAGTACATCATTTTCTTTCATCAGTTTGTCCACTGAACTTAGAAACAACCAACCAGCTTCATTATGTTCCTTGGTTCTCCACATATGGTCAAAGGTATTAGGTATAGAGTCACTAAACTGCTTGCCTCTCACAAGCAGTGAATCAGGAATGTTAAATGCATTTATTTTGCATAACTCTCTAAACAGTTCACGCCAAGGACTATCAGTGTTGTCCATGCTATTGGAAATACAGTCCTTAGCATTTTTGGGCCTAATCATATTAAGCAGCCAACTCCAGAAACCTCAAAACCAACAAAAGAACTCCATCCTTAATAGCAGTTCACTGTACAGACACACTATTTTGGTCAGTTTGCATTTTGGTAGAAAAGTCACTTGCAGTAGAGCAGGCTCACTCCTATTTCAGTTATGCTTCAGAGAATTTGTGTGCAAGTGTCTCCCAGAGCATCAATTCCTTCTTTGTAAAATGATGAGTGTGGACCAAATAGTCTCTAAGTTTCCTTCAGCCTGAAAAATCTATAGTTCTGTAAATTTTCTCATTTCAAATGCTCTGCTTTTGAAGTGCTATTTGAATGACCAATTTCATGAATGTTCAATGAAGATGAATGATTTCTATGTACAATGTTAATCAGAATTAATAATACATTCAAAATAATTGTTTTTTATACTTATGTCTATTTTGCAAAACGAGTGAGTGATGTTTGATATCATTCACACAAAAATCTTTAGAAGCCAATTTTTTATTCCCTTTTAAATAAAAAGATTTATGTTGAATACTTTTTGTTGTTTTTATATACTTGGACACAATGATTTGTATTAAAGGTTTTTTGTAAGTGACTCATCTTCTATGATACTATACTGCAATGGCAAATATCTCTATTATAGCATAACACATTTTATTAGAATTATTTGTGTACTTCTTCCCTTCACAAATGCTGGGACCATATGTTTCTCAGCTTTATAACTTAGCATCTGTAATGACGCCTGCTGCATAATAATGGCTTTATATCTTTTAAATGCACAAATTAATGAATAACAACTGACTAGTGTATCATCGTAGATGCTAAGATTTAAGACATTTATATTTAGAGTAAAGGAGTTCAATTCGCTGATTTTAATAGCGTGTGTTGATTTCTTCTGGTGAGCTGTAGTCTGTTTTCTCAACACACCTCCATGCTGAGTGCAGGAGTTGTTCTTGAGTCATATTATGTCACATATTATGTCATATATTTAAAAGACTAGATATGAACTAAGAAGAGGATTTTGGATTTAATTCACTAAAAAGGAAACCAGATTGCAATGAGTATGGCGTAAGCACATTTTTCCACAAGCAAGTTCCACAAGCTTTTCCACTTGAAAAGCAAATGGAAACAGTGAAGTTGGACTACCTCGTTAAGAAGGGTAATTGTGAAAAAGAGAAATCTAAGACAGTAGAATAGAGGTTGTACATATATAAAAAGCACGAGTTAGTAAATCCTTAAGTGCTGTCAGTAGTGTATACTGTTTGAAGGTCAGGCTCAGGATCTAGTGGAGATGCCAGAAGAAAGGGGGACCCAGACTAAGTAGTGGAGTCACAAACCAGAGGAGATAAAAGACAGAAGCAATGACATAGACAAACTGATATACTTGGGCAGGAATATATAGTGAAGTTTCTTAGGAAAGATAATTTAAAAACAAGAACATATATATAGAAAAGAGGACAAGATGGAAACATTCACTCCTAAAAAAGAAAGACAAAAAATTAGGGCCATGACATCTCTATTTAGACAATGTTCACTGTCTATTGCCATTGGTAATGACTTGCAAGAATATCTTTCCTTGCCTAATATCCTGAAATAATGAATATCATATTATCCTATTGGAAATATTCACTGTAAGTGGTTATTGTACATTCAACATACTCTCTTACAAAATGCCTACATGTTCTTGAAATATTCCTCAGTGAAACTTATTTACCTATCATCTTCAGTCCTAACTACATAAGTTTTCAATGTTTTCCCCTAATAGTGTTTTCCCTGTGACTATCTGTAGAATAAAAATAATCACTTGGCAGTAAAAATAATAGGGTACCATTTTCAGAATTATTTTCATTTTATGTGCTGGCCTAATTATTTTTGGCTTAAATTATAATTTTATATTCAAAGAACATCAAGACAGTTAACCCTTGGCTTAAAGTAGCATAATTTATTCTTCTTATAACTTACTACTTTTAGATGTATTCAATTTTTATGTTTCTTTCACTGGATTTTATAATTTTCTTTTTGTACCCTCTAAGTTACATTTCTTTTTCTGGAATGCTTAGCAACAGACAATCTGTTACAGACCTATAAAACTAGATCTGAAAAACATAAAGGCCTATCTTTTTAAGAGACAACAAAACTTTAGAATAAAAGAAGTACTGTCAATGTTAACTTATTAAATGATTTTTATCTTTGATGATATCTGTTTTCTGACATTAGCAAAAAAATGTGAACATGGAGTATTTGTTAAGGTTAAAAGAAAGTCTAGTTAGAATTTTGTTTGGTAAAACTTCATCAAAAGAATACTCCAGGTAGACGCATAGGTAAAGATAATAAGCTATTCAGTGCAGACAAGATAAATCAACTCTTAACTTAAGCAGTTAATTTTTTTAAGAACATGTGGTAAAGTTTGAACCAGACTCAGAAAACAAAAACCAAGCAAGCCTACAAAGTGGAGACCCTTTGAGAACAAGTGGCTTTCACATAGGAAACCCAAGTTGGCAGCTTGCGTCTGTTCCTAATTCCATCTGAACCCTATGCTATAATTAAGAAAAAGTGATTTGTAAAATTGCCCCAGTCAGCACTCCAGAGAATATAAAATTTATTGGTCAGAGAGAGGGGAAGGAATAGGAAGATAGCTATATGAACCCTTTGGACAGGAGTTTTTCTAACATACCAACAGATTTGCTTGACGTTTTTTTGGGGAGGACTCCCTCCTGTATTACCCTGGCACATCACAATCTCTACACTTACCTCATTAATTCATTACTGTATTTCTATTTGCTTCACATGAGAGATTGTAAGTTTTTGAAGCATGAACTGTGTCTAATTCTTACTTATACTATCATAGTTGCCTATCATATTAAAAAGCCTCCAAAATTGTTTTTCTAAATTATTAGCTATGCTAATTGAAATGTTATGTCTCAAACTAGTAAGATTAAATTTGCTGCAATATCATAAGGGAAAAGTGGAACATAGGAGACAGCATATTCTGTTCATGAATTTTGCTCTTTGCCATCTCATATCATATACACAGCCTGGGTCTTTCTTTCTTCCCCTGTAAACCACAATAGAAATAGATGCTGTTATCTTAAATGAATCATAGGAAAAAATTTGTAATGCTATTGCACTTTTAAACTTAGTGAGTTATGTAAATCATTGCATAAAAATAGCTAAGATTATATATAAATACACACACACACACATACACAATTAGTTTTTCATTTAGGAACAAAGCTCATTGATTTAAAATGTAGGCAGATAGTCTTTTGCATAAAAGGTGACTTGTTGATGTCTATTATTCCCTGATCAGAAGTTTCAATATTTAAAAATTATCAGTTGTTTTCAGATAGATTTATTTCTCTAAATTTTATAAATTTAAGCTTGTATGTTAATACAATACAAAAATATTCCCATATTAATATAATCAGAGGCACCTGTACTAGAGCTGAGAAATAAACTTACATCTCTGTAATTCCAAATACGACCTTTTTCTTCTATTCCATGCTTTTCTGTGTTTATAAATCTTGGGTTACATGATGTTGAAAGGCAGTAAAGGCAAACTTTTGAACACATTTAAGCTCAGTTAAAATATTTAGACCAAAATTTTAAGACTTGAAGAAGTCTTCTGTGAGAGAGTCTGGTGCTCTGCCTGACACATAGGCTCTTATGGGACATTTATTAAATAAGTCAATCCAGTTTTTATTTATGAAAGAAGTAAGTCATCCTAATGAATTCTCCTAGTTCTTTTTTAAAACACATATGACTCTGCTAGTATTTCTATAAAAACAATCAGATGGTGAGGTCGTGTAAGAATGTAAAACTAATGACGTATGATTACATATCACCTTTCCCATATAGTTCTACACCTAATGCTAAATTAGGATTTGTTCTTTCTCTCTTTTGCCTGCTGTCTCTGTCTCTCTCTCTCTATCTCTCTCTCTCTCTCTCTCTACACACACCACACACAGACACACACACACACACACACACACACTACAATTCTGTTTTTTTAAAGACATGCCGTACTTTTGATAATATTTTCAACACCTTTACCACACTAGCTCTAGTATCTGTACCATTTGGACCTTATTTTTGTCTCTTTTACATTCCAGTTTACAGTACCTATATTATTCAGGATCACAGGTATACGTCAATTCAAACCTCAGTTTAAAAGACAAGAATAAGAAAGAAGGCTCATAGCTCTTCAGTGTCTGTTAGTGCAAAGTGTAATAACGTGTTATATCTTGGATGGAGGAGGCCACATGGGTGAGCCCACAAATTAGGATTTGCACTTTCTATTTTCGCCAAATGAGTCCACTGAGATAGGATGTTATTTATTTGAAACGATGTGTGTCAAATTATTTGGGTTGGGGGAAATGAGCCAGAAGATTGCAAAAAAAAAAAAAAAAAAAAAAAAAAACCTAAGCATCATGTAAAAAGCCTTGGGTAAGAAAAATAAATGAAATGTAAAATCACTTAATAAGTATCTTGCATTTATAATTTCAAAGAGGTTTACAACATCTCACCTAAATATAAAAAAGTTTTCCTTTTGATGTTTTTGTGAAATCCTTGACACAATAGCAGTTGAATTCATTCTTAAGTCTACAATGGAGTTTCTAAGAAAAAGTCTTCTAATGTTATATTTATAATTATGAGGGCATAATTTTTAATGTGCTTATAAAATCTCATTAGATCAAAGTCATCATTTTGATTATGCAACATGAAAACATTAACTTAGCTTTGGAATAAAAATTATTTTTCTTCCAATAGAATACAATAAAATAAAATCTGAGTCCTTTGAAGGATGCATAACACACAACAACTCTGGAATGACAATATTGTGTCATGTTTTATTGTCCTATAATATCCTTGCTAACTATTATATGTGCATACACACACATGCACGTGCACACACATGCATCCATACATGCAAACGCATACACTGCTTCCACCACACCCACATTCCTTTTTAATAATGAGCATCAAGGTCCTTTAACCCTCTTATTGTTGAAATATGATTAGCTGATACTACCCACATTTTCTATCAGTTAGAGTACCTTGAAGCAATTCTTAACTCCTTTAAAGAAATGAAGGCTAGTATTTTCTCTGTGTGTTTTAAAATTGTTTCCACTATTGCACAAAGTAGGTCTTTTTCAAAAGGTTCAAAGATTTCTTAATTTTCAGGGCTATTGACTCTGAAATGAATTTAAGAAAATAGATTAAGCTAGCCAAGTAGCCATATATTGTAATTCAAGAACTTGTCAGAATAAGTATTATATTTGTTCTAGTTTAGAAGGAACTACATTTTGGCCTTTTGAATACACCATACACTCCTCTAGAAATGATACTAATGCCATTGTGTGATATAGAATGGAAAAACACACATATTCATAACATATATTATAGTGTGTGCTTCCCCAGGCCACTCCGGCCAGAGTGGAAATTAGAAAGTAGTAATCCCTTTTTCACTAGCTCTGCCCACTCCTGCCATTACAGGATCACAAATGCTTAGCCACCTCTTCAAGTATTTTTCAAGTCCCTATAGATATCTTTGAAGTCCTCCTAAACAAATCCTTTGAGCGACTGTTAACTTGTTCTGCTGTCCTGGCTTCTTTGATGTGCATTGTTCTACAGCTCTATGATCACACTGGGATGGGCTGTCTCCACTACCACCAATGTGCAAGGGCCATCCTATATTCCATGTGAAAGCATGGGAATGTTCTCTCCAGGTAGTGTAACTATTATTGATTTATTTGTATTTTGATCGTCTGAATTTTCTAATTATTGCCAGCAAGCTTGTATCAAATTGTAATGTGTATGAAAATATAGTTGCCCTAGGATAAAGAAATGTAGATCACAGTAACTACTGATCAATCTTCCATTCATTCTAAGTACTGGCTTAAGTCCAAGCTCCACAACTTGAGAAGTACAAAGAAAATGTGGAAAAGCATGAATATGATTCTATATATTTCAACTTAGTTGCTAGAAGAATTAGGCATTATACAATGGTATTATTTACACACTAGGCAGAATGAGTCATCTACATCCCCTTTGAGAAATGAGCCACAACCTGGGAATTCAGAAAGTTTTATTTGATAAACTTGATAGATTCTTATCTTTTTAGAGTGATTTGAGTATAAATGGAGTATCTTAAGAATAACAAGAATAATGCAAAAACTGTTTAAACATTACTTTCCCTATTATAATGGTAGATTACAGACAGGACCACCAATTCCAGAGAGAATCCCCTATAATTGTGCCACCCGGATTAGGCTATGGCATGCCTTTAGACATATTTTCGGAGTCTCATATGGTATTAGAAAAATAATTTATGGCCAGAGAGTTTGTAATTATATTTTAGCATAAGCACTAATTCTCTCAGGACTATTAATACTTTTAAGTAAATTACACATTTAGTGAGCTAAATGCCATTTAATTTGAGAAGGCTCAGTTATGATCTGAAAGTATTTAACTCTGAGTAATGACCTAGCTTAGTGTATTTTTATGAATTAGCTTAAATTATAGAGAAAGGAAATTTCTATACCTATTCACTTATACAAAGACCAGTTTTAATGATAGCTGGTGAAAACTGCTGAAATAATGCTGATTCCCAGAATAATTGATAGCTTTGATGGTGAGATCTTTGAATAAGAAAGCATTCACTGTAGCTATTAAATAGCTTCCTAGGGTTGACCAATTTTAAAGATACTTCTCCACTTTGGTCAATGGGAAAGAAAATATGCAAGGATTTTAACCAAAGTAAGTTTGAAACTGGATGCCTTTAGTAGAAAGGATATAAATATCCCTTTAAGATATGGGGATTTGGGGAGTCTTTACTGTATCAGAAACTGGGATTTGGGAATATCATGATGAATAAAAGATCTTATCCCTCCACCCACAGAGTTCAGTCAAATTTCTAGACAAATATTTATTTAGAAATTATTTAGAAATTACTCTTTATATTATTATACATATACATATGTATAATATGTATATTTATATATATATGTATATGTGTGTGTGTGTGTGTGTGTGTGTAGATATAAGATCTATATCTGTCCTCTCTAATGCATAGCTATTGATCAGGGAGAGAAATACAGTTCAGTAAAAGCATATAAGAATGAGACCTGATAAATACTTCCTGTTTAATTCCTCCTTTTACTGCTGATGGTCTCATTGAGGGAAAAAAATGCCAGTCATCAAGATAACTTAGATCACTTCTACAAATATTTTTAAAAATATTTTCAGCAGTTAAGAAATTAACAGCTTGACTTTTATTGAAACTAATATTGAATTTTTATTGAAACAAAAATTAATTTTCAACATTCTTGCTAATAAAAAATGCAAATAAGTGCAAAAAGTGAAAGATGTACAATCTTCATGCACATCTTACATTTTAGCTTCTATTAGATTGATGGTGAATTTCAGTAATAAGGATCCCAACAATGACTAGCCTCCAGGTTTTAGGCTATATGTGGAATTTCTCTCTTAAATTGGTTGATTATCATTGATAAAGTTTTGCTTGTTTTTTTTAATACTCCATAACCACAGAAGTTAATGTATGGGGTAGATATATTGAACTATAATAACCTATCAAAATATTGATTAAAAACTTGCACACATTTTCCCACTTGTTTGATGTCCAGCACCACTTTTCAACTTACCTAATCTCGCCTTCAGCAATTAGCCTTCACTTGTAAGATAGCCTATTAAGTCCTGTCAATATATGTTATATTAGTTTGTGGAAAACAGTTCAGAGTTTTGCATCTTTTAATGTGCAGGAAAAAAGGGTAAGACATTCTGTAGGTGGTTATAAAAGCAGAGTTAATTAAGTTTGACATGTAGGTAGTTTAAAATGTTAGGACCCCAATAAACCCATTTGCATTATTCGTGATAAGAAGTATTATTCAATTGACAGCCCTAAACTTTTATGTATTCATCTGATTAATTTTGGTAAAATGACCACCATGCATTTATCAAGGAATATTATTAGGCTACCATCACTTCAAAGTATTGGTCTAATTAATAACATTTCATTTTGATGAATAAGTAAAGATAATTGAAAAGTTGGAATATATAATATAACACACAGTATTTACACTATTTGGGAATAGTAGCCAAATAATCCAGGAACACCCAGTCCAGTGTTTCCCACATATCATGGCTAGTTACAGACCAATGATGTCAGAATCACCAGAGATGCTTTTAAACATAAACATTTCTTGGTTCCATCCCAACTAACACTTAATTTAGAGGATGAAACCCCAAGGGTCTCTATTTTTAAAAACTCTGAATTATCCTGATGGGCAACAAGGTTCAGAAAACACTAAATTTGACAGTGGCCTATTATATTTTGTTAGAGCCATATTTAAGTGCCCAGAAGAAGCATAACAGTAATGTGTATCAAGTATGTACCTTTTTATTGATCTACAGATATGAGTTGTGGGATTCTGTATGTTTTCTTCTCTTCATTTGCATTAAAATACTAGATGTTTTAAAAATCTCAACTCTATTAATTTACTGACTTATAGATTTGTGCTCTAATTTTATTCTTATCCTCTATAAAAAGAAATTGTAATTTTTTGTGCTTTGTCATCCCAAATGGTGAAAATATTAATTTAAACAAACCTATGACTAAATATTTCTTTTCTCCTCATGAAAGTCTGTCACTGTTTGAAAATTGCGCCTATTAAGATTTATAAATTATCAATTCCAAGAATTGCAGAGTAATAAAGCATAATATCTACTGGGAAACACAGAAAAGGATTAATGTGCCAACATCATTCGTTAATTAAAGTTATATCAATAAACTGTCATTTGACTAACAGTATAAGTGAAGATGTTTTATATACATTATTATAGCTTATGCTATATTACATACCATATGTCTTAAATTGGGACAAAAAATTTCCATTTTGAAATCATGGACTTAGATATCTAAATCGATATTACTTTATATGAATTTCCTACAACATATAGTATGGGATATTAGAAAGACTATTAAAAATGTTGTCAAATACATTAGAAAATACTAGTTTTAGAAGCATGTGTGTGTTTACAGATTTCTTAGAGCTTTTAATCTTCTAATCTATATAGTGAATACCTTGGAGGCAGACATAAAATATAGTACTTTCAGGATTCGTGTGACCACAAAACTGTGTTCGTATTTAGAGGTGTTCTCTTTGAAAAATACTGTTGTAAATGCAATAAACTTTTTTGAGATTTGATCACAAACTGTACTCTGAGATCCTATTCCCCCAAAAATGTCTATCTTTAGAGAAAGAGAAGGCCAATACTTATTAGAAGGTTGACTCATCTCTGTTACTGAGAGTTTGAAATGATCTCACAGGGTACTAAACAGGAAAAACTTTGGTATACATTTCTGAACAGCTTTCAGTTCTTGTGCTGAAATAACTGTACGCCTTTTTGTTCAGAAAACATTTATATTTCAAATCCCAGAACTATAAATGTCCACCTGATCTAGGATCAAGAATTATGCTCCCTTAATTGGAATACAATCATTGTTCTTCTACGAAACTATTCACTACACCTCAAACTCCCCTTGTTGCTTTGAGGACATGAGCAAATTGAAATCAATTCTTTTCAAATATCTGATCAGAAGATTTCTTGAACATTTTGTTCCTGGATCTGAGAAAGAGATAGTAGATTTTGTTGGATCTTAAAACTATTAGATGTAAATCTTGGTCAATTTGGAGGCCATGTGTTCCTCCATTATAACAAGAAAATTGGAAGAAGCCATTGTACAGAGAAAGAAAATAAAGATTTAGGTAGAAGCAGAGTTAAAAAGTGGAAAGTGACATTTCGGTTCCCAGTTCCAGTTGTCCCTGAGACCCAGACACATCCCAGTCTTTGAGTTCCAAGAGAAGCACCATTATCCTGAAAACATATCCCACTTTGGCTTAGGAAAACTTGAGTTCCCATCACTTTTTACTAATTAAGTACCTAAAAGTACATCTCTCCTATACAACTGATCAAGTCCTATACAAATTTTATCTCCTAGGTAAATCTTGACATCACTTGTATCCCCTTCTTCCTACTGTTGCCATTTTAGTTCAGGCTTATCATTTTTACTTCAATTACTGAAGCACCCTTCAACTGAGTCTCCTCATTCTAGTGCTCACCTCTTTTAATTTATATTGTGATATTTAGTATAAATTGGATCAAATCCCCATTTCTAGCAAAAAAAAAGTTGTATTAAATCAATTAATTTCTTTTTGCCTTGGCATTGCCCTTAAAACTAAAACCAAAATCTTAAATGCCATAAAGACCATTCTTAATCTGGTTCCAAGTCACTTATCCAGCTTTTACCACCTACTCCATCATCATCATCAAAACAGACACTTTACTGTTGTTGACCAAAACTCCAAAACATGGAGGCTTAAAACACCACCTTATCACTATTTTTTCTGACCAGGGTGTTGATTGGATAATTCTCACTCAGAGTCTCTCAATGCAATTTCAATTGGAAAGCAGATGGGACTAGCATCATGCAAAGTCTTTGATGGGCTGGTGTCAAGCAAGGATGGTTTCTTTGCTCATGTCTAGCAGCTCAGTGCTCCTCTATGGCCCCTCTCTTCAGCAGAGTCTTGTGGTTCCTGAACTTCTTACATGAGGTCCAGGATTAGGGCTACAAGAAGCAGAAGGTAGAAGTTGTTAGGTAATTGAAGTGCTATGCTTGTGTCTTTTACGCTACCAACTTCTGCCACATGCTGTGGGTTAAAGTGCTCACAGGGCCTGCTAAGATTCAAAGAAATGAAGTCCAGTCTGCATCTTGATGGGAGTAGGACAAGCTAACGTTCAAAGGAGTATGCAAAGATTGGATTATTTTCTGGTATCCAGCTTTGAAAAATACAATTTACCACCATTAGTATTACAGGCACAGTTTTAATTATTAATGTATTCCTGTGTTAGTTACATTCTAATGCTTCTTGGTTTTTTTTTCCTATTTTTATTTCGTTTGCTCAGAATGCTTCAATTTATTTCCCTTAGTTATCTGGCTAACTCCTCTTCATTCTTCAAACCTTAGCTCAGATTACAGCTCACCCAAGATACCTTCTCTGGCCTCTCAGCCCGTGAGATTAATGCTTCTTCTATGGAATTTAATGTATCCATGTGTTCCTGTCACACCACACACTGTACATGAACTGTGGCTCTTTCATTAGGGAGAAAAAAAATCAGTCTTTGATTTCTGTGTCCTCAGTGATGAGCAAAGTGAATGGCAGAGGACTCAGTTACTATTTATTATATGGAAAAAATGTGAATTACTCATTTGATTTTTAATAGGCTACATTACAACTACTTGTTTCGTTGTCGATGGACTGAGTGTAGGTGGCATAGATCTGTAATATAGTTTCTCTGGGTAACCTACATAATCAAAAATGACTAAAGCTACTTTACTGTTTAGAGTGAATGGGATCATATCTTCTAAATAGGAAACTACTTTTTCACTTATGTAAAATTTAGTCAAAATTCGAATTTAGAGTATTAATTGAACTGAGTTGTTTATTTGAATTATTATCATTTTGGAAAGCTACACACATGAATTTTTGATATTTAAACCACCAAACATTAAATAACAAAAGATTCATATTTTTCATTATATTGTTCAAATGTATAATAAGTTTTTATTGATATAGTCTTCATGATTGATAACTTAGATACTAGAAGGTACTGTTTCTTGACATTTCAACTGTAACATGTTTGGCAAGTCAGAAACCTATACATTGGTTTCGGACTAATACTTTCAATTTAGTCGCATCTATATTTACAAAGTAAATACCTGTCTCTGTAACTATTATGACTAAGTCTGTTCAAGAAAAAAAATGTGTATATTACACAGTACAGTTTACACTTAGAAGGGGACATAATGTAATATGAAATCATTTACTTAACAGAAGTTTCTCTTACTTTCTCCTCCTGCATAGAGTTCTATGCTTATATATTTAATAGTGTTGATTTTTCAATCCATAATTTCTGAGGTTCTGATTAACCTTATAAAGTAATTTTGCTATTTATTTCTGAAGTTCAATAATTTTCATTATTATATAGTATTATTTTGGTTACTATAATAGTGATAAATATTGAAATTATATAAACATTGTTTTTAAATTAATTATAAATTTTATCTATTAAAATTGGGTAAGTTAAATAATTATGTTCTTAAAATTAAATTGGTTATACTGAAATTATTTCTTAGAATTTTTGTGTTCAGAATATTCATCTAGGCCTCAATATAGGCATTTATTTAAAAAGCATGTTGAATAACAGAGAAATTAAAGCAATTAATCCAGTTGTAGTTTTCTAACAAAAAATAAGATTCCACAGTATCACCTTGTTTCCTTGTTCTTTTTGAGAATGAGTGAATAAAACAGAGATTGTAATTAAGGAGGTGGTAAAAAGATACATGAATATACTTATTTGAAAAGACATTTATATATACAATACAAAAATCACTTCTAAAATGAGAGTTTCACACACTCAGAAGTAAATATGATAGTACAGAAATAAGTAACTATAAAAACATAAGATTTCAAAAATAGATTACTGTCATCCTTTGCTATCCCTGGGGGTTTGTTTCACCCCTCAGAAACCAAAATCCACGGATGCTTATCCTTCACTATACTTCAGATCATCTCTAGATTACTTATAATATCTAATACAATGCGAATACTATGTAAATCATGCAATGTAAGTGCTTTGTAAATAGTCGCTTTGTTTTTATTTGTATTTTAAATTGTTTTATTGTTATTTTTAATTGTTTTTTCCTGAATATTTTTTATCTGTTTAGACATGGAAGGTGGACTGTACTTTCTAATGACAGAATAGCTTCCTTTCAAAATGATAGTATTGTAAAATAATGAAATTAACTAAATTTAATAATGCAGCACCCGATAGTAAAACATATAGTCCATTTTTCATTTTGGATATGGCGCACCTCAGAATTTCATTTACCATTCATCTCTTCATTCAGTTATACCATAAACTTTATTGAACATCTGCTACATGCTAAATAAGTCCTGCTGTCTGACCTTGATGTGTTGGCAGCAACACCAAATTCTGAGCATACATTTCTAGCCTGATCATTTTCCACTCACTGTAATCTGTGTTTATCCTAGTCATGCCAATAAAGTTGCTTTCTCTATCTTTTCTGTTCTTCTACTTGCCAAATTCAATAACTATTTTTTACTCTGTTTCTTATTGATCTCAATGCATCATAATGCATCATTTATCACCGTTGATAACTCTCTCCTTCTTGAATTCTTTCATTAGGATTCTAAGAAAGCCCTATCACCTGGTTCTTCCAATTTCCTTCTGAGACCTCTTCCCATCTCAGATTCTTCCTCTTTTTAGCCATTAAATACAGATTGTTTCCCCCAGGGTTCAGTCATTAGTCCACTGGTCTTCTCCCTTAAATGATTTCCCCTTGTATCTTTATTGACATATTTGCCTTTGCTGTTTTAATGGCACCTTGAGTTTATTTTGATTAGTTCTACTAAAGAACTAACCTCAACATCCCCTATGCACATCAATATCAGCATAAATCAAATGTCAAACTAAAAATCACCATTAGATATTTTAATGCTGTTCTGCAGAGATGCCTCAACCAGAAACCTGAGTTCCTTGAAACCAAATTCCCAACAGGAAATCTGTTTCAGATCCTCTACTGTTTACTTCTACAGCCTGTCTTACTTAGACCTTCAAAATATATCACTTAAATCCCCTACCTTCTGTCTAATTGTATCACATCATTTCTATACATACCCTGTCAAAGATATCCAATTACTATTTTTTTCAAATAAATTATCTTTATGCCTTTACAAATGTTTTCCCTGGATCTGGAATGCCTTAATTTCCCAAGTGCCTAGCAAATTCTTATTCATTCTCAAAGTCTTAGCTCAGATGTTTCCTTCTATGTGAATCCGCCTGTGAGCCCCTAGACCTCTAATCCCCGGATTTTTCCTGCTCCTTAACCCCATACAACTCTATTATAACACTTAGTGCATTGTCTGTAACCTTCTTCATTTGTACATTTTCCCAGGTAGACAGAGTTTCGAAAGGGCAGAGATTTTTGTCATTTACTCTAAGTCTCTAGTGCCTCCTGCTAAGTAATTGGTCAATTTATTTGAGATTAAAGACAATATTTAGACTAAACTGTTTTTGTAATAGGATGTTTAAAGGGTCCTTTCAGAAAGAAAGCTATCTTTGCTTTGGAATATACCTTTAAAATCTTAGTTTTTTGTTCTTGTTTTTGCTAAGGTAAAAATTATTTGGGGATGGTTTAGACAAGCTAGGAGAAACAGAGATTTTTTAAAAAATAGCTTTATATAATATGTTAATTGGGATATGTGGATGTGGAGAGAGAATAGAGACCCTAGCAGGAAAATGACCAGCCAGACAGCAAAATGACCTGCCAGTGATTAGAAAACATGGCTAAAAAAGAAAATCTTAAAATAAGAATGTCTTATATTCTGATTGCTATTATTTATGCATATTACTATTTGATCTATGATTATTGTTTATTACCTAGTAGGCACACAAAAGCCTTATGTGAATGATGTTTTGAGAATGTCTAATGGAACGGGACATATTCAAGGATTTAGTGAGATAACAACCCCATCAAAAAGTGGGCGAAGGACATGAAAAGACACTTCTAAAAAGAAGACATTTATGCAGCCAAAAAACACATGAAAAAATGCTCGTCATCACTGGCCATCAGAGAAATGCAAATCAAAACCACAACGAGATACCATCTCACACCAGTTAGAATGGCCATCATTAAAAAGTCAGGAAACAACAGGTGCTGGAGAGGATGTGGAGAAATAGGAACACTTTTACACTGTTGGTGGGACTATAAACTAGTTCAACCATTGTGGAAGTCAGTGTGGCTATTCCTCAGGGATCTCGAACTAGAAATACCATTTGACCCAGCCATCCCATTACTGGGTATATACTCAAAGGACTATAAATCATGCTGCTATAAAGACACATGCATACGTATGTTTATTGCAGCACTATTCACAATAGCAAAGACTTGGAACCAACCCAGATGTCCAACAATGATAGACTGGATTAAGAAAATGTGGCACATATACCCATGGAATACTATGCAGCCATAAAAAATGATGAGTTCATGTCCTTTATAGGGACATGGATGAAACTGGAAATCATCATTCTCAGTAAACTATCGCAAGGACAAAAAACCAAACACCGCATGTTCTCACTCATAGGTGGGAATTGAACAATGAGAACACATAGACACAGGAAGGGGAACATCACACTCCGGGACTGTTGTGGGGTGGGGAGAGGGGGGAGGGATAGCGTTAGGAGATACACCTAATGCTAAATGAGGAGTTAATGGGTGCAGCACACCAACATGGCACGTGGATACATATGTAACAAACCTGCACATTGTGCACATGTACCCTAAAACTTAAAGTACAATAATAAAAAAATCAAAATACTTATGCATTATTACCTTACATATGTACTGCTGTGAAATTCATTTTCAAAATGAATCATTAAAAATCGTTCTGAAAAAAAAATATATATATATATTCATAGCCTAATGGAAACTCCAACAGATTAAAAACTTTGTTATAGAAATAAATACATTTCCATCTATTTGTGACCATTTTATAACCTCTGAAAAAAAAAAAAAAAGAACATTGGAGCGACCAGGTTGTTGCAAGAATGAAAACTCCTGTATGCTTAAAAGCATCAAAGAGGAATGCATTAGACTTCCCATAGGCCATGATATGGGGACAGCAGTTAGTATTATTTAACTATCAAAATGAAGAAGACTCTAGTTGACATCTAGGTCATATTTTTAGAGAAACCAAAAGTTCTATCCATTCTTGTGGTGTCTCTAATGTGTATCATTATATATCTTAAAAGTAGATTTTTTTTCTTAGAATATAAATTAATTATCTTCTAATCAATTCAAAGATTTTATTTCTAATTATGAATGATAGTGACTGGTATCTTTCCAATAAAACATATAACTCTTACTCAACATCACAAAAGAACCGAAGGCTCTAGGAAGATAGCAGCAAAGCTAGAACTGTATATAAATGAAAGTAATAATAAATATACATGCCAACGCTCTTCCCAGAAAGGCAGATATCTCTAAGGGATATATTCAGGTTGGGACAGATGGGAGAAATGATTCACTACTTGTGTGGAGGCAAGCTATGGCTCAGAGACATTAATTTTTACTATTTATTTCTCTTGCAGGAAACTAAGCTTCCTTATATTTTTGCTAATAAAAAGCTTACCAATGAAAGCTTTGAAATAACACAAATATTGTCTTTGCATATTTAGTTGTATAGTTCCATAGTAAGTACCTGCAGTTTCTTTGTTTAAAATCATAATATCTATTCCAAATGGGCAAAAGAATATGTTTTTAAATGCAAAATAATATCTGCTTAACATTTATTCAACATAATTATTCTGTTGCATTCTTTTGGATTTTTTTATCATCTGACATTACATTGAATTTGGGAAATATGTCAAATTCTGAAGGCTACATGCATTTTTACATACAAGTTTTAAATATTATAAATGAGGCTTTTAAAAATTCATTTATAGATGAACCATTAACTAACATTAATATATCCCAATTTAATCCAGGTGGGATGGTGCATGTCTATAGTTCCACCTACTTGAGAGACTTAGGTGAGAGGATTGCTTGAGCACAGGAGTTTAAGTGCAGTCTAGGTAACATATTGAGTCTCCCATCTCTACAAAAACATATAAAGGAAAACATTGTTTTGAATATATCAAACTTTATTATTCTCCAGCTTTGGACAAACCTAAAAATCAGAATCTTGATGTGAAAATTTAGAAATTCAAACAAGCAGACTTCTTGATGGCCTTTTTTGAAATATTAATTAAAACATAAAATAAACTTGCTCTTGCTTTCTTTTGAAAAAAAAGAAAAGTTATTGGAAGGCCTTAGATGACCGAACATTCCCCGTGTGTTTCCCTGTGTAAATTCCAATGTTGCTGCTAATCCCCTCTTACTATAGGCAGTAAATAGAGCTTAGAGTTTATAAAAATAGCCTTTGGAGTCAACCAGTCTTGGGTTCTATCTCCTACTCTGGTGTTTCTTGATTATATAGACTTTGGAAAAATTCCTGATCTTTTCTAAGTTTTGGCTTAGAAATTAAGATATATAGTAGCAATAACCTCATACCATTGTCTGGAAAGCTGATTGAAATGCAATATACAAAGCACTTGCTATGGCACCTAGCATGTGCTCAATGAATGTTAGTTTAGTGACTTCACTCATAAATCCTAACAACAGCTATGGGAGTCATGAATTAAAGTTTTCATTATTTCAAGGAAAGTAAGTATTTGAATATTCTTCTCGTTATTTTTAAGTAAGGATAGTTCTTTGCCAGAAAACCACATTAGTGTTCTAGTCCATTTCCTTGTTTATTACATATTTTCTAGGTACTGGTTATGGTTGCTCTAGAGAACAGTCATTATTCCTATGTTACTGGTTAAAATATTAGTCACATGGAATTTTTATGGAGTGTCAAATAACCATACAACAGATTATGGTGGACTTGCACCCAATTCCCCAATTATCTTTGTTTTTTCTCTAACTCTTTGTTACTTCTTCAAATTAAATATAGCACTGATTCATTTAAAAGTTAGTCAGTAAGTTCGAGACCAGCCTGGCCAACATGGAGAAACCCTGTCTCTACTAAAAATACAAAATTAGGCAGGTGTAGTGGCACATACCTATAATCCCAGCTACTCATGAGCCTGAGGCAGGAGAATTGCTTGAACCAGGGAGGCAGAGGTTGTGGTGAGCGGAGATCATGCCATTGCACTCCAGCCTGGGCAACAAGGGCAAAACTCTGTCTCAAAAAGAAAAAAACAGAAAAGAAAAAAAAGTTAGTCAATAAGTTAACAGTTACCCTACAGTGAAGTGTGTTGAATTTTGTTTTAGATTGAGAGATTGAGGCTGGACTTTTGATATCTGAATTCAATATTATTTAAAACATATAATTAATCAATAGGAGTTTTAGGTAATAAAATTGGAATTCAACTGAAATTTATACAATATAACTTTGGTTTCTAGTTAATTTAAAGTGAGTGTAATTCATACATTGAGCACAATTTCCATGAAAGATAAATGCAGTTTGTCACGGGCAAATAATTTTCCTGCCAACACCAAAATCTAGGTACTGGAAAATATTATTTTCTTTTCCCTTCCAGTACACCCACCCCTAGCATCTGCCACGCTTCTCACTGCCAGTATTAGGGCATGATTAGGAACTGAGAAGTGACATCCTGCTAACTCTTTCCCTATTAGAGAAGAAAACAGGCAGAGAATCAGAAGTTCTCTGGACCAGTGGTCCTCACACTTTCTGGGCCCAATTACTGCAACTTACCATAAATCCATTGCTTTCTAAGCCAATGCTCTTTTACTTCCTAAATCTAAACACATAAAAAACATGATCTATCTAAAGAAGAAATATTTTTTAAAAGCCCAGTTTCTCTGAAATGTTAAAAAAAAAAAGATGTAAGAGAAAGTCAATACATAATAAATAGTACGTATTTTAATATGTAAATGTTCAGGCATGACCAAGCATAGTGAATTCATTAGATGATTTTACTTATACCTAAGATCTCTGTGGGTGTGATAGATGAGGTATATTATATTGACAAATTGGGTGATCAGTAGTGGGACTTTCTGAAATGTTTTTAAATAAAATAAATTTATCCTAGATGTACATGGTAATTCTATGGCGGGGAAATTCATGTATGTTAAAACAGTGTAGAAGTGACTTTCCTTTTACTGGAGCTCCTGGCGTAACTGCACAGCAGCATGCACTACCACAGCCTGCATTCGCCGCTAGTAATTGCAAGCTCTACACTGGGCTGGAAAGACCCCGTGGGAATGTGAGAGTGATTTAGATATTGCACACAACTTTGGAAAAAAAACGGTGGTGAGCTGTAAACGCTGTGAATCCCCTGAACACCCGTGTATACAAAGAGGTTCCTGTGGCTTGGAATATAACTTAGGTTGTATGGTCTTGGAACTTGGCCTGAAGAAATTCAGAATCTGGAAAACACCACAGCTTTACCTCTTTCTCGAGATGAATTTTTTTTTTTTTTTGAGACATAGTCTCACTCTGTTGCCCAGGCTGGAGTGCAGTGGCGTGATCTTGACTCACTGCAACCTCTGCCTCCCAGGTTCAAGTGATTCTCCTGCCTCGACCTCCCGAGTAGCTGGGATTACAGGCACACGCCACCACCTCTGGCTATTTTTTGTATTTTTAGTAGAGACAGGTTTCACCATGTTGGCCATGCTGGTCTCGAACTTCTGACCTAAGGTGATCCGCCTGACTCAGCCTCCCAAAGTTCTGGGATTACAGGCATGAGCCATGGCGCCTGGCCTCTCAGATAATTTTTATTAGTGGTACTCTGCAGATTCCAGTGGCATCAGTGGATTGATTGCCATTGTGGTGCTGCTACCTTGTAGTTTATAAACTGTTCCTAAGCAATGGTCAGTATTCTCTGCCACCATATTCTGAGTATTGTGCATTTCCCACCGTTGTCAGAAATTCACCAACTGAGCAGGACCCCTAATCCCAGTCTTTATTCTGCATTCACAGGACTGCAGAATTCTAGCCATGGTGGAACTTCTGTTTTTGACTGTCCTTTTGCGGGACAAGGATATGAAAATTCTGGACCAGGATTCTGGACTGGCGTGGGAACTGTAGGAATATTGGGGTATTTGGCAGCAGTATATCAGCAGCACTCTTTTTAGACATGTGGCACCCCCCCCCATCTTATCCTCCATTGTACTCTAGCACATGGAATAATCATCCTACTGCTTAGTGGAGGCCCAGGTCAAACTCTGACCCGAGAACAAGAACTGCCTCAGGGTGTGATGGTATCAGAAGATGATAAAGTAGAAAACAAAAGGAAAATATTGGTTGCAAAATTTCTGATTTTTCTTCACTTTATATTTAAAGAAAGTGCATCCTGTTAACAATTGTGGAAAGGGAATAGTAAAAAGTTGTGTTCTTTGAGAGTTAATATATAACCAAATACTTGTCTATTGTATGTTAGTGTAGCATGCATATGTATATCTCAGTTTTTGAAAGTGTTGATTACTATGGAAGGCTGAAAATGTATTGTTTTATTTCTAAAACCTGTGAAGCCATAAGAAACATTAAGAATGAAAGTGTTGTACCAGTAGAAAGCAGACACCAAAAAGTCCTATCTTAGGTGGTTTTAGGTGATGAGTCATTACCTCATTGAGACAATAATATTCTATTTGGTGTTAAATTATTTGTAGTTTGCTATACTTTAAGCATTTAACTGAAACTTTGTACTATTAATTATGCTACCTTATGGGTTCTGATTGCTTTTGAGCTCAGGACTTTGAATTATTCAGTAGTGATGACGGTGATTTGGAACCACCTTGTATAGGAAAAGAGAGAAAATAAGCATCTAGAAGGTTGTTGTGAATGATTGTGCGCTGATGTAAATGCTTGAAACCTCCATATTTCATCAATTCCTAAGAGATAATATTCAAATACTTCAACAGTGATCTTTTAATAGCAAAAGCATGCAGTTCTCTGTGGAATCTCAAGAACAGTGGTAACAGTCTGTTTCAGTCTTACATTAAAATGGAATAATTACATAATTGTATAAATTTTCATGTAGAATCAAATTAGGTACAGTCAGATAATTATAAACAAAGTGAATGTTCAAAGAGACATTCAAAAGCTATGCTGGAAGCATGTTGGGCTGCCCCATTAGCTAGAACAGCTCCTCTTCATCCTAATGGCAATAGTCATTTGCATAAAAACTGCTCTGGAGACTGGGCATGAGGTACAGTATCACTCCATTAAGACCATGCTGCCTGAGCACATTCTCATCTTGGGGATTATAACCATCAGTTCTGGGGAAGAGAATGAACATTCTTGTAGGAAACCTGGACCCTATTTCTTTATCTGCTGAGAAAATCAACTCAAAAATAAAGAGCTCTTTTTAAATAAGCTTTTATAAGAATACTTTTAGAGTTACAGAAAAATTGTAAAGATAGCACAGAAAGCATATACCCACACCAAGTCTCCCTTGTTATTAACATCTTACATTAGTATGGTACATTGGTCAGAACTAAT
This sequence comes from Nomascus leucogenys, assembly GCF_006542625.1. NCBI lineage: Eukaryota > Metazoa > Chordata > Mammalia > Primates > Hylobatidae > Nomascus > Nomascus leucogenys. The sequence continues at coordinate 23,904,504 of NC_044390.1, forward strand.
GAAACAATGTTGATATATTATTGTTAACTAAAGTCTAAGCTTTATTCATATCTCTTTGGCTGTTTCCTAAGGTCCTTTTTGTGTTCAAAGATCTCTTCCAGGATACCACGTAAGATTTATTTTGGCTGTTTCTCAGACATTGCTTGCTTTTGATGACCTTGACAGTTTTGAAGTATACTAGTCACGTGTTGGGAAGGATATCCCTGAACTTGTATTTGTCTGATATTTTTCTCATGATCAGATTAGAGTTATGGGTTTGGGGAAGAAGACCACAGAGGTAAAGTGCCATTAACATCACATCATATGAAGAGTACATACTGTCAATATTACATATCACTGCCAATTTTAATCTTGATCACTTGGCTGAGGAAGTGTTTGTCGGGTTTCTTCACTGTAAAGTTATTTTTTTCCTGCCCACGTCCATACTCTGTGAATTCATTCCACTTCCATTTGTCTTTGAAAGAAAGTCACTATTGACAGTCCACTTTTAAACAGTAGGGAGTTATGCTCCACCTACCTAAGGAAGAGTATCCATATAAATTATTTTGAATTCTGCAAATCTTTGTAAGATTTCTATATTCTTCACATTTATTTATTTATATCATTATTTATTTGAGTATGTATTCATGGATATTTGTTTTATCTTTTAAGTTGTAATACAATACTACTTTATTTCTGCCTTTTTTTGTTGCTCAAAATTTGCACACTTTGGTCATTAGGAGCTCTATTCACTGCTGTTCTTTTGACAGACCCCATCATTTTTTGTGTGTGTTTTGGTGTGTGGTTTATTCATTGCTGTGTTGCTGTTGCTTTTAGCACTTCCAGCACTACAAAATGTTCCAGGCTTGTCTTATATATTTCCCAACCCAGTCCTAGAATCAGCTATTTCTCCATGGATCTTTGATTTCTTTTATTGGAGAATGGTGTTAGAAACCAACAGCTAGGCTCTAGGTATTGCCAAAGCCAAAACTGCACCTGGCAAATTTAAACAGTAAAGGCAGTAAAAGGAAGATTCATTCAAGGCAACTGCAGACATGGGGAGAGGCCACGAGTTAATCTGAGCTTAATTCTCCTTAAAACAAATGGCGGAAGAAATTTTAAGAGCTGGGATAGGGGAATCCTAGGCCACTTTTGTTTTCTAATTTTCCTTATCCAATGGAAAAGTAAACTTTCTCTGATCTTCATGACTGAAAGTAGTTTTATAGCTTGAACCATTATGCCCCAGGAAGTTAGGGGCTCATTCTTCCAGAGGCTGGGAGATGAGGAAACTGTTTTATGATTACATTGCAAAGGAATGGCTTCCAGATTCCTGAAAAAGACATTCCTGGCTATAAAGCTGGCTAGAGGCTGTTTAAAAGATTTATATCTCAAAGGAACATAGAAATATTTATATTCACAAATTTTCTAAGGTAAAAGCTTTAGAAAAGAGGTCAGGAGCCTAGAGTCAGGAAAAAGTCTGTTAAAATTTAGTCCAGCTGAGGGAAACTTTAAGGTTATATTAGTCAGCATTATCTTTGTTATTGGGGTCCCATTACTTCTAGGATCACTTGGCAGATGGAAAAAGTAAACATATGTGCATTCTAACCCCTCTACATGCACATATTTATAAAAACTTATACATATCTATTTTATTTGTTTCCTGTGTCTACCCTGTGGTAACAAATTACCACAAAATCGGTGGCTTAAAACAATATAAATTTATTCTGTCACAGACTGGAAGCCAGAAGTCCTAAAGTGAGGTGCTGGCAGAGCCATGCTCCTTTCCCAAGACTCCTAGAGGATAGTATAGTCCTTGCCTCTTTCAGCCTCCTGTGGCTTTAGGCATTCCATGGTATCTGCACTCACCCCAATCTCAGCTTGCACGTTCTCATTGTCTGTTCATCTGTCCCAAAGCTCTCTCTTGCCCTGTCTTGCCCTTACATGTGAGTGCATGTAAGACCCACCCAAGTACACTAGAATAAACTCTTCTCAAAATTCTTAGTTAAATCACATATTTTGCCATATAAGGTAATGTTCATAAGTTCCAGAGATTAGAATAGATACATTTTTTTTGGAAGTCACCAATCAGCCCATTGCAGTATCCATCTACATCTATATTAAACTGAACATGAGTTCATCCTGATGTTTCTAACACTAATCCAGTAATATAATAATCATTCTAGTCTTCAAAGCTTGCTTGCCTGTAACTTCCAACTCCAATATGAGAAGGCTGGCTCCCAGCATCAGTCACCATTTACTTAATTGTCCAATTCCATTATACATGTATAGTGGTTTCAGAATTGTTCACTTGTAGCCTGGAACAAGTCAACTTATGAGCAAGATAACTCAAGAAATAAAAGTCTTTTTAGTCCAGCAGTCTGATCACAAAAATGCCAAATATTCAAGGAACTATTAGCAGGCTTTTTTGATTGCTTTAAAGACATAATTTGTCTAATTAATATAATGAAAGAGAACTATTTGTTGAGCAGTAGCAATTTTTTCACAAGTGTTTTTTTATTTTTCAACAAAAGAAGAGAAAGCATTCTTCAAATTGGCATAGAACCTGTAAAATCACCTGGGAAATCACCAAAACTGATTTACTTTGTTGCATATTACTTCTTAGAGTTTATGATTTTCCTTTGGTTCTTGACTTCCTACCACAGAAGACAACTCCTCTCATGAGGCCTTCTTATGGAAACATTAATTTTACATAAAATTATCTTGCATTAGTAGGGACAGCAGTTGAAGAAGAGCCCATGAACAGAATTGTCAGATGTGAATGAGCCACGAACAATTTCCCACAGCTGAATTCATTTGAATAGCACTTATTAAAAAAAGAAAATGCCTGCCAATGAACTGTTTGTAATATGGGGAAAAATGTGGAAACAGCCTAACTGATTCTGTGCAGGAGCCTAAATAGTTTTATTCTTATAATAGAAGACTATTTAACAACATGTGTCAACACTGATAAATTTTAAAACTTAATGTTATGTTTAAAAAGTAAGTTGTTTATGCAAATGTTTAAACACATAATAATATATGTTGTTTATGAGTATATACCTATGTATATAATGTGCCAGAATTTGCATGGGAATAATAGCTTCCAGTTTCAGGATAGCAGGCACTCCTGGGGAAAGAGATAAAGAGAAATGGAATGAGGAAGCACCAACTTCAATTGTTTTTGTGACATACTTGTTTTCCTAAAGAGAGATCTAAATATAATATAGCGGTACGAAAATACTTCTTAAATCTTAATGATAGATATAGGGTATGTCATTTTATTTTCTACTCTTCTCTATGTTATTTTCATTTAAATAGGCCAAAATAGCTTAGAATTCTAAACTGCGATAATATTTGAGTATAGATAATTAATTATTTAAGTATATGAATTTTTGTTTTGAATACTCCATTTGTATCAATAAAACAATGCCAACAATGTATATCAAGACTATATATATGCAATCTTCCCTTGAAATATTTTTTAAACTCCTATTTGAAGAGCTATATTTATTTAAAATTTAAAATTGATAAATTCTCCCTGTCCTAAAGTTTCTTCCCTTAATAAAAGATACATTTTTAAAACTTATTTTAATATCAATTTAATCTCTGCTTAGTTCTTCGGCTGACAAAGCATTTTCCCATGTAAGAGACAAAGCCTAGCCTTTGTGGTGAGTTTACAGGGAATATTTACTTTCTGTACACATTTGTATGGTTAAACATGCAAAAGCTCTGAGAGGTTAAATCACTTTCCCCAAATCAGTTGTTGAATTGATATAAAACGTAGCTCTTTCCATTCTTAATTGCTAAGTCTTATGATAAATATTTCTATTTAAATATTAAAGAAGACTTCAAAAGGTTTATTTCTTTATTCCCTGGTTTGGTGTTTTTATTCCCTTGTTAATTGTCACTTTATTTTGGTTAGTTTGCCTTTGATAGGGCAAGAGAACAGGAGTTGGTGAGAAGTATAGAATCTGCCTGAAATTGGCCATAAACACAAATACCTATTGGTCTCTCTCTTTCTCTTTGTCTCTCTCTCTGTCTCCTCTCTCTTTCTGTTTTTCCACATTGTGGGAATTCATGCAGATGAACAAACCCCTCTTCTGGAATGCTAATTATGCCTGGATGTTTAAAACCTTAGTTAAATTTGAGTTTCTTTAATCAGATTTAATGGAATGAAATTGAACTTAGTGAAATCAAATTGAGGGAATAAGACTTATTCTAAGCAATCACACCTAACAGCAATGGAAAATGAGAAAATAAGAAATATAGAGTATGTAAAAACATTAATCTAAGTGTGGTCGCATCTAAATGTGGAGTGCTTGAGTTTGAGCTCAATGAGGGACTACTTAGTTCTGTATCTAGTCGAGTTATTCCTCAAAGAGATTTAGTGACACTGCATTAACATTTAAGGAGATTAATGAAAGTTCTTAATTTTTACCCCAAATTCTACTGCCCCTCTACAGCAGTGGTTCTTAAACTTTAGCATGCATAAGAATCACCTGGAAGTTATTAAAACACAAATTGCTGGGCCCCACTGATTCATTATGGCATGGGTGGGGTAAGAGGATTGCATTTCTAGCAAGGTCTGTTATGATGCTATTGATGCTAATTGTGGGAAAACCACATCAAGTTTTTCTCCTGCATCACTTGTTTCTTCTCAAATTTCATTGCTGGCTTCTTTTCCTCTCCAGACATCCTAAGACTGGAATACGGCAAATGCAGACCTTGGTTATTTGGTGATCTAATCAAATGTCACCCAACCTCATGACTTTAAATATCATTTTGTAGGCCAAGGCTCTCAATGTATATTTCCTGCCCAGATTTCTCCCCTGACCTTCAGACACATATATGCAAAAGTCTACCCAACCTCTCCATTTCCATTTCTAATAGGCATCTCACTTGACATGTCTTAAAGTAGAACTCTCGGACTTCATCTCTCAACTGCTCCCCCCAGAGTCTTCCCCATCTTAACTGATGGCAATTCAATTCCAATGGATTAGTATAAAATCTTGAAATCATCCTTGAGTTCTCTCTCTCACACAATACAACCCATACAGTTATCTGACCACATTTCGCCACCTCTATTGCTGCCACCCTGGTCTGAGCATCTTCTTTCATCTGGATCATTATAATAGTCGTCTAACTACATCCTAAACCATGCTTCTACCCTAGTCCTTCTATGCTCTGTTCTCAACACAGCAGCCAAAGTGATGCTAAAACTCAGTTTTTGTTATTGTTGCCCTCAGAACCCTCCAGACTACCTGTCTTACTCCAAATAGAAGCCAACATTCTTAGAATGACCCATGGACATGACTCATGCTCAGACTTCACCTCACACTATCTTTTCCCTAGTTCACTCCACGTTGTCTGCACCAGCCCCCATCCTGTTCCACAAAACAGACAATACATTACACCGTAGGGCCCTTGTATTTGCTGTTTTCTATAAAAAAATACTTTTACTCTTCATATCCACATGTTCACTTCTTTCAAGTCTTTGCTGAAATAGCATCTTCTCTATGATACCTACTGGGACTTCCCAACTTAAAATGGCAATATCCCTTCCCTCATCCTCAGCATTTCCAATCTTCCTGAACATCCTCTATTATATTTTCCAAAGCATATATCTTCTCTCTGTTACATAAAACATATTTATTGTGTATTTTTACTGTTTATTTCTATCTGCACTAGAACCTAAACTCCATTATGTTTTGTATAATAATATATCCATGTATTAAGAATAGTGCCTGACACCCATAAACGTGCATGTAATGGAGGAATGGATTGATCATCAAGATCTATAACTTCTTTTCTTTAATATTGTCATGATAATATCAACATTTGTTCTTTATTGTCAATATGCAGTAATTATGCTATGTATTCACCATACCTTATCATTTTTAATGTTCACAACCAACTATTGAGGTGACTATTTTTATGCTTATTTTGCAAGGGAGGAAACAAGTTCGTTGGGATATAATAACTTTCTAACACTACAACCTAGTGGGGGTAACATTTGATTCAACTCAATCCAAGAGTTGTGCTCTTACCTACTATACTATGAGGTTTGCTATTCATTTCTTGGGACCTTTGCTTATTATCAGATTGCAAACATGGATAATGTGAGTCTAAGTTTGAGAAATTGATCACTGTTAGTGTCCTGAACAAAATCAAATATTTCACCCCAAAAGATTGTGGGGAAGGCACTGATCTAGGGAATATACAGTAAGAAAATGTTACACCTTGAGATCCCTTTTAGCTAGCTAGTTCTCTTCTCCCTTAGAGCTCATCTTTTGTTCTGATTGAACATTTGCAGAGGTCAGACATGGGGCAGGCCAGGCATGGTGTCAGGCCCTGGAAAAATTGGTAAAACAAAGAACTCATTAACAGTCTTACAGGAAGAAGGAATTCTTAAAATATGTCTTGATATGCACTCTAGTTGAGGCATGTTGATATTAGAATACTTGGTCTATAAAGAACATCTAAGTTTACCAAGAGTTATAAGGGAGGCATCTCAGGTGTTGGGTTAGATGAGTAGGTGGTCCACAAAACATTGGTGTGAAGGGCAAGAGGGAATCCAAATACACTCAGTTCTTTTATTTGGCATTGCATGGCAAAGGCACACAGTAAGGAAGAATTGATTTTTCAGTTCTGTATTTTTGGATGCCTTTGATTGTAATTAGGGCCATACTTTCTTTTTGTTCACTTCTTCCCTTAACTCTTTCTCCTATTTCTCTCTTTTTTACTTATAAGTGTTGAAATAAGGAGGTGGTATCTCCATTGCCAGTGGGGAGGATTTGTGAGATAATGGGAAAAGTCAAATGTCTAAATACTGAAATTCATATACTACATAATTGTAGTATATGTAGAATTTTTTTTAAACTTTAAACACATCAAAGAATTATCTTCTGTTGCCTGGTTTCTCTACAAATGTTCTATATTAAATTTTTCATTTTGCCTACAACATACATATATATTTAAGTGCTTCATTGGAAGACACTTATTTTTCATTTCTTTTGTAATTCTTTCTCCTTCTGCTTCCCACTCAGACTTTAGGGCTGTATTGTATTCTATAAAGAGTATATACTTAATAAATCAATATTTACTAATGTAAAACCATAAACTTGTCAGTAATTGGTGGGGAACTTATCATGAATTTAAAAAAAAATTTACTTTCCCATCAGTCTTAACTGCTATATTTGAAATATAGTGTGTTTTCCTAGCTATGTCATGTTAACCTAAAAAAAAAAAATTCTTCATTTCTTCTTCTCCTTACCATATCTCAGAGAGAATTTTCTAATGGAGAAGTTATTTTATATTTTTCTTCAAAACTATATATATATTTCTGTATATATATGTATGCATATACGTGTATGTATGCATAGATACATATATGTATGCATAGATACATATATGTATGCATAGATACATATATTACATGCTATATATAGCATGTAATATAGACACATGCATATATTGAATAATCTGCAATAAACTCAATAAATATATTTATTACTAATTGGTTAATCTTCAATAGTCAATTTGCCATTCACTTTTTTCGGTTTCCCTTTGGGAAATTGAATAAATTGATTTTTTTCAATATAAAATTTAAAATTTTGGAACTTTAAGGAAAAGTTTTCTTTTTTTAATTTTCTGTAATAAAGATATTTGGGGAAACAATACTTGTCTTTGGTTGGTATCTAAAATAAGGTTGTTGATATTTCTTAGTGTGGCATTTGAATGATTTGGAAAATATAATTAAAAGCTATTATTTTTATGGTAAAGCACCATAAAGTTTCAGATAAAAGTACAGGCTATATGTAATATTAAGTATTCATGAGTATGTTGGAGTGAAATGTGGAAATTACACTGAGCCAGAGATAATTACTGTGTAGGTAGTTCAGAACAGATGATACATTTGTCTTGTTTCATGTTAATCTTTAACTAATCTGATATGGAAGTAAATAATAGTTGTCAGCTTTGTTGTGATTTTGATGAATTTTAAGTGCTTTGGTAATTAATTCTCATAGTGTATTCTTTGCAGGCTGAGATGATGACTATATTTATAACACTCATATATTCACTGAAGACTTAGATTTGATGATGTGTGAAAATGAATTTGAAACAAAATTGAATTTGAAACAAAACAAATTTGAAAATCTGGCTTTGCTTGTTTTTTATGACCTGCCTGATTTAATGAAGTGGCTAATAGCACGGTTTGCTAATGCTTTCTTCCTAGATGTTACCTTGTGTTATATTCTGGTTTTATTTAGAAAAGGTAGATATATACAGTTACAACAAAGGCAGCATGAATGAAGGAGTTTGCCAAGTTATAGTTACAACAAGTGAAATTTTCATGCAATTCCTAAAAATAAAAGAAAATAAAGTCCTGTAAATTTTCCTGTTTTCTATGGTGAATATCTTCTCCCTCCTGAGCTTTCATTTCCTCATATAAAGCAACATGTAAGTGTCATGAAAAAGATCTCAGTCTCTTTTAGTTTGAAACACTCTCACTATTTGTGTGTGTGTGTGTGTGTGTGTGTTTGCTGGGGAGTGGTTCTGTCTTACTTATGAACTTTTTTCCTTCCTCCCTTGCCAAGGTAGTATCTAGAAGGAGAGAGAATTGTATGTATTTTTGTGTTATTGAATTAGATGTTCTTCATTTTAGGTGTCTCATCCTGATCTCATGGCACCTGCTACAGTGAGATTCTGCCTTTCATGATATTGAGCATCATGACCTAGTGTCCACTGAGATATGGTGGGTACCATCTTGTCTTTCAAGTGTTGTTCTGAATTCCAGTGCTGGTGACTGTAGATCTGGCCTTTGCCAATAATCAAGAGTTCCCAAACTCCGGAACCCTCTTTTCCTGAATCCAGTCCTCTTGAAGTCCACCAGCATTCTCAGAACTTCTTGTGCATACTCTGCTGTCCATTGCCCTTAAAATTTCAACTACACATTTCATACTCCAAGCTGTAGTGTACCAGACCATCTGAGGCTGCTCTCATGTCTACTCAACTAGACAACATTTCACCCAATATAGGCAATTTTGCCTATATTGACACATATATATGTATATACCATTATAATTCAAGAAGATCTTTGCTATAACAATAAGTTCAAATTTATTGTTCACATATTTGAAAACTTCTTGTTTCATGGTGGCTATATCACCTGCTAAAATGGGAACTTCTCTGAAGACATTAGAACTTGCCAGGACTATACTGGGGGAAGCAGGAGCCCTCCCCCTAATTATCCATTTCTCCAATCAACCTGAATCTTTCAAACTACTCCATCTTCTCTCTCCCTAGAATTTCAACACTGAGTAGGGAGCACGCCATTTGCATATCAGCACAACTCTCTTTTTTGTCATCTTCTTGCTTCCCTCCTCTACTTCTGAAAGAGTTCTTGTGTGGCAATTACTTTATCTGCTCTCACTTCTGACTTCATGAACCGTCTTCTCAGCTTTGGTTCTTGATGTATATAAAGTGTGCTTGGGTTGTTTCTAGAAAAGTTCTTTTTCTCTCTCTTGAAAGTGTGCCTTGCTATGAATTTTTGAGTTAAATTTGAAACTCAAAGTTTAGCAGTAAATTATTATTGTTTAGGGTCCCTTATAGTCTTTTTTGAAAGAATGAAAAGTAAAAAGAAACCAATATAATTTCCAAGAGGGAAAATGCATTAATAGTGTTTCAAAATATTTTTTCCTGATACATAATATTTGTACATCTTTATGGAGTACATGTGATATTTTGTTACATGCATAGAACATGTAATAATCAAATCAGGGCATTTAGGATATCCATCACCTTGAGAATTTCTCAATTTTATGTGGTGGGAACGTTTTAAGTCCTCTCTTCTAATTGTTAACATTTTGAAATATATGATACATTTTTGTTAACTATAGTAATGGTCATCCCACTCTGCTATGGACTTTTAGAACTTACTCCTTCTATCTACCTCTATGTTTGTACCCATTAATCAACCTCTCTTTATCTCCCTCTTTTTAAACACACACCCTTCCCAGTCTCTGGTAACTACCATTCTACTCTCTCAACTTCCATGAGAGGAAAATTTTAGCTCACACATATGAGTGAGAACATGCAATATTTGTCTTTCTGTGCCTTGCTTATTTCACTTAACCTAATGACCTACATTTCCATCCACGTTGCTGTAAATGACAGGATTTCATGTTTTTATGGCCAAATTGTATTCTATTGTGTATATGTATATCACATATTCTTTACCCATTCATCTTTTTTTTTTTGGTAAAAAAACTAGCAAGGGAGTGATAATTTAAAGACAAATATATTATTGTGCAAATTTACTAGGATGATACAGTGACTTCAGGAAATATATCTATATTTCCTGATAATTCACAAATTATATATATACACATGTGTGTACACACGTGTGTGTGTACACATGTGTATAGATAGATAGATAGATAGATAGATAGATAGATAGATAGATAGATTTGTGAATTTAGAAACCATTACAATCAAAGAGGAGTTCTGGTATAACATTGATAAGTTCTAATTCATTGTTCACATATTCATAACTATAAAACTATTTCTTATTCGGGCAATTTTTACACCCAAATTCAGTTTCTGCCCCCCAAAATACATGAATTTTCAAAGGTAGAAAATTTCAAGTTGTGGAAAATCACTGCAGAAAGTCTGTAACTCAGTATAATCTACCAGCACTTAATTTGGCATAAATTTGAGGTCTTCTAGGTTGTACTTTTTTGAATAACATAGGCCTAAAGAATAGGATAAGAAAGGCATTGAATATACAAATTATTTTAAAATATACGCATACATTTGATAAATTATACAATCGTAAGTAATCTTTGGAGAATGTGAGTACCTTTATAGAATATCTTTTTATACTAAAATGTTGTGATGTCATCCTTTTATATTAAAACGTTGTGATGTCATTTGTAACCATTATATACTTCAATACCTAAATGCATTTTGAACATTTTATCCAATGCCCTTTCCATCATGGTTAAACATTTCATTTTATTAAATCCCTTTCTTCTACCAAGATATTGGTAACACTGGATATGAAACTGAGCTCTGAAACTTTACTCAGAAAGTTAATTGCCCCTCACCAACATTATGATACAAAGTTGCACTGTCAGCTGCATTTTGGCCAAAAAACAAATACATAAGGAACACATTACTAACAAAAAAAGTATTAAATGATATTTGTTAAGTGAAGATGCCTTCTTGGTTGAGATAAAGGGGATTTTATTCTATCAGTCAAAAACTGCTTCAGTTAATATGTTGAGAGGGGAAATGCAAATAATAATTTTAAAAACATTTTTAGGTGCTCTGCTTAAGAGAAGGAGGTTATGGCATGAGGAAAACAAAGAAACAAATAAGAGTCATAGCTCTTGCTTTAAAAATAAAATAGGAATCAGGATAAATTTAATCATAATAAAAAGAATTAGCTGCAAATATCTAAAATTCTGCAAATGGGATAGATTGTAATCAGAAACAGTTACGCATCTGGTAACTGAAAATATTCAAGGAGATGCTAAAAAATTTCTTTTGTAGGTAGAGTAAAAGAAATTTCTAACTGTATAGTATTTTATCTATATCATTAATGGTTCTTCGCATTTTCTACCCAGAGCCTTTTTGTTTGCAAGCAATGGAACCCATGTAAACTAGATCAAGAACAGACAGTAAATTGTAAAGCTTTAAAGGGCCTCACAAAATCCAAGGATGGTAGTGAAAGGACTACTTGACTTCATGGCAACTGGCAAGATTTTGGGAGCTGAGCTGCTCTGATAGTCTCTCAGGGACTATATGATTTTCATCTCACTTTCCTTTTTTCTCTCTGCTCTGCCCTATCCTCCTATTTCTGCAAATAGACTTAGTCATCAGCTTGCACAAATCTGAAAATGTCCACCTCACAACCCAAGGATATATAATCTTCCAGCTGCAAAGTCTACAGCTTACTAGTGGGAATCTTTAAATCTCTAATTTGACTGGATTTGCTCATCTGTTAAAGCCAGGCCACCCAAGTCAAAAGTTTTTTGTATAACAAATGTCATGGCTGCTTTTATTTCCAAAGACAATTTTTGATTTAAGTAACTGTGGCCAGAGGTTGTGGTTTGGGGTTGCAGCCATGGATTGCATTGAGATCATGCTGACCTTTTAGGAATTGAACAGCTCATTTATCAAGAAATGTGTCCATTAAACTTATTTTCTAATTAATATCAAATTAATTCATAATTTTTCCACAAGTGATTTAATAAACCTTGCTCTTTGAATTTCTCATTTTCAGATTCTACTGTCCTCATTATTTCTTACCAGTACCATTATTATTAAAGCCTTTGAGTTCATCTCTTTGCCTCCAGTCCTACTCCAGTCAAGGGTACCTTACCTGTGTTACTCTCTTGTTTAAAGAAATAAAATAATCTTTAAAACCTCCTCATTACCCGTTGAAGAAAATCTATCCTTTAAATATTCTACAGTGTTCCTGGGATGGTAGACCCTGTCTTCCTTTCTATCTCATATCTTGCTATATCCTCACACATGCCAATATCTCAACCATCCTTATCACTTGTTCGTTAGTAATTATCATCATCCTCTTCCTCATGATTGTTTTGTTTTGTTCTTTGTAAGTTGACTAAACGTGATCTATTTATAGCCTAGGGGATTCTTCATTTTTATTCAGCATTCCACGTAAGCTTTAATTCACCCAGAAAGTCCTCTGTGATCTCTTGATGTTGGGTTTTGTTTCCTTTTTGTGTGTGTGTGTGTGATTTCATGGCACACTCCATTTATACTATTATCATACTTCTACTCTAGTGATTTAATTTTCTGTCTCTTCCACCATTCTTTAGTTTTCTGAAGGTCAGGGATATTATCATTCATCTTGAATATGTAGTGCCACATTGAATTCTAGACACATTACAACTAACTACTTAATAGGTATTTTTGGATGAATAAATGCTGTACTATTTATGCCAATTTGATTTACTGGCATGGCTTCTATTCACTGGGTGTAAGTAAACTGGTTGCAAAGTAATTCAAGTTATTGCATTGAAATTATTTTTATAATTCAGACCAAAGAATTGAAACTTCCTGCATCTTAAATTTATAAAAGTTTAAGAGTACTTTAAAAAATTTATAATGATGTTGTCTGTCAAACAACTTAGACAATTAAAAGGGAAATCAGATGACTTAATATATTGAAATCTGAGTTTTCTTAATTATGTAAATACTGTATACAAACATAGTAAGATTTCTGCTTAAAGTCACAATTCTAAATCATTTTAAATTTCAATCACAAGCCTGACTTCTAACTCTAATAAGGACAGAATGTCTAAGACATTGCAAATACATAATATTCCAAATATGTAGAGATTTCTTTTTAAACACATATATTAATATTGTGTGTTTTTTTTTCTGTTTTTTATCCTCCTCAATTTTCTCTGGGCTTATCCAGGCTTACTATTTACTGTGTACTACTAAGGAGACTGTACCCTTTTCAACTGATGTGCTGGCTTTTCAACTAGAGATTGTGGCTGAGCAGGAGTTGAATAGCTGTGGACATTCCGAGTGGTTTTTCTGTTCATTCCAGTTGCCACACTTCGCCCCCTTTTAAAATAATAAACTTGAACAATCTTTTAAAAAGTTGCTCTACTGGGTCTTGCAGTTCACAAATTCCAGGTCTATTCACAAACCTTACATTCCTGACCTAGGCTATTACATCACTAGATCGGATCTTGCATTTCTTTGGCTCTTAGGAGAGAGTATTTAAGTTCTATTCACCTTCTGACAGATAGAATTCTGACAGAATTCTGCCTTCCTTTTAAATTTCTTCCTATCTTGAAGCTCCAAATTTTCAGGATACTAAAATTGTATTCATTTGTATTCTGAATATCTGTCAAAGCTTTGCTTAACTCCATAGTAGTTAGCAAAATTTTCTGTAAAGAGTCAGACAGTTGATATTTTGAGCTTTGGGAGGTCATAGAGTCTGTGTCAGCTACCCACCTCTGCGCTTGTGGCTCAAAGGCAGTGACAGACAATGCATGAAGGAATGGGTGGTCATGGCCGTGTTCCAATAAAACATCTTTATGGATGCTGAAAGTTGAATTTGATATAATTTTCATAAGTCATGTCATCTTCTTTGAAAGTTCTTCTTTTTTAGTTTATAGCACTGTATGTGTTCTTCTACATCGTTTTTTTAAAAAAACTTTTATTTTAAGTTCAGGGGTACCTGTGCAGGTTTGTTACACAGATAAACTTGTGCCATGGGGGTTTTGTACAGATTATTCCATCACCAAGGTATTAAGCCTAGTACCCATTAGTTATTTTTCCTTATCCTCTCCCACCTCTCACCCTCTACCCTCCAGTAGCCCCAATGTGTGTTGTTCTCCTCCATGTGGACCATTTAAAAGTATAAAAAACATATTTAGCACCTGGAACATGCAACAAGTAGTCAGCTGTATTTAACCAGAGGAGCTGGAGTTAGCCAACCCCCATTGGAAAATTACAATTTCGAAAGGCATTTAGCTGACATTGAACAAAAAATGGCCTTGCTTGCCTTTGTATTTTTAGTGCCTGTAGCAATCCTGGTATACGGATCTCTCTCTCTCTCTCTCTCTCTCTCTCTCCCCTCTTTGTGTATGTCTCTCTCCCTCTCTCTCTCTCTATTTACTTGGAATAAATATACAGCTTATATTCTCCTTGGGAGGTTATTTCTTCCTGGTGGACTATTGGATTGGGTTTTTCTTCTCTCATAGAAGATTGAAAATAGTAGAAAAATATAAATTCAAGAAAATTAAGATATTACTTTATCACTTGATGCTGAAAAAGTAAATAAAATATTAGCAAATAGACTCAGGTATCTTTTTGATTGACTAGAGAAATCTATGATAACTTTGTTTTTATACTTCATGGCTTATATCTTTATGTAACACAGAAAAGTACGTATTTTGTAGTATTTTCTTTGTTTAATGTTGTACATTAAAATTAGAATAATTCTCTTGTGGGTTGTCAGTTTTATCTTTTCTCTGACACATTGACTCTGAGAGACTGTGCCTTTCTTGATTCCAGATGAAGTCATGCTAGTTGCATTAATGAGTTACAAATTAAGATGTTTGATATGAGCTTTCATTTTTTTCTTCTAAAATTGAGTTTCTAGCTACAGTGCAATAATTTTAGAAAAATAATCTCATATTAGAATATGATACATTTTACTGACTCTAAAAATGTCATAATTGTCTCTTTTCATAGCTGTTAATCTATTTTTTGTACTCATTGATTTCTATATAATTGTAGAGCGCCCAATGACTGTTTTATACATAAAATATAATTTTCTGTTTTTCATGCTGCTGATTCTGTTGTGTGGGTGAGCACTGCAGTCCCATGATTCTGAGAAAAATAAAGCTTGGCTTTAGCACATTTTCTCTACTGCTGATTATAGCGATAATTATTCTGATGTTGCTATGGAAATGCTTTTCACAACAGATTTGTAGATTGTTTCTAATATTGGTGTTATTTTTCTGTGTATGTATTAGTAAATAAATTTATAAATTCGTGAACTTAAATTATATTTTGTGGTCATAGACAATTACAAAGCATTGCTGCTTAGAGATGGTACTCAATAATTTGAATGGAAAGCCAATTCTATTGTCAGGAACTCCTTTTATTTCCCCTCATACCTCGAAGTTAGTTATATTTGCCTGATTCCACTTATAAATCAGCCAGGTTTGAAATAAATTCAGTCTCTAGACTATATAAAGTGTGTATTGGTATTTTCTTCAGTAGAAAGCTGATACTTTATCTAATTCTATTCTGAAACATGGAATCCTGTGCCTTTTACCTAATCATTTTGTTGAGCTTCTGAATTCCTGTTACCCATATCACTATCTGAGTTCTTGATTTCTCTCAATTGACCTGTGTGCTTCAAGATGTACCCTCAGATCCTCTGTCTACTATTGGTGACTCTCTAATTTTTGCTCACTTCATCAATGGCACTCTCTCATTCATTCAAAAAATACTGAATATCTGCTAAGGGGTAGACACTATTCTAGGAACTGAAATAATGAGGTGAATAGAATAAATAAAAAACCCTCTTTCATGGAACTTACATTCTAATAGGAGTGATTGGTGGTGATTATAAATGTTGTCTTAGTTCGTTCAGGCTGCTACAACAAAATACCATAAACCGAGTAGCTTATAAACAACAGAAGTTTATTTCTCACAGTTCTGGAAGCTAGGAAGTCCAAGATCAAAGTGTCTGCAGATTTGATGTCTGGTGAAAGCCCAGCAGATTTTCATTCATAGGTGGTGCCTTGTGTCCTTATATAATGAAAGCAGGAAGCAGGCTCTCTTAGGACTCCTGTAAGTTCACTAAACCCTCATGACATTATTTAATTCTAATTACCTTCCAAAGACTCCACCTCCTAATACCATCACCTTAGGTGATAGAGTTCCAACATATGAATTTGGGGGGAACATAAAAATTCAGTCTGTCAGAAATATATAATAAATTTTAATTAAATAAGCATTAAGCACTAAAGAAAAAAAAATAAAGCAGGGAACACTGAAGGTATGAGGAAAGGCTTACCTGAGGAGGTTCCATTTGGACATAAAACTCAAAAAAGGAAGTAAAGAAGGAACTATGCATATATTTGAGTAGGGGGAGGGGAGGATGTGTTCATGTGGACCTTGCTAAGGTTGGTCAGAAGGCTTTGAAAGAGGTTAAGAAAAGTGGAAGCCAATACAATGAAGAGACAACTTCTTCAAAGAATTTTACTCTAAATAGAAGCATAAAATGGAGCTACCCGGGGTGTATATAGTAGGAGTAAATACCTAGTGTTAGAAAATGGAAGATGAGAGTATTAATAATATGTTTTCTTAGGATTATTGAAATTGTGGCATGATGGGAATGGTTCAGGAAAGAGAGAAAAGTAATGATGCATCAGATGCCCAATGCTGGTTTCTTGGTCTGTTTCTACATCTTACTTTTACAGTGCTGACACCTATTAAAATAAAATATTGGTTAGCTGAGTTCTTTTAGGCAAAGAAAATGACATATTTCAAAGACTAAATTAAGACACAAATCTTTTTATTGTATCATTGGCACGGATTTTGCAAAATTAATCCTCCTTGCTGTCACCACTTTACAATTATATGAAGTTCCCACCATCTTGGTATTGGTATTATGTGACCATATTGGTTCTGATCAAAGGCTAATTTAAATTCTCCCAGAGAATAATTCTGTATTTTAACTTTTAGGTCATACCTTCAGCTAGAAGCATAGGTACAAATCTGTTATGAGAATTCTAATATATGAGTAAGTCTATCTACCAATTAAAATAGATACCAATGATATGCAAACTAAACCTACTCAGAACCACTGGGTATTGAGGAGCTGGAGATAAGTATTAAGCAAAACTGTTAAATATTTTAAAAATTTGTTGCTTCTATCTTTACAAATCAACATTAATCTAAAAAGTCATAATTTTCTATTTCTGCAATTGTAAAATATGAGGATGTATTAACAAAATTGTCCATTCAGCTATTTAACATCGTGTAAATAATTAGTTGAATGACCAGATGTTTGCTTTATACCAATCCTAGTGATTCTTTGATAATATAGTTTTAGAAATGGCCTCATTTAGGACTATATGTTAAAGCAACAGAATCCCAACTAACACTGGCTTTAAAGAGTAAAGAGATTTACTGATGACTCAAATCCAGAAATAAGGCAGGATTCAGCAATGGTGGTACAGGTCTTCAATCATGTCATTAAACACAATTGACTTTGTTTCCCTGGTCTTCAGTTCATGATATTATTTCCATCCCCAAACAGGCAAAAACTCACAGCCACAAATTGCCTTGCATTAGCAATCAGGGCCACCGGCATCCTTATTCTCAACTATCAGGAAAAAGACCACTCTGTTTCTGGCATTCCAAGTAAGAGATTCACTGAAGTCACATCCCTATGCTGACATTTGAAATCAGGGAAATAAAAAATGCTGTCTCAAGCTAAAAGAGTTATCTGAAGGTAAGAGATTAATTGGCTTTCCTCAAACTACAGGGGTGCATGTAAAAGGCTAAATACCTAGTCTAATATCTAAGTACTTGGAAAGGAAAAAAGGATTCATCAATGTCCACTGTTGAGACCTGAGATCTGGATTTTTAATAAGGATTTTTTGATTTTCGAATTTTACATTTTTTTAACCAATGACCAGATTACTTAGACAAGAATAGTGGGAAAATTTCTAAGAATTTTGTTGTGTATCTATACTATTCCAGCCAAAAATAAAATATGTTCTGATTACTGAATTTTATAAATGAGATATGGTTTCTGCCTTTATGGAATTTGGAATTTCACTGTGAAGAAAGTCACCGATGAGCAACAGTTGTTTCATGTCCAGTGTTGTAATGGAGTTAGTAAACAATATAAGGAGAACATATATAAGGGTTCTGTATTAATTTCCAGTGCTTAGAAATAAATCACCACACATTTAGCAACTTAAGACAGCACACATTATCACAGTTTCCTTGGTTCAGGAATCTAGACACAATCTAGGTGAGTCTTCTGCTCAAAGTTTCAGAGTCCAGATCTGAGTCCTCAAATGGAGCTCAGAGCCCTCTTCCAAGCTCACAGCGTGGCTGCTAGAATTTAGGCCTTTGTGATTGTAGTACTGAGACCCTCAGAGCTTAGGGATTACCTACACTTTCCTTCAAGTTCAGCAGGAAAATTTCCCTTACCTGCAGGGTGCTTCATATCTTTCTTCCAAGAGACTTTTCACCTGATTTAGTCAAACTCATCTAGAATAATATTCCTTTTGTTTAACCCAAAAGCAAGTGATTTCATTACATATGCAAAAATCTTTTCACCTCTTCACCTTGGTGAGGGGCAAATCACAAGTTCTGTAACACAAGAGGGAATGTATAGAAAGTGAACACCAGAGGAAAAAATAACAGTGTCTTGACCTTGTCCATAGGATCTATCCATCACAGGAGCCAAATTGACTCTATCTAAAGGGGTAGAGAATTATTAAGGAACGTGTCTTAGTCCATCTGGGATGTTATTACAAAATACCATGAACTGGGTAACTTAAAGACAACAGAAATTTATTTCTCACAGTTTGGATGCTTGGAAGTCCAAGATCAAGGCACCCTCAAATTCAGTGTCTAGTAAGGGCTTGGTTTCTGGTTCACAGATAGTTGTCTTTTCACTGTGACTTCACATGGCAGCTTTAATGGGTGAGGAGTTTCAGACCTCTTTAATAAGGGCATTAATCTCATTCATGAAGGATTTGCCCTCATCAGCTCACAAAGGCTTCATTTCTTAATGCCATCACCTTGGAGGTTAGGGTCTCAACATATGAATTTTAAGGGAATATTTAGACCATTTCATTCTGCCCCTGTCCCCCCAAAAGGCACATCCTTCTCAAATGTAAAATGCATTCATTTCATTTCAATTACCCCAAAAGTTTTAACTTGTTCTAATATCAACTTAGAAGTCTAAAGTTCACATCTCATCTAAATATTATTGAAATCAGATATGGATGAGACTCAAGATATTATTCATTCTGAGGCAAATTTTTGTCCAGTTGTGAACCAGTGAAATTAAACAAATTATGTGCTTCCAAAATACAATGGCGGGGCAGGCGAGGAAAGACATTCCCACTGGAAAAGAAAGAAATAAGAAAGAAGACATAAATGATAGGTCCTGAACAAGTCGAAAACATAAATGTTGTGGAAGAATCTTCTTTGACTCAGTTATCTGCCCTTGAGGCCCCCTGGGGCAAAGGTCTCCCTGTGGACACACTGAGGTAGAGGCTCCATCTTCTCAGCTTTACTGGGCAAATGGGTTCCAGGGCTCCAGGCGTCCCTGCTTGGTTTTGCTGGGTGCAGCCCACACAAGAGCTCTTCTGTGCTGGAATAGAACTCTGGTTGCTCTACCAGTCTAAGGTCTTTAGGGTAGAACCACCGCTATGGCTCCATTGGGCATTGACTCAGTGGGGACTGTCTCAAGTGGCCTCACCCTCATGGCAGTTCTCTTCCTGGGCACTGATGTTCTTTATGACTTCCTTTGAAAACAAAATGGAGGCAGTCACTCCCACAGCTTTGCTGGGGGCAGCAGAGGCATCATACAATGTGTAACATGTGAGTATGATAGTGGAAAATAAGAGAACTTTTTTAAGACAGATAAAGGAGGGAAAGGAATGTAGGTCATTACATGGTCCAAAGTTCTAAAGGTTCAGTTTTGTTCTAAGAATTTTTCGTTGTTTGTATTTTTGGAAGGTATGGGGAAACTGATGTTTCATTAACCATGGTAGTAGATGTATAAAAAGCAAGACTGTGGCCAAGGTTTAGCAGCTATTGGTGGGTTAATTTGTGTTTAGCAAGAGGTATGAGTGGACAAGTTTAGTCTAAGGTCTTGTTAAGTTAGTAGAAAATTTTAGTTTTCTAAGCGTTCCTCACATTGTACAGGTAAGCTCTAGGTTTTTTTGGAAGTGCAGTGTACAGATACCACCCCCAGGAATGAGAAGGGTAGTTTAGTGAAGATTTTATTAGAGGGTTCTATTATTTAAGGAAATAATATTTCCTAGAGGCATGTGGATGAAAAAAGAATGCAGTATTCAATAATTAATAATAATTCAAATATTCTAATGACAAAAATGTGCAAAGTGAGGTGCATGCATGTCCATGAATATGAGTAGCAGAAGAGGTAGACAGTAAAGAACATTTATGTTGAAATACTTTTGTTTTTTTAATCAGGAAGTTACGTTTTGGAATGGGTCAACCATGTGAAGATTAAAACATCTCACAGGGATAAGAATATAGGGGGTGGTCAATTCTAAGAAAGATGTAGTTTGTACAAGTCTCCTAGGAATAAGGAACTATTTACTAACTAGAAAAATGCTAACAAACTCCTGTGCCTAGTATATGTGAAGTCTGTGGGACTGTGAGAGACTGTTTAGCTATTTAGCAAAACTGTTCTTCTTTCTTGCTGGGCACTTGGCTATAATGTATATCACATCCTCCCTTTCTGTTAGGAGCAGCCACATGACAGATTTATCGCCAGTGAAATAGTGGCAAGAATAGCATACATCGGTTTCTAGCCTGGCCAAAAAACAATCTCATGTAATCCTCTGATAGATGAGTGTTGATCCTTTGAGCAAACTAGAAGCAACATGTTAAAGATGGCAGAACCTCCATCAGCCTGGGTCCTTGAGTGAGTGTGGGGAGAAAATTCCCCCAGTCCACTAATTAGAAAAACCTCTATTGAGATTTCAGGATTTATTTGTTACAGAAGCTACCACTACCTTAACTAATACACAATATTGTCTCTGTGAGTGAGGATCATAGGACAGTGATGCACTCTAAATAAAGTTTTTGCACTCAAAGCAAGCTGGAGGAAAACCATTCTGTGAAGAATCAAGGTAGGTAAGAGAGTTATTTGTCATGGAAAAGGGCTTCTGAGAAAAATTTGGATGGCAGGGAAGTGATTAGGTTAAAATTTGGTGAAATTTTCCTATTGTATACTTACAGAGATGTAGTGCTGATTGATTCAACTTTTTGTATTTAAATCGCTCTATATAAGCCCTTTTAAAACTTTTTTTTTTCAGAGAGTGAATCTTCAGAAAGAATACTCTTTTAGGCCAGGCGCAGTGGCTCACACTCGTAATCCCAGCACTTTGGGAGGCCGAGGCGGGCGGATCACGAGGTCAGGAGATCGAGACCACGGTGAAACCCCGTCTCTACTAAAAATACAAAAAAATTAGCCGGGCGTGGTGGTGGGCGCCTGTAGTCCCAGCTACTCGGAGAGGCTGAGGCAGGAGAATAGCGTGAACCCGGGAGGCGGAGCTTGCAGTGAGCCGAGATTGCGCCACTGCACTCCAGCCTGGATGACAGAGCAAGACTCTGTCTCAAAAAAAAAAAAAAAAAAAAAAAAAAAAAAGAATACTCTTTTAATATATTTTTCTGATCATGTAAGACATATATAGTTACATCCAATTTTCCTTATATTGTAGTGTATCTATAAAATCCATAGTAGATGGTTAATATTTCTAAAAAGAAGGTGTTTGCACACATAGGAGAGTACTTATTTATTCCCGTTAAGATGTAGGCAGTGGAATCAAGAAGAAAACAGTAGCCTACAACAAATTATTTTGAAGCAATTCAATAGCTAGCTTTAAATATCTTGCATAATGAATGTTTCTTGTCCGGTTTCAGATTTTTTATATTTTTGCTTCTTTCACACCTATAGATTTAATACTTTCAAAACCTATTATGGAACAAGTATATGTACAATGCCATATTTCAAATATTTTATTTGATTCATCTTTATTCCCATAGGTAAATGCATTTTATGATCATGTTTGGTTGGAAAAAGAAAAAATGCAAAAATTAATCCTTGCTGCTCTCTTTATATAACAATCTACAGTGTAAACTTTATAATACAAGATTGAGCAGTCCTGGATGCAATTTAGTTTCATAATACAAGATCATTGATTTTTACAAAAAATGGGCAGGCTGGAGTGCAGTGGCACTATCTTGGCTCACAGCAAGCTCCACCTCCCCTGTTCATGCCATTCTCCTGCCTCAGCTTCCCCAGTAGCTGGGACTACAGGTGCTCACCACCACGCTTGGCTGTGTTTGTTTTTGTTTTTGTTTTTGTTTTTTTTTTTTTTTTGTATTTTTAGTAGAGATCCTTGTTAACCAGGATGGTCTCGATCTCCTGACCTCGTGATCCACCTGCCTCGGCCTCCCAAAGTGCTGGTCAATGATTTTAATAAAAGGCTATGAACATTTCAAACACTGTTCCTTTGGATGACATTACTTTTCAAAATTGTTCTCAAATAAGAAAACGTTAGTATATTGCACTTACTGCATATGTGCACTGTACTTACCACTGTGGAGGATACATTGCAGATGAATCTTTTCCAAAGAATAAGTGTTTAGTAAATATCAGAATAAACCATCACCTGCTCAATTAGATGATAAATATGTCAAGTTACCACTCACGACAGTTACTATTTTAAACTGCATTTGTGAGGGGCTATTAAAGAGGGCATGCAGAAGGCTCGAAACTCACCTTGATCTTTTGGAAGTAATCGTTAGACCACACTTTTTTTTTTTTTCTCATGACTCCTGAAATTTCTAGAAACAGTCAAGAATGCATTGTATTCCATTGACTCTAATCATTGAGTTACAGTCTAGCCATTCTTTTGTGAATATTTAGGACCTCACTTTTGTCAAAACATGGCATAATTTTTGGATTTATATTATTCCCTATCCCTATATACAAAATAGAGCAACATGTACATAGAGAGACATTTCTGCTATTTTGTTTTACAATGTTTATATCATATGACACCTCCCTTCCTCACCCCCCTAAAAAACATCTGCTATAATGATTTCCCATTGCAGTTCTAATAGGAACAAACCCTCTCCCTGGGCTACCAGGCTCTGCATGGCATAAATCCTGCCTACTTACTCTCTCTCTCCTCTTGACACATGCACTGTCACTGATTCTGTGTTCAGCACCCTGGCTCCTAGAATATACCATGCATTTCTCACCAACAGAAATGTGTGGGGATGCTCTCAGGAAGGGTGGTCACCACCTCCTGACCCTCTTCCTCTCAGCTGTTCTCTTAACTGACTACTTCCTATCCTTCAGATCTCAGTCACCTTGTCTGTCTTGTTATTTACTATTCTGCCAGACCTGTCAAAGCACCTGGCATGTAGTAGGTGACAAGTAATATATGTCAAAAGAAGAAATGAAAAGAAGAAAGAATCAAAGTGAAGGAAGGAAATAACAAGTGTTTATTGCATACTTTGTGAGTTACAAGTACAGTAGTCCCCACATATTCATAGTTTCACTTTCAGTTCAGTATTGTGGTTTCAGTTACCTAAGGTCAGTTGTACAGCTCAAAAATATTAAATGGAAAATTCCAGAAATAAACAGTTTATAAGTTTTAAATTGCTACCCACCATTCAGAGTAGTGTGAGGAAATCTCACGCCAACCCACTTCGTTCTGCCTGGGACGTGAATCCTCCCCACGTCCAACATATCCATGCTGTCTACACTACCTGTGCGTTAGGCATCAACATCATCTACTCCTGACATCCAGCCATCAACATCACGATAGATCAGTGATCCAGAATCACCTAAAGCAGATGATCCTTCATCTGACATATTGTCAGAAGGTCCAAATAACCCACCTAAAGCAGATGATCCTTCTTCTG
This sequence comes from Nomascus leucogenys, assembly GCF_006542625.1. Classification (NCBI taxonomy): domain Eukaryota; kingdom Metazoa; phylum Chordata; class Mammalia; order Primates; family Hylobatidae; genus Nomascus; species Nomascus leucogenys. The sequence goes on from NC_044390.1 coordinate 23,928,714, forward strand.
ACATATTGTCAGAAGGTCCAAGTAACCCAGTGTTAAATGCCTACATCTTTTACCTCACTCCATCTTATCACATAGACATTATATCTTCTCACATCATCACAAGAAAGGTGAAAACAGTGCAATAAGATAATTTTTGAGAGAGAGACCACATCCACGTAAATTTTATTATAGTATGTTGTTATAATTGTCCTATTTTATTTTTGTTAATCTCCTACTGTGTCTAATTTATAAATTAAACTTTATTACATGTACATATATACAGGGAAAAAACATATATAAAATTTGGTACTATCTGTTCTCTGACATTGCCTGGGGATCTTGGAATGTATTCCTCCATGGATAACGGGGGACTGTACATGAACTCTGAAAATTCCATTTTAAAATTAGTCCTTCATCATTATTATTAGTTCTAAATAGCAATTTTTGTTGTTTGCATCTATAGCTAAACGGTGTGAAGGTTTTAGGAGCACGTTAGTTACACAAGGTCTTGAGATATTTCTTTAAGTACACGATTCCATGCCATTTGATATATTGTAGGTCACTTAATGGTTCATTATAGTAATGGAAGCAACATCACTGTAAACAATTGAAGATACAGACCTGCAACTGTACCTCCATAGGCTCTCCTATTGCATGCTTGTGTAATGTGGGTCTCTCTATAATTAGATAATCAGTTTAAATAGTTTTTATTAATGTAATTTTCTTCTCCATTTCCTATTAATAGCTTGTCATGGTTGATTTACCTGATGTAATTAATAATTTTGGAACTACATTGTGACTGCTGAAAGACAGCATTAAAATTAGTCTTTAAGCATTTTCAAGTCTTTTAATATCCTTCATTAAAGACAGATTGAGGAGAATAGAATCAATTTGAAGATAATCAGTTCCAGCACAATATTAATATAACCTATAGTTATTTTAATGGACCAATGTGAGAGTTTATTCAATTAGTTATCTCATATATTTTTAATCTTTGAAAATTATATTGTTACTTTAATTGAGGTAATTTCCATTTAAAAGTTAGGAAATTTAGGAGGAAAAGTTTTTAAAAAGGGAGGAAAAGTTTCAAAGTATGTTATATGACAAAAAGAATAGAATACATTTGTTTATTTTGTATATTATTGGCTTTACACAATTGATTTTTGATTCTACCTTTAATGAGTAGATCAAATAGGCTTTAAAGGTTTGTTTTATCTTAAGATTTATTCTATATGACTCATTTATTCAGTAAAATATTTGAGCAGCTTTAACCTGACAGACAATATTCTAGTTAACCTAAAATATTATTATGTCATTAATTTACTCAGTAAATATTTATTGAGCTCTTATTACATACTAGCCACAGTTTCACCATCTGAGACAATAGGAATAAACAAAAGAGTCTTTGCCCTTGTGGAAATTACGGCCAAGTAGGAAAAGAGGCAACTATTAATAGATAGATAGATAGATGGATAGATATTATTAAAAAAATGATAAGGTAGGGAAAGTTTGTAGGGAGTTCTGGCGAAGAGAAAGAAATGCTTAGAAAGGTGGAGGTGTCAGTAAGAAAGTGCTTACCATGATGAGTTGTACTATCTAAGATGAATAGCTAGGGATGTGAGAACATGAGAAAGCGTGGAGGAGTGGTCTGCAGTGGATTTGGTACTCCTAGCTTTGAAGAATTACTGAATCTTGGCTATTTGAGGGAGTAAAAGCATTGGAAATAGAGAAAATTAGTAGACAGAGAACGAGATGTTTAAGGTTGAGATTATGGAATTGGGCTGTACTTATTGTTATTATAGTAGGACATAGATATGACCTTGAAAGTAGATGGCTGAGATATGATTCAGGATCAAGTCATTGTAAAAGAGATGGTCAATATCCTTCCATGTTGGTATTGGATCATCAAGAATTTTGACTGGAATAGTGAAATTGGCCATGATCCAGGTGTTAAAATGTTTCAGGAAGTAAATCTGGGGCATTTGTGTGTGTGTGTGTGTGTTTTGTTTTTTGTTTGTTTGTTTTATTATACTTTAAGTTCTAGGGTACATGTGCACAACGTGCAGGTTTGTTACATATGTATACATGTGCCATGTTGGTGTGCTGCACCCATTAACTCATCATTTACATTAGGTATATCTCCTAATGCTATCCCTCCCCCCTCCCCCCACCCCATGACAGGCCAATCTGGGGCATTTGTAAATTATTGCAACAAGGAAAAGTAGCAGGCAGTGTCACCTGAGAGTAGCAGCCTCGAAACTGTAGGTTTTCAGGAAACAGAAAGGCTAATAGCTTGTATGTGGTAATGAAGAGTAAGAATTCCTAAAGTCGAGGCTGCATCAGGTACCTAAGAGAGTTTCATAACTAACCAACGTTTCTGTGTTATTTGGTGAGTATAGTGGCTTGGTGCTCAACACCATACCAATCTCCTTTTAATGGTCCTTGAAGAATTGCAGAATATGGAAAGCTACAATCTACATCTTCGAGATTCTCTTGCAACTAGTGTTCTAAATGTGATTGAGGTTCAGTCAACCTTAACCCTTCTCAGTTAGCCGTATTTCAGTGGCTCCTGCTCTGTCTGCCGACAAGCACAGTCAAAGGCATGTGGAGTTTTTCTTGGCAGCATTAGCCGAGGCCTCAGCACCTCATCAGCAACTTTGAGGATCTTGAGAAGTGTGTGGAATGATTTTCACTGGTGCAGGCTGTAGAAGACAAGCTGCTGGAGCTTGTCTGGAGCTGCTACGGCTACATATCCTTCCTCATTGTTGCAGTAGTGGTAGAGAACTGAAGCTGGTGACTTCCTAACTGTGGAAGAGACAGTAATTCTCCTGGATCCTTGTTCTGCTGGGTAGCTTTAGGATTAGTTACTAAATGTTTGGCTTAAATTCTATTTCATCATCCCTACCAGTGATTTAGTAAGACATTTAACATGTGTGACAAATTTCCCACTAGTTTGAGTGGATTCTGTTGTCTTCTACTAGAACTCTGAACAATGCAAAACAGCCAAAAAAAGCTACAATATGGGGATAAGGAAAAATGATGCATATTTTATTTTACTTGTCTTTTAATCATGAAGCCTTCTCTTTGGTTCTGTAGAATGCAAGAGCAATTCATTAAACATATTTTCCTCTTGGTTTCATGTCTAACATTATCAACCTCTTTCATGAATCGTCTAGTTTCCTTGAGTACTTTACTAAGTAATATGACAAGTTATCTAGGTGTTTCTGGTTCAGATCTTTCCTTAGTTAACCTTCCAAAAAAGTTAACGTAAGAGTGGGCACATTTATATGAAACATAATGAAACAACTTTATTAGTTGGCTGAGGCTGCCATAAGAAAGTACCACTGTGGCTTACACAACAGAAATTTGTTATCTCAGAGTCTGTATGCTAAAAGTCTATAATGAAGGTGTTTGCAGGTTTGGTTCCTTCTGAAGGCTCTTTGCAAGAATCTGGTCCATTCTTTGAACTTTCGATTGTCTCAGATTCCTTGGCTTGTAGATGACCTCTCCCTGTGTCTTCATATTGTCTTCCTGTGTATGTGTCTGTCTCTGTCCAAATTTCTCCTGTTTATAAAGACACAGTCATATTGGGTTAGGACCCAACCAAATGACTTCATCTTAACTTCTGCAAAGACCCTATTTCCAAATAGGTTCAAACTTACAAGTACTAGGGTTAGGACTTTGACATATTTGGGAGAGGACACGACTCAACCCATAACAACAAAGTCAAATTTTATTTTATATATCAAATTATAATTGGAAATGTCTGGTAACTGAAAACTAAGTGGATAGAAGAATTGATAAATGAAGACAGGAACATTATATATTACATCTGATTTAATCTCAACAAGAACTCTTTCAGGAAGTATTATCCTCCTCTTAACAAATAAGTAGAATCTATCTCTTGGTAGTTACATAACTTGGCCAACTTTAAACAAGCATAAAGACAGTATTTGAACTTTGGAATTATAAAACTAATGTATCTGAAACAAATCCAATATGCTTTTCCACTCTTCTACTCTTCCCCAAATAGAAAAGCTATATAAGAATTATAAATCTGGAGAGCATCTTTTCCTTAATTCCCACAACCCATGTGGAAAAATATATAATATCTTTAAAACTATTTAAGCCATGAGATACAAAAAAAAATTGGCTTGCTGGGAGTTCAAGGTCTTTCCAAGCATATGATGTGCCAGTATGGTGGAAATTCAAGAAAGAGTTTTGGTAAGAGATGATCAAATGTGAGAAAGGAGAGAAAAGGGTGAGACTCTAGAAATCCATTTGGGGTAGAATTTTTAGGCTTTGGTGATATATTGGATGTACTCATGAGAAAAATGAATATAGAATGACTCCCAGATTTCTGATTTGAAAATAGAATTGTTAAATAATCCAGTGTTTATCAAACAATATTCAAAAAGAGAAAATATGGAGAAGGTAAGTTTTGAAGACATTAAATTTGAGTTAACTTTAAAACACCCAGATGACACTCACTGAGAAGGTATAGTATAAGCATCTAAGCTGATGAATACAGCAAGTGATAGTCTTCAGTAGCCTAGACTGGCCATCAGAGTAGTTGAAGAGCAGCTAAATCCAAACCCAAGTCAGAAAGAGAAATTGATGATAAAGCTAAAATAATGATAGCAAAATCTTTAGAGTTTTTGCTATTTACATTTTTATTAATTTGTGTAAGCACAGCATATTTATCAATATAAATAATATGCATTTAGATTTGTATGTTATTTGCATTTATTAGAGTGTATTTATATCTCTGTTGGGTAGTCTTCAAGACTTCGGAAACACAGCAGGCTTTTTATCCTACAGGAAAGGTTTCTTTTGATTTACTCTTCGGTACATGTAGCTGGTAGGAAAGAAAGGGGTAACATTGTACCCCCCATTACTTGAGTTAGCATTAATTACTTCAGCACCTCTCAAATACCGTTCATTATAAATAAAGTATAATTTTAATTGGCAGTTTGTTTTTTATTATGATGATTGTATATATCTTCATTTTTCAGTGTAAAAATACCAAAGCAAACCAGTGACATAAAATTCATGGCAACACCAGTAATAGAAACACATACTTCCTCTCTCATTAAATTTATTTTAGCTGTATATGATCTTACAGATTGAATATAATAGCAGAAAACAATGCTTAAGGAATGCAAAAAAGTGGTTAAGAAGAAAGTCTCTAAGAAACCACCAGAGATTCTTCTCTATAATAAAAGCATAAATGACAGCTTAAATAATAAAATGTCATAGAATAATAAATGAGTTAGTTTATTTCTACCAATCTTTTATCAAGGAAAGCACAGTGGATTTAAACAAGGAATAAAGGTAGCCCATGCAGGATAATTTAGTATATTTGTTTTTTAAACAGACACCAACTTTATCATTGTATAAAAGTAATTATTTTGAATGGTCATATGTGTCAAAAAAAAGTATCGTTTAGTTGTATCAGAATTGTATGATTTAAGAATACCAAATTTCCTTAAAGTGTTTTATTTCTAATTTCAGCCTTAGTAAATGAGTTTACTTGCATGTGGATACATTATAAGACAGTGCATACCTCCAAAAATGTCCTAAGGTTACATGTATGAAAATCCTAATTTTAAAAAAACACTTCTAGAAGAGTCAAAATAAAATAACTTACAGTTAATTCATTTGCTCAGATGATTACAGAAGAAAAGTTACAGGTGTTGTCATTATTTAGCAACTTAATATGTGAATTGCACTATGATAGAAGGTAAGAGTGAAGACTTTAATTCTGAATTTTACTTATTACTTAAATTAATTTTCTTTTAGAATAAAAGAAAGATAAGGTGTTTTAAACGCTAACATCAGTAGATGTTCACATGTGGGTAAGGTTTATAGGAGAGAGGACATTTTCTGAGCAATTCTGCTCATTTCACTGACCCTATATACTGTATTTGTTCACGGGAGAAACTTGACTGGGATAGAAGAGGGCAGAATCAATGAATAAATTTTAATTAAATTCTGGAAGTTCTATTGAGGTAGAGATAAAAGATTTTTTGTCTATCGTAACAATTCCAAATCAATCTGCTCATGTAGTATTAATTCAAGAAATAATCATATGGGTAAATAAGAAGATAAAAAACAAATACTTGAATATGACTTTGTGGTTTCTTTGCTTGTTCATTTTTGTAGAGCAATGGGGTTTAATTCTGGCACTGAGGGGAAAATCATATATAAAGCAGGCTGCTAATTTATTACCATTTAAATGTCATAGATGACAAATAAATCTTGATTCACTGCCTAATTTGCTAATGGAAAATATAGAGAAAACATTCTTATGACACTGATCTTCAGAGAAAGGTTACCCACCTATGTATGCCTGATTGTTCTACCTTTATTATATATTGTTGATCAATTTCAAGTGGCATACATTTTTAAAACTACATAAAATCGTTTTTAAAAATAAAAGTAAACTGTTCCACAAGTATTAATTTCTTAGTATGGTGAACATACCATAAGATGTCAACGTTAGAGGAAAGAGGATGAAAGGTACATGTGAACTCTGTGTACTATCTTTATAGCTCTTCTATAAATCTAAAATTCTTTCAAAATAAAAAGTTAGCCACTGGGTTGATGGGAACTTAGGTTGGTTCCATATCTTTGCAATTGTGAATTTTGCTGCTATAAACTTGCAGGTTCGTGTTTCTTTTTCGTATAATGACTTATTTTCCTTTGGGTAGATACCCAGTAGTGGGATTGCTGGATCAAATGGTAGTTCTGCTTTTAGTTTTCTATAGAATCTCCATACTGTTTTCCATAGTGGTTGTAGTAGTTTACATTCCCACCAGCAATGTAAAAGTGTTCCCTTTTCACCACATCCATGCCAACATATATTGTTTTTTGACTTTTTAAATATGGACATCCCTGCAAGAATAAGTTGGTATCTCATTGTGATTTAACTTTGGGTTTCCCTGATAATTAGTGATGTTGAGCATTTTTCCATGTTTGTTGGTCATTTGTATATCTTCTATTGAGAATTGTCTATTCATGTCTTTTGCCCACTTTTTGATGGGATTATTATTTTTTTTCTTGCTGATTTGGTTGAGTTCTGTGTCAATTCTGGATATTATTCCTTTGTCAGATGCGTAGTTTGTAAATATTTTCTCCCACCCAGTGGATTGTCTGTTTACTCCGCTGATTATTTCTTTTGCTGTTCAGAAGCTTTTTACTTAACACCATAGAGTACTACTCAGGCATAAAAAGGAACAAAGTAATGTCTTTTGCCACAATTTGGATGAAGCTGAAGGTGATTATTCTAAGTGAAGTAAATCAGGAATGGAAAACCAAATATCATATTTTGTTCTCATTTATTTATAAGTGGAGGCTAAGCTATAAGGATATAAAAGCATAAGAATGAGGTAACGAACTTTTGGGACTTGTGGGGAAGAATGGGAGGGGAGTGAGGGATAAAAGACTACATATTGAGTATACAGTACATTGCTTGAATGACAGGTGCACCAAAATCCCAGAAATCACCACCAAAGAACTCATCCATGTAACCAAAAACCACCTGAACCCCAAATATTTTGAAATAAAAATAAGCAATAAAAAAGTTTAAAAATTAAACATTTTTGAGAAAAGCTGAAATTATTTTTTAAGTGCAATAAAAACTAACGGGTTAACTTTAAAGGAAGATTAGGATTTAGATTAAAGAAAAATTCTATTTTAAGCTAGTCCAGCATCACAAAGTTTAGAAGGTAGAATGTAAGTAATTTGTTTTGGCTGCAGGTATGTAAGAGATAGCAGTGGGATATGGGAAGGGAGAGGCAGAGGCTGACCAGGGCATCAGGTATGTTTTGTGTCAGCATGAGGTGTTTAGATTTTGTAATGAAGACACTGGGGAGCCGTTAAGGGATTTTAAGTAAAGGATGATAAGACAGCATCTAGTAAGTATTAGACACATTGTTAGCTAACATGCTGATATTGACAGACACTACAGAAAAAAAACTTAAAAGGAGGCAGAAAAAAAAAATCACACAGTACGTCTCAATAGGCCTTGAGAGATTCCGTTTACTGGAGTAACTGCACCTCTGATTTATTTAGTGCTATGTGTTTATATGCTAAATGCTTTTCATGCCTTGTGTCATATAAACTGCACGAGAAACCTAAAAAGTTGTTAGACTATTATCTTTTTTTATTCAAATTAACAAACAAACATTTTACTGCCCAATTTTGCAAAACTAAGAGTAGAAGAAAGGACTCTTTCTTTGAATAGACACTGTCTGCTTCCTGTAGAAATGCTTGGTCTATTCGGTTAGACAATCAGCTCAGGACTTGGAAATGTTGGGTTCTTAAAGGACTGCTTACCAGGCGTATGTTGAATATATATGAAGGAAAATATATATATTCATTTTTCATTTAACTTTCTTTTTTGCACCGAGCATTGATTATGTTCTGTATACTGATGTAGATGCAGAAGGTAGGAAAGTAAACAGCAGGGTTGTTTTTTGTTTTTCTCCTCACAGAACCTACAGTATAGAGGAAATAGCTTGATGCAACTTCGAATAATTTTTATGTGTCTGAAGTCTACTGGTAGATATAATCCTGTACAGTGCTCTTTAAAAATGTACTATTATTTGAAATATTTTCCTATGTTATCCAAATTTGCATGATTATAAATTGCATTTTAATCAATTTTACCTATGGATATTATTGTTTATAAATCTTGATGTTCATTTCTAATTATTTTCTTATAATGTTTTCCTTGAAGATGTATTATTTTCTTAACAATTTTCCAAAAGTTTGTGCTAATTGACACTCCCACCACAAAGTGTCTGTTGGCAGTGGTGAGAGGTTTCTTTTTTCCTTTGTATATGCATTTTCAAATGTAAATGATGTCTCTTGACACTATTGGAAAATGCCCAGATATGGGTCAAAAATGGTCACAAAATTGACCCAATATTTTTCAGAATCATCTCTGTATGCTAGGGAGTTTTCAACTTTCATTGCTTTGCTTGAAAATTAACAAATTTTTTTGTTATGTATGTTGCAATGAAAATCTTATTGAACATGGCTTTCCTTTTCCTGGTAAATTATTGTTGTGGATGTAACTTCACCACATCTACCCAGCTGCCATTTGAAGATACAGGAAAGGATAAAGATGAAAAACAAGGAAAACTATAAAGAAAAGTAATTAGAATGTTTTGTAATTAGTTGCACATCAGCCTCCCTGGCTGATTCTGAGTTTAATGTTTCATGTGGGTGAACATGATTTCAGACATGGCCTTATTTTTATGCTTGTTAGTCATGAATATTTTGTTTGTAATAGCAATTTCTTTGAAGATTTTTTCTTTTATGATGACTATACAAAATTAGTACATCACCATATTAATTTTTTAAAAGGCAGTTAAGAGTGAGAATTCTTCTTCCACCCACAAATCAGAAATTCCACAGATTATTCTTAACTCAGGGTTATCATCTGTTTAAATCCCTGCTATGCATGCCACACACATTTGTGACTTTCCATATCTCCTTTGTTGTTGCTAAAATTGGTACAATCATAAAACTTATCTCATGATGTTGTCTTTAGAATTAAAGAAATAAAATCTGTAAAGAGCTTTGAACAGTGTCTCATACCTAAGTAATTAATACATTCTAGATATGATATTGTATATACCTGTTTTAAAATTTATTTCAGCTTTTTGCTCTGCTGATAAAGATTACACAATTACCAGATTCAAATATAAAACGAGTTTGAGTTTCTATGTGATTAATTGGAAAAGTTAATATGAAGACAAGTTTGGTAAAGTTCAAATTACAGGAGCTCATGAGAAATGTATGGCTTCTGTGGGAAGTGTAATTGGAGCTCACACACACATACAGACACACACACACATTTGTATGCATCTGCCTGCCTCATCTGTTTATTTGTATATATGTTATCAAGGAAATATATATAATAGCTGCTTGGAAAATATTGATATATAATAAATATATGTAATAGCTGTTTGGAAAATATTAAAGTTTTGGATTCTAAAATACAATTGACGTTTTGAATATGTGTAAAGATAACTTTTGGAATCTGCCAACTAAAGAAACCAAAATATGAAGCATAGGAAATTAAGCAGTTGGAGTGGTGAGGTTGCTTTTATCTTTGGTATGTGTTCATTTCTTTTCTCCTCTTCTAAATTCCAGTTGCTTTTAACATCTAACAGATAGCATAGAATGGTTCTGAACTTTCAAAAACATTCACTTTTTGCTTCTGATTAAGAAAGGCAAGGATGAGTTCTCATCAAAATGATGTTGAGTCTTTGTATTCAGGGAAAAGGGAGAACATTGTCTTTAAAGATGGCATCTAAGTTCCTTTCTTGTTCAAGCTAGATTCCCAGAATTCCAACCTGTTCTAGGTCCACAGAAAGCATACGTGGTTGTAGAAGTGAGTAGAGGTGATCCACAACTTTGAGATGGGGACAGAGAGAAGCTAGACTGAGTCTCATGCCAGAGGACTTTATATAGTTTGAGTCCACAGAGGAAGTCAGGAATCAAGAGCAAAAAAAAAAAAAAAAAAAAGGTTAGGTGGAGTGAGCAGGTTCAGAAAGCAAGACCTCAAAGTATTTTCCTGAAGCAAGAAAATATGGGTGAAGAAGACGGAGCTTTCAAGGGCATCAAGGCCCCTAAGCTCCTTGGGACAGAGAAAAGACCCTATATAAATGCCTGCAAATAAAAGCTTGTTCACTTGGGCTCTATACTTGGTATTTCACCCTGGTCTCAACTTTTAGACCAAAAGTTGGAGGAAGATGAAATAGGAATCCTTCAATAATGAAATTTGAAGGTCTTTTATCATCAAGATGATGGCTAAAATGGAAAACTTTCTTTCTCTTACCATTTTCTAAATTCTGTGTAATATTTGGAAGTCTGTGAGCCACTGAGAAGGGGCATAATGTAGAGTTTCACCATCTACACATCTAAACATCTCACTGATAATAATTGGACAAAAGGTTCTGCTTTGGTTTGGATCCCAATGAAGTAATGTTATTTCTATTCTTTGAAGTACCTATGAAAGTAAACTCTTGCTATTTATAATTCTTTAAGTTTTACAAGGCTTTTTTTTTTCTTGAGATGGAATTTTGCTCTTGTTGTCCAGGCTGGAGTGCAATGGCGTGATCTTGGCTCACCACAACTTCTGCCTCCTGGGTTCAAGCGATTCTCCTGCCTCAGCCTCCCGAATAGCTGGGATTACAAGCATGTGCCACCAAGCCCGGCTAATTTTGTATTTTTAGCAGAAACGGGGTTTCTCCATGTTGGTCAGGCTGGTCTCGACCTCCTGACCTCAAGTGATCCACCCACCTCGGCCTCCCAAAGTGCTGGGATTACAGGTGTGAGCCACCATGCCCGGCCCCACAAAGCTCTTACCATAAATGTTATCTCATTTGATCCTTGCAGATAATACACGAGGGATATAGTATTTGTACTATAAACTTTATTTCAGAGATGAAGAAGCATACATATATTTATATATTGCATACATATAATAAAGTTAATGCCCCACCCTGAAGTTTAATACAATGTGACTACTAGAATTGAGATCTAAGGAACTTAGCACTTATTTGTGTCAGAAGTAGGAGTAGGCACTCTTTGGTTTTTTTTTTAAATGTCTAATACTAAAAAAACAAATAGCACATGAATTTACATTTAGAAACCTTTGGTTATGTGATAGGGTTTCAGATTCAATGTTAGATGTTTTCTGCTCTAGTGCCTAGACCTACCAGTCTATGTGACGTTGGACAGGTCCCCCCAGTTTCTCATAAATTTTTCTCCATCTAAAACTGATTACTTTTTGGGTTTTGAACAAAGGAGAGACAAATATGTTTTATGTTTCAAAAGGACTCCTCTAGCTAGTATGCCTAGCATAGACTAAAGGAGACAGGGACAGAAGCAAAGTTCAGTTAGGAGGTTACTACAGTAATTGAGAGGAAAGATAAGGATGACTCAGACCATCATGGTTGCTAGTGGTTATATGCTGGATGTGTTTTGAAAAATAAATCCAACAAAATTTTCTAATAAACTGAATAAAAAAAGAGAGGAGCTAATTGAGATTTCAAGTTTTGGACCTTGGTAATATCTACAGAGCTTGGAGTATTGGATACAAAAAGTTACTTAGGAGGTACATATAAAACTCAATTAAAAACAATTTCCTAGACATTTTATTAAGAATTATATTTTGGGTTTTAGTTGTATCTATACAATTTCAAGCTCATAAGATATAGATTGAAAAAAATACTGCTTTATTATGTAAGAAATGGGAGATTTTCTTTATAAAACCCACAAGAAAAGAATTAATAATGATAAATATGCAGTTTCCATTTAGATATAATAAAACAACTGAAGTATAAAAGACCTAAGTGGATTTCTTTGAAAAGAAAATCAATATGAACCAATGATAGCCCATGTTAAAAATATCATATTGTCTTACGCTTATCTATGAATGGAAATCTAGTGTCTAGATAAGCATTTCTGTCAGCCAGCATTGCTCATCTGAACCATAGTAAAAAATACTACTATTTGAATAACTATTTTCTCAATTCTCTTAAGATAGTACATAACTATCACCATTCTGTATGTGTATGAGAGAAGTTAATTAGTATATAATTGGATGCTTTAAGGCATTAGGACTTATTCTCTTGTGTAACCATGTTTAAGAAGTGCTGGTATAGATCAGGGCCACATCTGGTCTGCCACCTGTTTTTGTAAATACAGTTTTACTGGAACACAGCCATGCCTGCTGTATACATATTATCTGTGTTGCTTTTGTGCTATAACATCAGAGTTGAGTGGCAGGAAAGAGACTGTATAGTCAGAAAAGCCTAAATTATTTACTCTCTGGCCCTTTGCAGAAATAAAGGTTTCCAAATGATTGGCTGAATCAATAAAGATAATTTGCCTACTTTAGACCATCCTGGTTATATAATACCTAGAATATTCTGTCACATTTTCTGCAAAAGATCTTGATAAAAATTAGTTTCAAGAAAAAGATAAACAAAACAGTGTAGGAATAGGAAACTTAATACATGTGTTTAATTCAATTCATCAAAAGTTAGTTGTATCCTTTGTATACATCAAATACTGTATTTGGTTTGGGGTAAAGAAAGAATGAGCAAATATCATGTGTTCAGTGAATTTATATTCTAATAGAGAAAGTACATATACATAAACATAATGCTATGTGGCAGTGTTAAGTTAGAATTATGTACAAAGTGCTATCTAAACATAAGTTAATTCTGCTGATGGAAGATTGGGGAAAGTTTCATGCAGAGTATAAGTTTGACCTGGCCTTTTAAAGAAAACTTGGAAAATTTTCAGACAGACAAGAAAGAAAAGAAGTATTCTAATGGAAGGATATGCATAAGAAAATAATAAAAGTTATAATTGAGGTCCTTGTAGAAAGGTGAGTACAAAAAATATTTTATAAGCCTAATGTAACTTTGCATATAACTTCTGACATCCTCATTCTGGTTCCTTCCACCAGCATGGAAACATTTTCATGATACAGCAGCTGCTAAGTGACTTATTGGTACTAAATCTTTACTGTACATCAGGGACGTGAGAAAATGGAGGCAATCCTGTCAGATGCTCTGTGCTTCAGCCCTGCTCTGGTCTTCTTTTGGTCTCATTCTAAGGACCACTTGGTACAGATACATCTATCTGTACCACTAGAACAGATGTTCCTGAGGCCAAGAGTCTAGATCCAGTTCAGTATCCCATTACCTCTTCTACACCATCTCCATGTACCAGGAACCCTGAAAATCCCTGATCCAATGTTCTGAGCCTATTTCCAAGGACTGAATGGGCCTCCTCCTTTGACTGCAAACCTCATCTCTGACATGTGTATCCTTAGGACCGTAGAGCCAAAAGGAGACTGCTTGTAGTTGAGAAGCTGGTACATGTGGGTCAGGGCATACACATGTACAAGAGGGCCCTCATTGTGTGGAACAGAGGTGGAGGAAAAAGAAGGGGGACAGCACTGAGCCTCCACTTGAACTTTTGTGGTAGACCTTCCAAATGTCATGGACAAGCCTGCAGCCAGAGGCAAAAAAATAACAATCAACTGCTAGACATTGCTCCAGAGCTGCATATAGATTAGGCTCACTTGCAGAGGAAGCAAGAGCTCAATAAAACACCACACAAAAACCATCCTGGGGAAAACACTTGGAAAGGAAATAGAATAATGGATTCTGACCTTTTGATTAATCACTAAGATTTTCTATCTCTTTGCCAAGACGAAGCATTAACGGCCCCTTTACCATTACTTTCAACATATTCAAGTGAACTTCTTATTTTCCACATTCTTTTGAGTAGTTTGGTGTTTCCCTTTTCTTTCTTTCTTTTTTTAATTATACTTTAAGTTCTGGGATACATGTGCAGAATGTGCAGGTTTGTTGCATAGGTATACATGTGCCATGGTGGTTTGCTGCATGTTTCTCTTAAACCTAGTTGCACCTTAAATCATTTGGAGGAACTTGTCAAAAATACTGATTACTGGGACGTACCAAGACTCACTAAATCAGAATATATTTGGAAGTGGGAATGTACCACGCTACATGCATCAACCCGTCATCTACCTTAGGTATTGCTCCTAATGCTATCCCTCCCCTAGCACCCCACCCTCTGACAGGCCCGGGTATGTGATGTTCCCCTCTTTGTGTCCATGTGTTCTCATTGTTCAACTCCCACTTATGAGTGAGAACATGCAGTGTTTGGTTTTCTGTTCCTGTGTTAGTTTGCTGAGAATGATGGTTTCTAGCTTCATCCATGTCCCTGCAAAGGATGTGAACTCATCCTTTTTATGGCTGCATAGTATTCCATGGTGTATATGTACCACATTTTCTTTATCCAGTCTATCATTGATGGGCATTTGGGTTGGTTCCAAGTCTTTGCTATGGAGAATAGTGCTGCAATAAACATACATGTACGTGTGTCCTTATAGTAGAATGATTTATAATTCTTTGAGTATATACCCAGTAATGGGATTGCTGGGTCAAATGGTATTTTTAGTTCTAGATCCTTGAGGAATCACCACACTGTCTTCCACAATGGTTGAACTAGTTTACACTCCCACCAACAGTGTAAAAGCGTTTCTATTTCTCCATGTCCTCTCCAGCATCTGTTGTTTCCTGACTTTTTAATGATGGACATTCTAACTGGTATGAGATGGTGTCTCATTGTGGTTTTGATTTGCATTTCTCTAATGACCGGCGATAAGCTTTTTTTTTCATATGTATGTTGGCCATATAAATGTCTTCTTTTGAAAAGTGTCTGTTCATATCTTCCACCCACTTTTTGATGGGGTTGTTTGATTTTTCTTATAAATTTGTTTAAGTTCCTTGTAGATTCTAGATATTAGCCTTTTGTCAGATGGATAGATTGTAAAAATTTTATCCCATTCTATAGGTTGCCTGTTCTTTCCATAGTTCCATGATCTCTGAGCTTCAAGAATTTATGAGGAAGAGAATTTTTGCATTGATTAAGACTTTTAAATATATGGGAAATACCTAATTTATTTATAATTAGTTTATAATTTAATTATTTCTCATTAGCTGCACATAAAAGTATCTCAAAACAAATAATAATGTCTCTGATATATCACTGTCTAACTTTAATCATCTTATTTTAAATATATTGTTTTGCTCAAATTAAATTAAATTTATTTAATTGTATTTAATTGTATTTGCTCAAATACAATTAAAAAATTGTATTTTTTAAATGCTACAACAACCCAAAAGATTTTGTTTTTAATAAGTTTTAAGACTAAGCATTACTTAGTTTGCCCCAGTTTTTCATACACTGTAGATTCTGCTTAAAATAGCTTTGCCTTGTTTATACATATGCATTTACATGACTATTTAGGCTTTTAGGTCAATTTTTAAATATAAAATGTATAAGTAGAGAAAAATAAGCAATGTGCTCAACTTATTAGGGACCAGAGGTAATTAATTACTGTACAAAGACTAGATTTTAATTCACAGTTTATCTATAAGGTTATAAAAAATTACGTAAATGACTAAAAAGGTTTTTTTCTTTTATTTCCTCATTGAATGAAACTTTTTTTTTTTTTAGCAAAATAACAAAAGGATGAGTAATCCTTTATATCTAGACTTGGCTAGCTAGAGCTGTACTGGAGAATTTGACCAGTGTCAAGTTCTAGAAGACTGTGTGTGCCATGCTAAACCACTTGGTCTTTATGATGTGGTCAGTGGGAAAACCATTTGGTCTTTATCATGTGGACAGTGGAAATTTGGCAAAGTTTTTGTTTGTTTGTTTTTTGTTTTGTTTTTTTGGACAGTGTAGATGAGCAGATCTGGGTTTCAGAGATATTCTTGGAATAGCGAAGGACTATTTGGAGGGTGAAGATTCTAAAAGGAAAAAATACAAATACAAATACAAATAAAAAATAAAAATCAGTTAGAAGGTTGTTAACCACAGTCCTCATCGGAGGAATTGGTCCAGACCAGGGCAGTGGCAGTGGGAGGGAGAGACAGAAACGACTCATCAGAGAGAAAGAAGTGTTATTTATGGGAAGTGGGAATGTTTAGTCTAGAGAAAAGAATCCATACACAAGGTTTTGAAGTGGAGAGTTTTTGTCTGGTTTTGAAGTGAAGTTGAATTCTCTTTCTCTTCCTCTGTCTCTCTTAAAGTTTCCATAGACATATGGCTTTTGATGGAGGGTGTGTTTTCTCCTAGAGGAGGCATTCCAAACAGGGAAGCAGTAGAGTGGTACAAATTGCATTAGATTATAGATGACAGTCTAGTTATACCAGATCTTAGATATAATTTAGATAAATGATTGCAAATAAATTAGATTAACTTGAGTGAGGATAAAAGGAAAGAAATTATCAATAGTGTGTTATTGAGATGAATGTAGCAGTGGTATTAACATTTGAGTAGTATTTTCTGCTCTTCTGCTCAATATTATTTTTTCTAGACTACATTCTAAACCCCATCACCTTTTTCCCCAAGCACAGTTCCTAGCACATAGTGGGTACTTTATGTAATTTAGGATGAGCGAATGAATCATCAATGAAGAGTATTAGGCAGATATGCCTATATACATTTTCTCCCACTACGTGTTTCCCTTAAACTTAGTTGCACATTAAATCATTTGGATGAACTTGTCAAAAATAGTGATTACTAGGACCTACCAAGACTCACTAAATTAGAATATCTTTGGAAGTGGGAAAAGTATAGACATGAAATATCACATACTAATATTTTCAAAAGTTCCCAGGTAAACATGCAGCCAGAACTGAAAACTGATTCTACATTGCACAAATGTTTCTTAATCTATAACCAATTTTCCTTTGTTTTAGGGAAAAGGCTGATTCTTAAACGGCAAGTTTGCAGTTCCATATCATTTTTATGTAGGCAGCAACTGCTGGTAAATTTTATTGCAAAATAATTTCTGGGGAATTAAGTTCAACTACTTACTTGGTTCTCTCAGAGTCAGTGTTAAAATTATCAGTGGTGAAATGCTCGTGGTGGTAGCAGTGTGATCTTTTCATAATGAGAAAAGGGCATTTGAACTATTTGCTTAAAATTATAAATCAGGTCAGGGCATGGTTTCTGTGAAAATATGGTGTTCCACTGGAAAACAGAGAAGTGTTCCGAAAACTGCACGTCCTTTTTTCTGAGAAAAAATGCCCTATTTTATGAAACTCTCCCACCACCAGGGCTCGGATATATTCCTCTTCAAAGCCACATTAATATCTCCTAGCTCTATACATCCTTGGCTTTCAATTTCTCCTTTGATCTTTCTTAGCAACAAATTGACAATAGCAGTGTTAGGAGCATTACATATGCCTAGGAGCCAACTTTCACCTTGAAAAGAATACTGCCTTTAGCATATATTTTTAAAATTTCATTTAAAAATAAAAATACTAATGATAATCTCTAACAAAAGTGTAAAGTTTCAGTAAATATGACCAAATAAAATTAGCTTTATTAGCTGGCTAGTATTATTGGGTAATAATAATACATGCCTCAAACATTTGCAAAAATCAATAATGGTGTGTCTATTCATTTACTTTTTCGGTCATGTGATAAATATGTTTTGATAATCTAGTAAATGCCAGGTACTTTTAAGGCTCTGTAATACGACAGTGTTAGAAACAGAGAAAAGTGCCTGTATCATGGAGCTTATACAGTATTCAGGGGACATGGACAATAAATAAAAGAGGTCAAGTAAATATATTATATGCTAGATAGTGATACATGTTCTGATTAAATGTAAAGCAAAGAAGGGGGTCATACATTTAAATAAGGAGATCAGAGAATGCCTTGATGAGAAGGGGCATCTAAATAAAGGCTTGACTGAGGTGAGGGAATAACTATCTTGGAAAAGCTGAAGGGAACATCAAGTGCAAAGGCCCTGAGGTAGAAATATTCCTGGCATATTTAAAGCAAAGAGGACAATTCAGCTATATGAGAATGAATTCGGATTTTTAAAATCAGTGACAAAAATCAATGGAAGGGAATTCAAATCGTGTAGGACATCATAGGCTAAAGGATGACTTGGCTTTTACTGTGAGTGAGGTTGGAAGCCACTGGAGGCTTGTGAGCAGAGGGCTAACAGTGGGGCTGACTGGACTTTGGTGTGAACAGGATCTCCTGGCTACTGTGTTGAAAATAGACTGAAGTAGGGCAACTACTATTTTTGTCAATGGTTTTGACCTCTTCCCTGAAGCAGCTTTATCTGAGTTAATCTGATTATGAGGAGCAGAGGTCAGACACAGAAGAGGCAAGTCTATTTACAAAGAGAAGCTGCTGCTGAGAAATCAGGGTTAAAGTAAAAGATAAAATTCAGGAAAGCCCATGGTTTAGAGATACAAGTCACATAGCAGGTCAGGATAGGATCGTCATTAGCACATATGAATGCATGACTTTTTGAAACGGAAACTCTATGTCTCTGGGATATATGTGCTTTAACATACTTTAATACACAAATGACACAAAAATCTGATTGTATTAATTTAAATTAAATTTTAAAGACAAATAATTTGTTATATTTTTGAGGACTTTAAAAACTGGGCTATTTCTACTGTGTATCAATGTAGGAACTTTCTTGGATTGAGCAGATGTTGGTTGCTGTATACCCAAAGCAATGTTATGCCTGGGATCTGTGCTCTTTGCTCTGGAAGCTCTACAAATTAAAGTGGCTAGAATTTTAGGTAAAAGGTACAAATAAACTCAAAATCCATAAACACTCACAGAAATGATTTCATTCAGCACAATTTATGAAGTGTTTTTTGTGTTCCTAAGCACTTTACTATATGTGGAGGCTAAAGTTGGGAGGGCGTAGTGTAGTACCAGGCTCCATAGGATACGGAGGGTATCTTGCAGTAGTTGTGAGGTCAGAGTTTGGGCCAGAGAAACTAAAATTCTAACCCTAATACTTGTTGGGTTTGTGACCTTGAATAAGTTACTCAACCTTTGTTAAGTCTCAGTTTTTTTATGTGTGTCTTGTAACTACCAAAGGGTAGGATTTTGATTTGAATATGGCCACACCTAGTTTCAAAGGGGGAGGATAAGTGCAAGTTCACTATGTGCCGGGGAAACATGAGGCCGTGAATATTTGTCAATGGTGAAAATAACAACAGATGGCTCCCTGCTTTGAGGGACTGGTCAGAGTTGAGGTGGCTGAAGTAGTTGTCAGTGCATGAGGATCATGTCCTTTAGTTTAAGAGTTCCTGGAGGAGACTGAAAATAGCATTAGAGAGTGTTGGAAGAGTGGCGTTTTGGAGAGATTATCAAGTAGATACTTAAGCATAGGAAATCATCAGGGACCCAGACACAGAATCTCACATGAAAAACAGTTTCTTTTTTTTTTTTTTTTTGGAAGCACTGACAAGATGTCTGGCTTTAACCCATACTGAGGTAGTATGAATGAGTTATACCTCCAGGTGAGGGAGAGAGAAAATATTATGTCCTGTGGTGTCTACCTATTTACTAACCGGCTAACCTTGAAGAATTTTTTAAATTCTACAGAACTCCACTCTCCTCATCAGTCAAATAGAGAAAATGATACTTACCTTATAGGCATCTCAGATTTAAACGGGATCTGACAAAAAGTGTTTAGCACAGTACAAAGCTATCCTGGTAGGGATTATAAGTGGTGACTCCTCTCCCCTTTGTCTTCTTTCTCTGTTCCTCAAAAATATAATTATTATTAGCTGATCCTATACCTCCATGATGAGAATTAATTTAGGAAAGAGTGCAGACTTCCTGAAGGCATTGCTTCTGACCACGGCCCCCCTGATCAGATGTAGGGTAAAAGAGAGCAAGAAGAGAAAATGAAAGAGAGAATAATAGTTAATAGCCCCTTTTTTGAGATTATCAGCAATTTTCTTAACTGGAACGAAAGAAAACAAACAGTTGGGGATTCCCTCTAGTTTTTGTGGTTGGTCATAAAAGATAGAGAGCAGATGTGGAATGGTGCACCCTTTGAAGACACATTACAGGGGCATGGTACAGAGGCAGATGTATGTCCTGGCAAAGGATGCTCCATGAGTTAACTGCAGGGGCGGCAGAGCCTGCAAAGATTAATGTGGCAGAAGTATTGACATTCTTGCAGCACCCTACCTGCTATTTTATAGTATTGGCTTATGACCAGCAGGCCAAAAGTGCCAGTAAAAACAGAATATTGATTTTTTTCTATTGCTGATGCACAGTTCTTTTCTTTACCTCACTTTCTCAATGGGAAACATACATTTTACAGTCCCCATGACGCCAGGCGCAGTGGCTCATGCCTCTAATCCCAGCAATTTGGGAGGCCAAGGCAGGGGGATCACGAGGTCAGCAGTTCTAGACTAGCCTGGCCAACATAGTGAAACCCCGTCTCTACAGAATATACAAAAATTATCCAGGCATGGTGGTGTGTGTCTGTAATCCCAGCTACTTGGGAGGCTGAGGCAAGAGAATCACTTGAACCTGGGAGGCAGAGGTTGCAGAGCCAAGATCACGCCACTGCACTCGAGCCTGGGTGACAGAGTGAGACTCCATCTCAATAAATAAATAAATAAATAAATAAATAAACAAATAAAACAAAATCCCCATGGCTGTATTCTCTGAAAGGATGCAATAAGAAGGACACATCCTTTCTGTGCTACTCTTCCAAAAAATTCACAGTGTAATCATGAGTAATCATGAAAAAATACCAGAAAAATCCAGACTGAGGGACATTTTACAGATTATGTGACCAGTACTCTTCAAACATGTGAAGATCATGAAAGACAAGGAAAGACTGAGAAATTGTCACAAATTAGATGAGACTAAGGAGACATGATGAAATACAACATTTCATCTGTATCCTGAATTGGATCCTGGAACTGAATAATATTAGTAGAAAAGTTAAAAAATCTGAAGACAGTCTGTAGTTTTTCATTAATTTTAATTTATTTGATAAATGTACCATGATTATGTAAGATGCTAACAACAGGTGAAGCTGAGTAAAGAGTATATGAGAACTCTTTGTAGTATCTTTGCAACTCTTTTATACATCTAAAATTATTTCAAACTAAATTTGAGAAAAAAATCCGTGACACAGACTACAGCTTGCTCTCTCGCACCATGCCAACTCTGTAAATTTGCAGAACAGCAGCCCTTAAGGTTTTTGGTTTGTTATCAGCATTTGGGATACTGTGGCCTCCTCCTTGTCTGTGCCTTTTCCAAGCCAATTTAATTGAAAGACCTGGGAAAGGAAAAAATATGGAAAAGGAAACTGAGCAGTGCTCATGGAAGGTGAAGGAAACTCTTTAGAACTACAACTTAGGTTATATTTCAGAACATCAAAAAAGACAACTATGAGGGCCAGGTGTGGTGGCTCCTGCCTGTAATCCCAGCATTTTGGGAGGCAGAGGCAGCCATATCACCTGAGGTCAGGAGTTCGAGACCAGCCTGATCAACATGGAGAAACCCTGTCTCTACTAAAAATACAAAATTAGCTGGATGTGGTGGCGTGTGCCTGTAATCCCAGCTACTCAGGAGGCTGAGAGAGGAGAATCGCTTGAACCCGGGAGGCTGCAGTGGCAGTGAGCCGAGATCACACCATTACACTCCAGCCTGGGCAATAAGAGCAAAACTCTGCCAAAAAAAAAAAAAGACATCTATGAAATAGGGATCTCACTTAGATAAAGACTAACATGGGGAAGGGAGGAGACCCTTTTTCTACTTCTATCTCTATTATGTTTTCCTATGTTAAGTCATATACCAAGAATATATAAGAAAATCTTGCCCTTATGAAGAGACAATTAATAGAAAGGAGTAATTTACAAATAATCTTGGAAAGATAAAAAAGGAAGACACTAGTCTCAGAAATTTAGAAGCATCTCATGAGCCACAAATAATCATAAAATGATCTGAAAATGTGGGCTTCGTGCAATTGCCTCTATTATCATTTTAATTTATCACAAAGAACAATCAGTAAGAGGATTATTTCTGTAGTCACACCTGTCATTGGTGAGTTAAACATTTGGCTGTCTCTAGGGAGGTGGCACTGCTGCCAAGCAGCTCATGTGCATGAAGAACCAAGCATGAGTTAGGACATATATATTGACCTTTATGATTGGGGAATTTTAATTATGATAACTTTTTATTACTAATTGTTGACTTAAAAAAATTGCAAACCCTTCCTCCAGGTAGATGGAGCTTCAGTAGGGCTAAAGCCATTTTAGTGTCTCTTGTGTCTGCTTTATTTGCTCTGGGGCATGTCATACTCAAGAAAAGTAGACTATGGCATGTGGCATAGGATATCCAACTTCTCAGATTTATTTTTATGCCTCAAAGTAGGCTCCCATTTTTAGCATATTAAACCATCCTTCTGGTTTTACTCATATAAATGTAACAACATTGACCTCCCATGCTATACATTTACTCAGCATATTCCTTCAGTTTTATTTCTACATGTTGAATTTTCCCATTCTATCCCAGAGGATTACAGCCTAGAAACATTGGACTCTCTGATCTTGTATATTAAAGCCGACAGAGTATACAGAAAGTATTGTTATTAATTCCTTTCATTCATGTGGATTTATGATTGTTTTGCCACGTTTACCTCATCTATTTCTTTCCTCAGCACATTTTGCTGACATACTTGAAACAACAAAGCAGAAAACGTGATGTATCACTCCTAAAGTCTTCAGTGTCTGTCATAATCATGAGGACTTTCTCCTGTAATAAACCCAATACCATTATTATGCCCAAGAAATTTCACATGATATAATAGCATTATCTAATATATTGGCAATTTTCTGCAATTGTCTCCAAAAATATTCTTCTTCTTTATAGTTTTTTGTTAATTCACTCCAAAATTAAATCAAGGATCACACATTGCATGTGGATAATTTAAAACTTCTATGAGCTCCTTTCCTAAAAATGATTTGCCTATTGAAGAATCCAGCTGATTCACCTTTCTCATATCCATTTTAAAATGCTTATCTCCTTCAAATAAAAGAGAGAAGCGGAGGAGGGAGGAGATGCATCACTTTCATTCAACCCAAATTCTTTTATTGTGCATTGCTCTAAGTTATAAAAACTCCTGGGTCTCCGAACAATAAAAAAAACACCGCATTGTCATCTGTGAAGTAGTTCTCAGTTAAGTCGCAATATCACTTCTTATCTTTGTCATTATACTATGTATTGCCAATAAAATTTACTTCCTATCTTTCATATTTAAACATTAAACTTTAATATGTGTTTTTAACATTTTCAACTAATAATAACTTATGAGAATTCAAACACAAAGGAGCATTTTAAAATTGGAGCCTTATAATATTATACCTTTTTTTGTTTTGTTTTGGAAACGGGATCTTACTGTGTTGCCCAGGCTAAAGTGCAGTAGCACAATTATAGCTCACTGTAGACTCAAGCCCTGGGACTCAAGTGATTCTCCTGCCTCAGCTTCCTGAGTAGCTGGGACTGCAGATGCTCACCATCATGCCTAGTTAATTTTTATTTGTATTTGTATTTTGTGTAGAGATGGGGTTTCACTATGTTGCCCAGGCTGATCTTGAATTCCTGGGCTCAAGCAATCCTTCTGCCTGAGTCTCCCAAAGTGCTGGCATTACAGGCATGAGTCACCATACCTGGCCCTACACATTTTAAAATCAAAGTATTTAAGTGTATTGATTGCAGAGAATTATGTTAGGTGATCAATAAGTGTCTTTTTAAGTTTAAAAATGTTTTCTGTATTGTAAAAAAATGAAACTACAATTTAGGCAAAATAAAAAATATAAATTTTCTATCATAAAGAAGAATTTATGTTTTTATTTATTCATGTAAAATGGTGAGGGTAGAATAGCAAAAATGTTATGATTCAATTTGATATATGCCAAAATTTACATTATATCAGAAATTCCATACTTGGCATTCAGGTAAACATAGAATAACAAATTAATTTACAGACATGTGAGGAGGTACAGTTGCTAAATTTCTGTTAGGGGATAATTGAACAAATATGTTTGAAGACTGATGTCCAAAACAACACTTTTCCAACTTTGCTTTTTGGCAAATTTCTAATAATAACTTTTTCATGTTTATTTTCTTATTGACTCTGCTTCTTTCTTTCTCTGAGAAAACAGCATCTCTGAACATCACATCCACCCACCTACCTTCATCTATGTTTCCATGTTCAAAATGCTGTTATTTTTTCCAATGTGTGTGTATATATATATACATATATATGAATAAAAATTGAAAGATTATGGTATATATATATATATATATATATATATATATACACATACACATACACACACACACACACGCAATTCCATCTGTGCTACTAGTTACCTTCCATCCTGATTTTTATCAGTTCCTTTACAGCAAAGTGATTCAAAAAGTTTTGAATGCCCATTATCTCCAGTTTTTCTCTTCTATATCTCCCCAGGCTCTTGCCCCTATCTCTCCAGTGAACCCGACAATATTAAGAACATCAATGATTTCTGTGTTGCCAAATCTGGTGATAGATTTTTAGTCCTCTGGGCTATTTCTCAGAGTTAGTAACTTCCTCCTTGTAACACGTTCCAGGCTCCCAGTAACACACTTCTCTGGTGTTTCTCATCCCTGTGATAGCCACTCTCTCAGTATCTTTCATTAGCTCTCTTCTTGTCTTCCCAGCATCTGAACATTGAGAAGTGGACCAAGACTCAGTCCTTGAACCTCTTATCTGTGTATTAAGTCTGTCTGATACCTTTAGCAATTTGGGCTGAATTAGAGATTTAAGTACCTTTTTATAAGTGATGACTCCAATATTAGTGTCTCCAACTTGGACCCTTCTCCCAAACTCCAGACACCAAAAATATGTATCTTAACTTAGTTATCTAATTGACATTTCAATTTAACACATCAAAAACTGATTCCGAATTCCCTTTCCCATTCCAAACCTTTTCTCATAATTTTTCCAGTCTCTATTCTTATGTTCCACCCGCTTTGGCAAAAACTCTGAGTCATCTGCCATCATCTCTGACTTTCCTCTTTAGCTCTCACCCACATATAATTGTTCAACCTGCCGACATTATCTTGAAAACATATGCATGATCCGTCTACTTCAATCACTACCATAGCTAACACTTAGGTTCAAGTCACCTTTATCTTTTTCCAGATTCTTTCAATAGTCCTCTCATTGATTTTCCTACTTCCTCTTTTGCCTCACTTAAGTCTGTTCCTCAAATAGCAGCTGAAAAGATTACATTTATACAGAAATCTGACCATGCCACTTTTTGCTCAAACTCTTCCATTTGCTTCCCAAAAGCCAAGTTCTCATAATAGCCCATAGAGTCCCACATACTTGAGTCCTAAGTTACCTCTGAGATGTGGTCTCCTCTTCATGGCTCCTTCTGCTCCAAGTACTCTGTCATCTCTGAAATACTCCACCTACCCCTTATCTACTCACATGTCTTACTCCCTTGCTGTCTTTAGGCCTTTGCTCAAATGCCACACTGCTCCTAAGTGTTTTCTGCCATCTTTATCTAGATTGAAGCTCCACCCCCCCGTTTTATTTTACTCTATAGCACCTACCACCATGTAACACACTCTGTATTTGCCTGTCTTCTTTAATGTCTTCCTCTCCAGCCCCACTGTCATCCCTGCAAGGATGTAAGCTCCCTAGGGGCAAGGAGTTTGATCTGTTTTGACTAAATTTAGTCTGCTCCTATAATCCCATTTTCTGGCAGAATGCCTGGACCTCTTCAAGGAAACCTATAAATGTGTTTGAATTAGTAAATGCATGAAGGAATGTGATAAACTTTTGAAAAGAAAAAAAGAATAATTGAGACTTTTTGTGGGTTTTTTTGTGCAGATGTTATTATATCAAACATAAGCCGTGCAGTACTTACATTATGCTTTTATTTCCTAAAAAAATTGGTGAAGCTATTTTTATTAAGTCTACAATGTCAGGCACACAAAACTCTTTCTGCTTAGATCTTGTAATTATCAATAAAAATTGAAAGATTATCAATTGGAGAAGTATTCAATGAAGTACTACAACTTGAACTAGGCCTTAAATTAAGTATATAGGATTTAGAAACATTGAAGGGTGAATAAAAGAATGTTCCAGGCAAGAGACATGATGTGAGGCTAAATTGAACAGCAGAAATGTTGTAAACATTCTTTCTTCCCTGAAGCAGAGTGTTCCTTTTAAAGAAGTATTAGACATTTTGGTTTAGGAATATAGGTAAAGATTAGTACATGATGACCTTGATAAAGTGCTGTCTTCGACAATTTAGGATACTAGAACAAAAATACCATGGACTGAGTGGCTTAAACAGCTATTTATTTCTCACAATTCTGGAGGTTGAGAAGTTCAAGATCAAGGCACTGGTGGATCCAGTGTCTGGTGAGAGTCTGCTTCCTATTGTATCCTCACATGGCACAGAGAGAGAGCGTGATATCTTATGTCTCCTCTTTTCATCATGAGGGCTCCACCCTCATGGATTTATCTAACAGTAATTACCTCCCAAAGGCCCCACCTCAAGTTCCCATCAAATCGGGCTTAGGGCTTCAACAAATGAATTTTGAGGGGACACATTCACTCTCTAGCAATAAATAAAGACAATTCATTTTATCCTCTAAACATGAGGGATTTATCAAATGGTGGGGTGACTTATTTTTTTGGGAGAATGAGGAAACAAAATGGCCAAACAAGGATTTTTGATAAGTAATAATCTACCTGTAAAATGAATTAAATATAAGAAGGTTTGAAAGTAAGAAACCTGGATTGGCAATTATTTCAATACAGTGGAGACAAAGCAAAAAAAAAAAAAAAAAAAAGAAGTAATGCCAGAAACATTAAAAGGTAACTGTCCTAAAACATGAGAGGAGAGAGAGATCATAATTGGTAAAAATGAGTTGCAGAAACCTACTCTAGAGTGGGTGAAAGGGGAAGCCTTATCTCAGAAGATGACATAGAACAGGTATTTCAGGCAAAAGGAAAACAATTGCACAGTCCTCCTGGAGAGTATAAAGGAACAGTAAAAGCAGCATTGTGTTCAGATGGGACTTGGCAGAAGATGAGGCCAAAAGTAAAGTTAGAGGCCTTGAAGAAATAAAGTTCTGTAATGCCTTAGAGTTAACAAATTAGGACGTCATTTGCTTCCATAGACGAGGTATGCTTCAAAGAAAGTTGAGCCCATTGTGAATGTTAAACAGGAGGAAAATCTATGGGGACCAGTATAAGCAAATGCCTAAGTGGCATAAACAGCAGTCAAAAAAACAAGAATAAAGCAGGAAAAGACTGATAAGACTGAACAGAAAACAGTGTGCTGGAATGGCAGAATGGGGCTCTGTAAGAAAAGAATCTGACTGTCTGAAATTCTTAGAGGTATAAAGAGATTTTTGTTGTTGCTTTTCCTCTTGCAGTCAAGGCTGCTTAACATTTACTTATGTCTGATGAATGTGAATCTGGCATCCAGAACGCCATAGGAGCTAAATACACAAACTTCAGCAAACCCCTATTTGCACTTAGTGTTCTTATTTTTGCATTTTCTCAAACATAAACATTCAATTGAGAAGAATTAGTATGTTGGCCATTTAGAAACATTCGTGGTGGCAAAATGGTGAGAGATACTACCATGGAGAAACATGATGCTGACAGCCTGCATGCATTTATCTCCATTTGGCAATTAAGGACTTCCACTGAGGCAAATGTTTATGCTGAGATTGTAACATTTAGATTGGCTATTTTCAGTGGGTTGCATTTCTAGAAATATCCTACAAAGCAATATTCCCAGGAAATAATTAAAAAACAAATTCAGAATTTTCCAAAGGCTGACCTTATAGCTCCTAAAACTCCACGAGTAGACCTATCTTTGGATTGGCAAACATAGTAAATTTGAATTGTGTATTTCCAACCACTGAATTAGCTTAATTCGACATCAGCCATGCGGCCAGTACTGCTAAGGTGTTTATTCTTAATAAGAGGAGGAATGCTAGGTCTTATAATGGGGAAAATGTTACAATTGGTTAAGTGGATACATACAAAAGAAAGATTGTAATGATAAGAAAAAGTGATATAAAAATAGACAAATGGACAGAGAGAGAACTTTCATTTCTATCTGAGGGAATATCCAACTAGCCTTTTCTATAGTGTTAGAACACAGAATGGATCCTGAAATACAGGTAGCATGTAAAGAGTAAGTTATGCCATAAGAGTTAGAAGGACAGACTTGTCAACCTCCACTCATAAATGTTTTGAATTAAGTGTGCTGCATAGACATATTTCAAATAACAAATACAATACTTTCACTATTCATGTATAGCTTGTACACTATAGGGTACTCTGGCTAAGATTATACTTGATAGAAACTTTTCAAACACAAATATATGGAGCAGTGACTAATTGCATCATTTCAAGTGAAAATGAAACATTTCTCAAAGATAGATTATTTTTTATTTTCTGTACTGTGTGGCAGTGGAGTGTAGTAACTAAGAGAAAAGTAGGGAAAAGGCTAATTTTTTAAACTACATTCTTTCTCTCCCAGTTCATAATCAAAACTGTCTAATAATTTTTGTCTGTGTTATTTGTGTTGCTTTCAACTGGTGCATTGAAATATGTGCAAATGCAAACATTCAAATAAAGCAAACTAAAAGTAATGTCCTTGATCATAGGGAATGCATCTTGAGTTTTACTGTTCCTTCCAAAGCATTTTGTAAAATACTTAAAAAATAATGATCTATTATGAATATTTTTACCTATTAATAATATATATACACCCATATGTATTATTAGATGTATATATAGATATAGAAATAGATATTAAAATGCTGAGCAACTAGGGAACTAAATTTCAAACTCTTTCCAATGCTTTAAGGATACTTTGCCTGAAAATTAATGAAATAACTGAGTCATTAATAATTCCAATTACTATAGTTTATTATTTTTGTATCTCTCAATGTTACCAAGTCAGCACATATTGAGAATATGGTAAATGGTATATCTGATCCAAGAAAAGCTGGGCATTGGTGACTTGGCCTAATTTGTCGAAATAGGACAGATACTTGTTTATGTGACTAATCTGCAGTCATATAATCATTGTGCTGTGCCTAATTGTATACATATATTCCATTAGGTAGCTTATTCATTCTAACACATCAAGACCCTGCTCTTTTCAGACACATTGTTGTGAGAAGGTTAAAAATGAAAGGACCATCCATCCCTTCAGAGTCATGTGTTCTCGTATAGGAACTAGACAACTGCACAAACAATTATAGCACCATAAATATATGTTCTCATCAATGGGAAACCTGGGGAGAGGTTTCCGAATTTTGTCTGAAGATCATAGGCTTCCTAGAACAGGGGATATGCCATCAAAGCCCTAAAGAATGAGGAAGAGTTTTCCAAATAGACAGGGCAAGGAAGAGCACCTTAAATAGAAGAAACAATGCAAAATTAGTAAAATCAGTATCTTAAGAGTAGGCTGTAGGGCCCATGGGCTTTTGACTGAGTGAGAGAATTCACTCAAATGCTATCAGGTGCCATGATAATGGATATTGTGACAGAAAGAGAGGGAGATACCTTTGTGTTGTTCCTTTGTCTCTCTGTGGGTGTGTTTGTGTGTGTGTTGGGGCTAACTTCAGTGAAATCCACTGTTATGACAGAGCAGGGAGGCATAGGATATGATCTTTGAAAACCCTCCTAAAAATGGCAAAATGTCAGGTGAAAAGAATTGTGGTGGTAGAGAGAGGAAACAGATGAGAATGTAGTACACTTTACCCACTTGTCAATAAAAACTAGAGTTGATTCTGGTTTTATTAGGGTCATATTCTGTATATGACAAATGTTTCATGTTTGTCTGATTCTATTCTCCAAAGGCAAATATAAAAAGAAACCAGAATAATAAAATAACAGGAACAGACAATGAAATATACACCATCGAACCTCCTAATTGTTATGTATAGTAATGTTACATAGGAAAACTACTTTCTCTGGTTTAAGTAAAGGAATTATCAGCCACAACTAATGTATCCACTAAGTAACTATATTACATGGCTTTTTAAATCAATAATTTAAAAGTGATAATGAATAAAAAATGGAAATGCAGATGTTAAACATAAAATCAGATTATGGGCCTCATTGTCCTCACACACATTTCAAATTACCTTTAAGTATGATATACTTATTTTGCCTTCTATAGTCATTTATATTAATTATTCTTTCTGTGTAGTTTTGTCAGCTTTTTCAGATATCACACTGGCCATTAAACATCTGTCATTTTCATGACATTATGCCCAAACTATTTGTTTCTTGCCTTAAAGAAATAACTGGAATTGACTGTGAAATAATTCTAAGAGTGGGCCTGATAGAATTCTGAAAGCATGGGTGTGAGATACCAGCCATGGAAGCTGATTATTGCCACTGCTATGTGGCAATATGTGTACCTATAGATTGGCGGGACTTGGAGACATACAGCTTACTCCTAAAATCACCAGTGACAAGGCCCTCCCACCCTTAAAAATACAAGCTTTGAGTTTGTTCCAGTAATTAATAATAATAATAATTAATTGTTAATACTTACCAAGTGCTCATACTTGTCTAAGCACTTAACCTGAATAACTTAGTTAAGTCTCACAACAACCCAGTAAGACTGTGTTTTTTTCTGTTATCTGTGTTTTACAGATTAATAAGATAAAACACAAAAAAGGTAAACTAAATTTCCCAAGAACACATAGCTAAAAAAGATGGAGCTGGAATTCAAATAACAAGCAGTTGCTTCAAGAGCTGGAGATTTTAACCTTCTTGCTACTTCATCTCTCTAGGGGTCACCTTTCTCCCTCATGTAAATAGACAGATAACGAACTCAATCCAGTGGATATTCTAGGCCAGCCCAGTCAAGGCCAGTTGAGGTTCCAGACGCTCCAAAGCTTAACACACTGTGCTATGCATGATCCCGTGTTTTTCTTCCATAAGGGAAGCTTCCTAAGGACAGAAATCACACCGTGTTTTGCAAAATGTAAATATGCATTGAGTAAACAAAGGAATTAATGTATTTTTAAAAGAAATCTGGTACCAAGGTTTTATATGATTTATTATTTGACTGTAAGAAGGACATGGAGTTGATTGGCATATGTTTTCAGGTTCGGTTAAGATCTTATATTTTTCTTTTAGTTTCACTTTTATTTCCTCATCAAAAAATTGGAGTTGACAGTTATGTAAAAATTATTTCTTGAGGTGGACTAAAAAATGTTATCATCTGTTATTATTTTAATGATTACTATCAGCCAAGAGTGGATATGAGTACTACTTTTCTAAACTGAAGTTGTGTAGCTAATGTCCTACTGTTGACGATATGAGTTATGTGGATAAAACATGGCATACTTATTAGTTTTAGGGTGTAATGACAAGCTGATTTAAATATCCAGCATCTAAATTTGAAAATCTTTGTGCAAATTTATTGAATAGATCTATCACTAAAAATCTGCAGTTAAAAAAACTGGCATATGTTTATAGTAAATAGAATTTTTTCCTAAGGCAATTTGTACCTAAAAATTGTATCAATAATATAATTTCTAGAAATACTATGTTTTTAAATGTCTTATATGTGTTAGTATCCTGAAAGTTTTCTGCATAGCATATTAGTTTATGTTGCAATGTTCATGTTATAATAATAAGATGACAGTAGAAGTACAGTGTTAGTGATTAAACTGAACTTTTGTTACCAGCTACCTGGGTTCAAGTACTAATTCTGCCACATAAGACAGTAAGTCATGTAAGACACTGAGCAAATCACTTAAGCTCTTTGTGCCACCATTTCCCTACATGTAAAATGAGATCATCATAGTAGCAACACCATATGGTTATTGTTTATATTCAATAAGCTGATACATATTGAGTGCCTAGAACACTGCTTGAAATATAGTGAAATTATATTTACTATTATTAATCCTATGTGTTACATTTCATTTAAAAATTAATTTATAACGCTAAAAATGTATGATAATATATCAGAGATTGTGTACAATGAGCTAAATGAAATGTAAAGTCAAAATAGGAATGTTCTTTCAGAATGACCTCATATATGCTGGAATTATCTGTGTTATAATTTAATGAATTTAATTGCAGATGGGGTACTTACTCTGTTTTAATAGAACTTGCCAAGTCATTTAGTTCCAAAAATTATGTCACTTATATTATTGTACATTTAGCATTCAATGTTCCTTAAATAAAGGGTGTCAAATTATTTGCAGTTTCAGACTTTCATATTTTGCAATCAATAATGACAAAAATTTACATTTTATTGTCTCATAGAAACTTGTATTTTAAGTGATTTGTTTACTATTTTGTGACTCGTGTTATACACTTCTTGCACAAAATTTGAAATACCTTTATTAAAACAAAATTTTCATGTGAACTTGTGATTAATTTGTGTTCTAGCACACAACATTTAGATCTAGGCTGAAGTTAATAGAGCACAGAGTTTTAAAATAAATATTTTTCATTCACAAGAGGGGTGACAGATTTGATGTGAGAGTTGTATATCTAAGTTATTTGGGGAAAGTACTCTTTTATTTCTTACCACTAGAGGAAAAATATATTGGAAGCGACATAGGTGCAACTAACTTATAAGTTAAGGATTTTAAATATATATATATTTATTGAATATGTAATATGTAAAAATAATTATATAAAGTGTATCAAGGAGTTAAAAAAAGACTAAATGATGGTGAAAAGAAAAACATAAACTGTATGAAAACGATATAAGAGATCAACTAAAATAAAATGAGGTGTCTTCCTAAAAGTGCATATATTGACTAGATAATGCATTGCATTCACATTTATAGAAGTATCACTTTGAATTAGAAATTTGAAAACAAGCAAAAACTTCGTAATCCCTATACTCATTTACTAGGCTGGCTTTTTGAAATATAGCTTAAGCTAATGATTTCCTTTTGGCCTTAAAAATAATTCTAATCATTAATTTTAAAGTAGTTTTTAGCCTATAATTTTCACCTACCATATAAAATAAGCATTTTCTTATGTCTCTAAATATCCTTGAAATAATTATATTGTAGCTATATATTATGTTAATAATTTTATCATATCACTTACTGAATCACTTTCTTTGAATTACTGATTCAAAGAAAGAAAACATTTTAAAACATTTTGATACATGTAGTTAAATTTCATCTACAAAATTACCTATATGAAAATCATCACAACTTATAGCCTTAATAGAAATGTGGGAATTTAAAATTAGCAATGCTATTTTTATTTTAATGAAAGATAGTTAACATACAAAATTTTAAATTATGCCAAAGTAGATATTTAAAAGCTGAGATTAAATTTGGTCACATACTTCTCTTGCTAGAATGAGGGTCTGGCCTATTATGTGTCTTCTCAATTCTAATGGTTATTGATTTCCATAGTACTCTAACGAATATTGCTATTATGTGAATTCATGGGAGTATACTTCAATTACAGAATGTGAATTTTAATTGTATAAAAACATGACGGCAAATGAAGCCTGGACAAATTTTGAATATCATTGTACAACATGAAAATATTAATATCTTTGAGGGTATTTTTGCCTCCCACAGTCATCATTAATCCCACCTCCTCCAGAGTGTTCCTAGAACACTTCGCACACATCTTCATCACTAGCCTCTGTCTCATTGTATATTACTATTTACGTGCTTTGTTTTCCCCACTAGGTAATCAGCATCACTGCGGTTAAAACTACCCCTTCTTTCAAAGTGTCTAGCATAGTGCCGGACTCAAAATAGTGTAGACTATTTTTTTCTATTTGTCCATTACAGCCACCTCAAGAGTTTTTGACCTTTATTCTGTCAGCATTTTAGGCTTTTTATATGGTCTTTCATAGGGCAGAAAAATGAACCTCTGGAAGTACCAGGATATTGTAGAATTATTAATAAGGAAATGACCTTCGCCCAGGTAATGCCACATTATTTTTTTTTTCAGTGTCCTTTAAGAATACAGCACCATCAGTGAAACAGTGGGGCATTTTAAAAGTGATTCCTACCCTGAGGGATACTTCAAACTTCTGCACAAGGGCAAGAAATAATTTACTTTTATAGGTCACCAAACCCCAAAAAAAAGGTAGGGAGGAGAAGGGTGATTCTATAAAGTACTTTGAAATGATTACATTTCTAATGTTATAAGTTCCCAAGTGTACAGCAGAAATTTCATTAAAATTGAAATATATATCTTATAGAATTGAAAATATTAAACTTCAGAAATAGAACCTTCTATGAAAGTTATTTTCCATTTTGATTTTTAAATACCTTATATAGTTTTTTCTTATAGTTTTTCATAACAACTGTATTAAGAAAAATATATATAGCATAAAATTCACCTTTTAAAGTGTATAGTTCAGTGTATTTTAGCTTATTCACAGAGTTGAGCAACCTTCACCACCATCTAACTTTAGATCATGTGCATCACCCTCTTCCCTGTATCTATTAGTAATTATTCCCCATTTGCCCCATCTCTAAGGCCCTGGCAACCACCAAGCTACCTTCTTCCTCTATGGATTTGCTGTTCTGGACATTTCATATACTGTAACTGAAATTTTACAATATTCAAGATTAATCTTTGTTATAACTTATAAGTACTTTATTTCTTCATATTGCCAATTAATATTCCACTGTATGGCTGTATTAATTTTATTTATCCCTTCATTAGTTAATAGATATTTGGGTTGTTTTCATTTATTGGCTATTATGAATAATGCTGCTATTAACATGCATATAAAATCTTTTTTATAGACATGTGTTTTCATTTACCTTGTGTATATAACTAGAAGTGGAATTGCTAGGTTATATGGTAACTCTTAACATTTCAAATAAATGCTACATTATTTTTCAAAGTGACTGTGCCATTTTGCAGTTCTGCCAGCAATGATGAATTGCTTCATGTAGGGTTCTACATAACTTTTTAATATGTACAGTTGTCATGGCAGAATTATTCTATCTCACATTTATAAAATACAATTCAATTTTTATCACAAATAATATGTATCATAGTATATCCTGAAATTGTGTCTTCTTAAACTGTAAGCAGAAGTTTAGCACTGGAACACAGTTTGTTCTTCGTGATCCCAGCACAGTATATATATATATATATATATATATATATATATACACATACTTTAAGTTCTGGGATACATGTGCAGAACATGCAGGTTTGTTACATAGGTACACATGTGCCATGGTGGTTTGCTACACCCATCAACCCATCAGCTACAGCTATTAGGTATTTCTTGTAATACTATCCCTCCCCTATCCCCCACCCGCTGACAGGATCCAGTGTGTGATGTTCTCCTCCCTGTGTCCATGTGTTCTCATTGTTCAGCTCCCCCTTATGAGTGAGAACATGAAGTGTTTAGTTTTCTGTTCCTGTGTTAGTTTGCTGAGAATGATGGTTTCCAGCTTGTTCCATGTCCCTGCAAAGGAACTCATCCTTATTTTTGGCTGCATAGTATTCCATGGTGTATATGTGCCACATTTTCTTTATCCAGTCTATCATTGATGGCATATGGGTGGGGTCCAAGCCTTTGCTATTGTGAACAGTGCTGCAGTAACCATATGTGTGCATGTGTCTTTATAGTAGAATGAATTATAATCCTTTGGGTATATACCCAGTAATGGGATTGCTGGATCAAATGGTATTTCTGGTTCTAGATCCTTGAGGAATTGCCACACCGTCTTCCACAATGGTTGAACTAATTTACAATCCCAACAACAGTGTAAAAGTGTACCTATTTCTCCACATCCTCTCCAGCATCTGTTGTTTCCTGACATTTTAGTGATTGCCATTCTAACTGGCATGAGATGGTATCTCATTGTGGTTTTGATGTGCATTTTTCTAATGAATAGTGATGATGAGCTTTTTTTTTCATATGTTTGTTGGCCACATAAATGTCTTCTTTTGAGAAGTGTCTGTTCATATCCTTTGCCCACTTTTTGATGGGGTTGTTTCTTTGTTGTTAATTTTTTTTTTTATTATACTTTAGGGTTTTAGGGTACATGTGCACAATGTGCAGGTTTGTTACATATGTATCCATGTGCCATGTTGATTTCCTGCACCCATTACTCGTCATTTAGTATTAGTGTATCTCCTAATGCTGTCCCTCCCCCTCCCCCCCCACAACAGTCCCGAGTGTGATGTTCCCTTCCTGTGTCATGAGTTCTCATTGTTCAATTCCCACCTATGAGAGAACATGGTGTTTTTTTTTGTCCTTGCGATAGTTTACTGAGAATGATGTTTTCCAGTTTCATCCATGTCCTACAAAGGACACAAACTCATCATTTTTATGGCTGCATAGTATTCCATGGTGTATATGTGCCACATTTTCTTAATCCAGTCTATCATTGTTGGACATTTGGGTTGGTTCCAAGTCTTTGCTATTGTGAATAGTGCGCATAAACATACGTGTGCATGTGTCTTTATAGCAGCATGATTTATAGTCCTTTGGGTATATACCAGTAATGGGATGCTGGGTCAAATGGTATTTCTAGTTCGAGATCCTGAGGAATCGCCACACTGACTTCCCAATGGTTGAACTAGTTTACAGTCCACCAACAGTGTAAAAGTGTTCCTATTTCTCCACATCCTCTCCGGCACCTGTTGTTTCCTGATTTTTAATGATGGCCATTCTAACTGGTGTGAGATGGTATCTCACTGTGGTTTTGATTTGCATTTCTCTGATGGCCAGTGATGATGAGCATTTCTTCATGTGTTTTCTGGCTGCATAAATGTCTTCTTTTGAGAAGTGTTTGTTCATGTCCTCTGCCCACTTTTTGATGGGGTTGTTTGTTTGTTTTGTTTTTTTCTTGTAAATTTGTTTGAGTTCATTGTAGATTCTGGATATTAGCCCTTTGTCAGATGAGTAGGTTGCAAAAATTTTCTCCCATTCTGTAGGTTTCCTTTTCACTCTGATGATAGTTTCTTTTGCTGTGCAGAAGCTCTTTAGTTTAATTAGCTTCTATTTGTCAATTTTGGCTTTTGTTGCCATTGCTTTTGGTGTTTCAGTCATGAAGTCTTTGCCCATGCCTATGTCCTGAATGGTATTGCCTAGTTTTTCTTCTAGGGTTTTTATGGTTTTAGGTCTTACATTCAGGTCTTTAATCCACCTTGAGTTAATTTTTGCATGAGTTGTAAGGAAGTGGTCCAGTTTCAGTTTTCTGCATATGGCTAGCCAGTTTTCCCAGCACCATTGATGAAATATGGATTTCCTTTCCCCATTGCTTGTTTTTGTCAGGTTTGTCAAAGATCAGATGGTGGTATATGTGTGGCATTAATTCTGAGGCCTCTGTTCTGTTCCATTGGTCTATATATTTGTTTTGGTAACAGTACCATGCTGTTTTGGTTACTATAGCCTTGTAGCATCATTTGCAGTCAGGTAGCATGATGCCTCCAGCTTTGTTCTTTTTGTTTAGGATTGTCTTGGCTATGCGGGCTCTTTATTGGTTCCATATAAAATTTAAAGTAGTTTTTTCTAATTCTGTGAAGAAAGTCAATGGTAGTTTGATGGCAATAGCATTGAATCTATGAATTACCTTGGGCAGTATGGCCATTTTCACGATATTCATTCTTCCTATCCATGAGCATGGAATATTTCTCCATTTGTTTGTGACCTCTCTTATTTCCTTGAGCAGTGGTTTGTAGTTCTACTTGAAGAGGTCCTTCATATACCTTGTGAGTTTTATTCCTATGTATTTTATTCACTTTGTAGCAATTGTGAATGGGAGTTCACTCATGATTTGGCCCTCTGTTTCTCTATTATTGGTGTATAAGAATGCTTGTGATTTTTACACATTAGTTTTGTATCCTGAGACTTTGCTGAAGTTGCTTATCAGCTTCAGGAGATTTTTTGCTGAGACTATGGGGTTTTCTAAATATACAATTATGTCATCTGCAAACAGAGACAATTTGACTTCCTCTCTTCCTATTTGAATACCTTTTATTTCTTTCTTTTGCCTGATTGCTATGGCCAGAACTTCCAATACTATGTTGAATAGGAGTGGTAAGAGAGGACACACCTCATACAGCTGAGCTCTGGCTGGCATCTGGTGGGTGCCCCTCTGGGAGGAAGCTTCCAGAGGAAGGAACAGGCAGCAATCTTTGCTGTCTGCAGCCTCCTCTGGTGATACCCAGGCAAACAGGGTCTGGAGTGGACTTCCAGCAAACTCAAGCAGACCTGCAGCAGAGGGGCCTGACTGTTAGAAAGAAAACTAACAAATACAAAGGAAGAGCATCAACATCAACAAAAAGGACATCCACACAGAAACCCCATCTGAAGGTCACCAACATCAAAGACCAAAGGTAAATAAATCCACGAAGATGAGGAAAACCCAGTGCAAAAAGACTGAATATTCCAAAAACCAAAATGCCTCTTCTCCTCCAAAGGATCACAACTCCTTGCCAGCAAGGGAACAAAACTGGACAGAGAATGAGTTTGATGAATTGACACAAGTAGGCTTCAGAAGGTGGGTAATAACAAACTCCTCTGAGATAAAGGAGCATGTTCTAACCCAATACAAGGAAGCTAAGAGCCTTGAAAAAAGGTTAGAGGAATTGCTAACTAAAATAACCAGTTTAAAGAAGAACATAAATGACCTGATGGAGCTGAAAAACATAACATGAGTACTTCATGTAGCATACACAAGTATCAATAGCGAAATCGATCAAGTGGAAGAAAGGACATCAGAGATTGAAGATTAACTTAATGAAATAAAGTGTGAAGACAAGATTAGAGAAAAAAAGAATGAAAAGCAACAAACAAAGCCTCCAAGAAATATGGGACTATGTGAAAAGACCAAACCTACGTTTGATTGGTGTACCTGAAAGTGACGGGGAGAATGGAACCAAGTTGGAAAACACTTGTCAGGAGAACTTCCCCAATCTAGCAAGACAGACCAAACATTCAAATTCAGGAAATACAGAGAACACCACAAAGATGCTCCTCGAGAAGAGCAACCCTAAGACACATAATCACCAGATTCACCAAGGTTGAAATGAAAGAAAAAATGTTAAGGGCAGCCAGAGAAAAATGCCGGGTTACCCACAAAGGGAAGCCCATCAGACTAACCACGGATCTCTCTGCAGAAGAGTGGAGGCCAATATTCAACATTCTTAAAGAAAAGAATTTTCAACCCAGATTTCATATTCAGCCAAACTAAGCTTCATAAGCAAAGGAAAAATAAAATCTTTTGCAGAGAAGCAAATGCTGAGAGATTTTGTCACCACCAGGCCTGCATTACAAGCGCTCCTGAAGGAAGCACTAAATATGGAAAGGAAAAACCAGTATCAGCCACTGCAAAAACATACCAAATTGTAAAGAACATCGACTCTATGAAGAAACTGCATCAACTAACGGACAAAATAACCAGCTAGCATCATAATGACAGGATTAAATTCACATGTAAAAATATTAACCTTAAGTGTAAAGGCTAAATGCCCCAGTTAAAAGACACAGACTGGCAAATTGGATAAAGAGTCAAGACTCATCGGTGTGCTCTATTCAGGAGAACCATCTCACATGCAAAGACACACATAGGCTCAAAATTAAAGGGATGGAGGAATATTTACCAAGCAACTGGAAACAAACAAACAAAAAAGCAAAGATTGCAATCCTAGTCTCTGATAAAACAGACTTTAAACCAACAAAGATCAAAAAAGACAAAGAAGGGCATTACATACTGGTAAAGGGATCAATGCAACAAGTAGAGCTAACTATCCTAAATATATATGCACCCAATACAGGAGCACCCAGATTTATACAGCAAGTTCTTAGAGACCTAGAAAGAGACTTAGACTCCCACACAGTAATAGTGGGAGATTTTAACACCCCACTGTCAATATTAAATAGCTCAATGAGACAGAAAATTAACAAGAATATTCAGGACTTGAATTCAGCTCTGGACCAAGTGGACTCAATAGACATCCACAGAACTCTCCACTCTGAATCAACAGAATATGCATTCCTCTCAGCACCACATCGCACTTATTCTAAAATTGACCACATAATTGGAAGTAAAACACTCCTCAGATAATGCAAAATAAAGGAAATCATAACAAACAGTCTCTCAGACCACAGAGCAATTAAATTAGAACTCAGGATTAAGAAACCGACTTAAAACCACACAACTACATGGAAACTGGACAACCTGCTCCTGAATGACTACTGGGTAAATAACGAAATTAAGGCAGAAATAAGTTCTTTGAAACCAATAAGAACAAAGACACAATGTAGCAGAATATCTGGGACACAACTAAAACAGTGTTTAGAGGGAAATTTATAGCACTAAGTGTCCACAGAAGAAAGCAGAAAAGATCTAAAATCTAAAATGAACAACCTAAAATCACAATTAAAAGAACCAGAGAAGCAAGATCAAACAAATTCAAAAGCTAGCAGAAGACAAGAAATAACTAAGATCAGAGCAGATCTGAAGGAGATAGAGACATGTAAAATCCTTCAAAAAATTAATGAATCCAGGATGTGGTTTTTTAAAAAGATTAACAAAATAGATAGACTGCTAGCCAGACTAATAAAGAAGAAAAGAGAGAAGAATCAAATAGACACAATAAAAAATGATAAAGGAGATATCAGCACTGATCCCACAGAAATACAAACTACCATCAGAGAATACTATAAACACCTCTACGCAAATAAACTAGAAAATCTAGAATAAACGGATAGATTCCTGGACAT
Organism: Nomascus leucogenys; assembly: GCF_006542625.1. Lineage (NCBI taxonomy): Eukaryota > Metazoa > Chordata > Mammalia > Primates > Hylobatidae > Nomascus > Nomascus leucogenys. The sequence continues at coordinate 23,969,879 of NC_044390.1, forward strand.
ATACACCCTCCCAAGACTAACCTAGGAAGAAGTCGAATCCCTGAATAGACAAATAACAAGATCTGAAATTGAGGCAGTAATTAATAGCCTACCAACCAAAAAAAGCCCAGGACAAGATGGATTCACAGCGAAATTCTACCAGAGGTACAAAGAGGAGCTGGTACCATCCCTTCTGTAACTATTCCAAACAATAGAAAAAGAGAGACTCCTCCCTAACTCATTTTATGAGGCCAGCATCATCCTGATACCAAAACCTGGCAGAGATACAACAATAAAAAAAATAAAATTTCAGGCCAATATTCCTGAAGAACATCAATGTGAAAATCCTCAATAAAATACTGGCGAACCGAATTTAGCAGCATATCAAAAAGTTTATCCACCACGATCAAGTTTGCTTCATCCCTAGGATGCAAGGCTGGTTCAACATATGCAAATAAATAAATGTAATTCATCACATAAACAGAACCAATGACAAAAACTACATGATTATCTCAATAGAAGCAGAAAAGGCCTTTGATAAAATTCAACATTCCTTCATGCTAAAAACTCTCAATAAACTAGATATTGATGGAATGTATCTCAAAATAATACAAGCGATTTATGACAAACCCACAGCCAATATCATACAGAATGGGAAAAACCCGGAAGCATTCCCTTTGAAGACTGGCACAAGACCAGCACAGATTTTCACACATGGCCATCACTTTCAAAATATTCAATGAACAATGGTGGAATTTATCATTTTGTAAAAATATGTGTTCCTAACTTCCTCATAGTCATTCTCTGTCAAAGGAGCTTTGTCAAAGGCTTTCCAGGTGAAAGCCTTTCAAATGATTGAAAGTAGGTCTCTCTCCTCCTTTCCTCTCAATCCTGAGGTTTTGTCTTTCTTCTTCGGACCAAATTTCCTTTTTTTCTCTTTTTTTAAATTTTATTTTAAGTTCCATGGTACATTTACAGGAAGTGCACGTTTGTTACATAGGTAAATGTGTGCTGTGGTGGTTAGCTGCCCCCATCAACCCATCACCTAAGTATTAAGCACAGCATACATTAGCTATTTTTCCTGATGCTCTCCCTGGCCCCGCTACCAGCCAGACAGGCTCCAATGTGTGTTCCCCTCCCTGTGTCCATGTGTTCTCATTGTTCAGCTCCCACATGTCAGTGAGAACATGTAGTGTTTGGTTTTCTGATCCTGGGTTAGTTTGCTGCGGATAATGGCTTCCAGCTTCATCCATGCCCCTGCAAAGGAAATGATCTCATTCCTTTTTATGGATGCATACTATTCCATGGTGTTTATGCACCACGTTTTCTTTATCCAGTCTATCATTGATAGGCATTGGGTTGGTTCCATGTCTTTGCTATTGTGGATAGTGCTGCAATGAACACTTGTGTGCATGTATCTTTAAAATAGAATGGTTTATATTCCTTTGGGTGTATACCCAGTAATTGGATTGCTGGGTCAAATGGTATTTCTGGTTCTAGGTCTTTGAGGAATTGCCACACTGTCTTCCACAATGCAGACCAAACTTCTTAACAGAGAGCACTTTCACTATTGAAATGTGAATTTGTTTTAGTTGACTGAATTATTTTACAGTTCATATTTATGTAATATAAATTTAGATTTATTGTATTTTTCTTTATGAACTTAATTTTTATGTCACATTTAATCATGTGTCTCACAAACTAGGTAATTGGCAGAGAGAAAATAAATACAAATTTTCAGGGATGATTCTCCAATGGCTTGAATTGCTTTTAATATTAATTCAGTATTGGAGCTTAACATCTATAAATATTTCATCATGTTCAACTTCTGCTTTGGACTGTGTGGCAAATAGAAAAGTCTGACAGACTTCTCACTACAAAAACATAGACTAAATGCAACGCAAATGCTTTTAAACTCTCAACATCACTTTCATGAAAAACCAAATCATTAAAAACCAGCAGAGTGTATTCTGAAAGCTGGAGCACCCTGTAGATATTTGCTGATTCCAGGAACTAGAAACTTGAGGAGTGAAAGGAGGTCAAACTAAAACTTCAGCATAAGTCCATAGCCTCTGAGGAGTTTCACTCTGAAAGAGATAGACTAGCCTAGAAGAAACTTATCATCAGCAGAAGACATCAGGATGACCATTAATGTAAGCCTGAGCTAAGGTGGAGGGAAAATAAAAAGTTACCACATTGCTGTCCTTAAAAATGATCGTCACAAAGTCAGGTGATTGAGACCATCCTGACTAACACGGTGAAACCCCGTCTCTACTAAAAATACAAAAAAATTAGCCGGGCGTGGTGGCGGGCACCTGTAGTCCCAGCTACTCTGGAGGCTGAGAAGGAGAATGGCATGAACCCAGGAGGCAGAACTTGCAGTGAGCCAAGATGGCGCCACTGCACTCCAGCCTGGGCGACAGGACTAGACTCCGTCTCAAAACAACAACAACAACAAAAAGATCAGGGTTCGCATTTTTAACCCTTTCAACTTAAAGTAGTCCTTGATTCATAGTGCCTAGCAGAAGGAAAATATATATTCTCTCTGAAGTGCCTTCAGGTGGACCTTACAGAATTCTCAACAGATTAACCAAATATGAGCTTGCAAGTCAATATTTAAAATCACAGGAAGAACTATGTTTCCTTGTGCTGGAATCAGAAGAAATAATAAATAGCAAATTATATTCTCGAATTTTAAAATTATAAAACACACTATATAAAATAAGTTTAAAATGTTTACAGAATAATACTTTTAAAATAATGAAACATATATGCCATGTTTTAAGATTCATTCACCAATAGCTTTATCAGGAACAAATTTTTTGTTCTTATTTTTACTTAAATAAAAATGCTTACTAATCTGCATCAAACTTTAATTGCTAAATGTGATCGTTTTACCATGGTCCTTTAGCAAATACAGAGTCTCTATTTCAGGCCCCATGTAAGCAGCTGGCAAAATAACGAAGGCCGGAAAGTTTTAGTTCTGGTTCTCACAGAGTTTACCAACTAGATACAGAGGTTTGTATGACAGAATAGAATTAAAGCTTCTAGTATTCTGTCTTAGTGGGATCTGAAGATTGACTATCCAAGATTATTAACAAAAATCAAAGAAAGAGTAGTATGAATAATTAAAATTAGAAATAATTCACCCAGAAATCTCATTAATCTTAAAAGACCATTTTATTTTTGTTTTGTGTATTATTCCATTATAAATAATTCACATTTTCAACATCTGTCTAGATTTTTCAATCAGTCAGGGTCCCTCTTTTGTATCTGCTAGTGACTTTATCACCTAAATGATTCTAAGAGTGATCTATACAAAACAATAGGGCAAAATTAGCAAACTTGTAGTTCATTAGAAGAAGGCTAAACCTTCTTTAATTCATGGAAAAACAGATTTAGAAATAATAATATTTTTTGCTTATGAAGTGTAATACAGGATTTTTAAAGAATACAATCAAAAAGCAATAATTATATTTCATGTCGGTTAAGTTTTAACAAAATGATACTGGTGCTAGTATGTATTTACAAATTTGGGATTGTTTAAAAGAAAATTTTTAAACTCCACAAGAGGGCCGGGCGCAATAGCTCATGCCTGTAATCTCAGCACTTTGGGAGGCCGACACAGGTGGATCACTGGAGGTCAGGGGTTCAAGACCAATGGGGCCAACATGGTGAAACCTCGTCTCTACTGAAAATACAAAAATTAGCCAGGTGTGGTGGTGCATGCCTGTAATCCCAGCAGTTTGGGAGGCTGAGGCCAGTGGATCACTTGAGGCCAGGAGTTCGAGACCAGCCCAAAAAACATGGCAAAACCCCATCTCTACTAAAAATACAAAAATTAGCTGGGCTTGGTGGTGGATGCCTGTAATTCCAGCTACTCGGGAGGCTGAGGCACAAGAATTGCTTGAACCCGGGAGGTGGAGGTTGCAGTGAGCCGAGATAGCACCACTGCTCTCCAGCCTGTTTGATGGAGTGGTGAGACTCTATCTCAAAACAAATTAGTTAATTAAAATTTAAAAATAAAGAATAAAATTCTACATGAAGGCAATGTTGAGAATATTTTCTTACCTTGGTGTTAAACATTTTTTCCTATCCAAAAAAAAGATTGAAGTTCTTACTTGAAATATAGTCTTTCTCTTGAAATATATTGTTAAAGAAAAATGTGAGAAGAAAGAACATCTGAATACACACTTTGACACATAGCCGTTTTTCCATTTTCCCAGGTAACATTAGTTTACATAAATAAAAATGAGTAAGGAATGCTATGGACCTGCAGTCAAATAAGTTGATTATCTTATGTTGATTTCTGTGCATAACATGGACAACAGTCAGTCATTCTAATGTAATTTATTGATATAAGTAAATAATAAACTAAGTCATGGTTCTGCAGTTGGACAATTTTTGGTAGGAGATCTTTCTAACTTGGACTATCAGCTATGCTTTATATTTTGAAGGAGATGTAAAAAATTTATAATTCCAGAACAGGATGGCCAGTGAAATTCATCTTGGGTGGCAGTTTGGGTTATTAAGTAGTTGCTGCCTAAAGTCCAGCATCAAGGAATATTATGGGGCTGCTTCAGGAAAAATGTCATGATAATTTCATGTCTCAGGAGAAGGAGTACAGAGTGCCATCACATATGTGGTTTATCTGATGAAGCTGTAGGAATATGGTATAAAATAGCAAAAAATCAATTTGTTATATGCCCAGTTATATATTTTGCTACCAACATGGAATTGTTTTGTTTGTTTGTTTGTCTGAGGTGGAGTGTCACTCTGTCGCCCAGACTGGAGTGCAATGACTCGATCTTGGCTCGCTGCAACCTCTGCCCCCTGGGTTCAAGCCATTCCTGTGCCTCAGCCTCCCTAGTAGCTGAGATTACAGGCGCCCCCCATCATACCCAGCTAATTTTTGTATTTTTAGTAGAGACAGGGTTTCACCATGTTGGCCAGGCTGGTCTGGAACTCTTGACAGCAGGTGATCCACCCGCCTCAGCCCCACAAAGTGCTGGGATTACAGGCGTCAGTCACTGCGCCTGGCCCTACATGCAATTTTATGTACATATATGTTTCTGTAGCAATTCAATATTTACAAGACTTGTTTCATAAATGAGTAAATAGCTGCAGGATAGAGAAAATTCAAGAGTTATTCCACTTTGCGTCTTTCCAAACTACTTATGAACATTTGCAAAGACTAAGAAAATATGTGAGTAATTTTATATATTTTTTCTTTTTGAAAATTGTATTTTACAAAGTGCTTCCCAAGAAAGCAGAGTGTTCTGAGATTCTTTCTGCTTCTACTGACCAGCAAGATACTCATAGCAAGGGAAGTCCCCTAGGAACAGGAGAGAAAATGGCATATTTTTAATGTGAAGTATTATTTGTTTTTAGTATTTTATTCTATTTTTTGATGGGGGAGGGGATGTTAAGATGGTCATAAGGATGGGGATGGAAAAATTTCCAATGGCAACAATCAATAAATGCTATTGATGTTAAAAGAATTAAGTGTCCACAGGCATACTGGTTACTAAAAAGTATATTTCAGGGTTACATTACTTTGATGAGTTTGGTGAGGTCCAGAGTCTGGCCCTTAGCCTGGCAAGTCCAGAAATTTAGTGTTTTTAATTTCTCTGAGTGCTTGCTAAACTAATAAGAAGGAGGATAAAGTTAATAATGCCATTCACCTGCCTAAATCCCTTCCATGGTGTCCATTATTGCCTTTTACCAAAGACCAAAATAACTAACATAGCTTACCCTCCATTCCATCCAAACTGAACTACTGTTGTTTAAATAGCTTTATTGCAGCAACACATACCATTTTATTCAGCCATTAAAAATGCAATTCATTGGCATTTAGTATATTCGCAAAATTGTGCATCCTCATCACAATTAATTTTGGAACATTTTTGTTACCCCAGAAGGAAATCCAGAGCTCCTCAGCTCTCACCTCCTCCAATCTCTCCAACTCCTCTAGCCCTAGGTAACCACTAATTCATTTTCTGTTTCTATATATTTGCCTATTCTGGATATTTCACATTAAGAGGATCATACAACAACATGGTCCTCTGTGACTGGCTTCTTTAACTTAGCAAAATATTTTCAAGGATCATCCATATTATAGCATGTATACTTCATTTCTTTTTATTGTTGAATAACATTTCCTTGTGTGTATTTGTTTAAAAAAACTCTTCATATAATTAATGTACACAATTTCGTGAGTTTGGACATATATATACACTCATGTTACAATCACCACAATGGAATTCAGGTAATAAACATATTCATCACCTCAAAAAGTTTCCTTATGTCACCTAATACCTGTTAGAATGGCTATTTTCAAAAATGAAAAGAAAAAGAAAACAAATGCTGGCAAGGTTGTGGAGAAATTGAAACCCATATTCACTGTTGGTGGAAATATAATATTGTACAGCCACTATGGAAAACAGTATGGAGGTTTCACAAAAAAAATAAAAATAAGATGAGCATATGATCCAGCAATCCCACTTCTGGGTATATAACCAAAGATGTTAAAATCAGAATCTTGAAGAAACATCTGCACCCCTAGGTCCTTTGTAACATTTTTCAGAATAACCAAGAAATTAAAACAACCTGAATGTCCATCAATAGACGAATGGATAAAGAGAATGTGATATATTCAAACAATAGAAAATTATTCACCCTTGAAAAAAAAAAAAGGAAACCCAAGCCAGGCACTGTGGCTCATGCCTGGAATCTCAGCACTTTGGGAGGCTGAGGCGGCAGGATCCCTTTAGCCCAGGAGTTCGAGACCAGCCTGGGAAATATAGGGAGATCTCTTCTTTACCGAAATAAATAAATAAATAAATAAATAAATAAATAAATAAATAATTACCTTTGAGTAGTTATGTGTATCTATGGTCCCAGCCACCTTGGAGGCTGAAATGGAAGGATCCCTTGAGCTCAGGAGGTAGAGGATGCAGTGAGTTGTGAGTTGTGATCATACCACTGCATTCCAGCCTGGAAGACAGAGCAAGACTCTGTCTCAAAAAAATAAATAAATAAACAATAAAAAAAAAGGAAAGACAAAAAAAATGAAGAAGGAAATCCTACCATTTGTGACAACATGAAAGGACCTGGAAGACATTGTGCTGAGGGAAATAAGTCAGTTACAGAAGGACAACTACTGCATGATTCCTCATGTATGTGGCATCTAAAATAGTTACAGAAATAGATGTAGACAACAGAACAGTCGTTACCAGAAGATGGGGGAAGGGGTATGTGGGTAGCTGGTGTTCAATGGGTGTAAAATTACAATTATACAAGATGCGTTTGTTCCAGACATCTACTGATCAACATAGTGTCTTTGGTTTACAATTTAGGTATTGTGTACTTAGAAATGTGTTAAGAGGTCAGATATCATGTTAAATGTTCTTATCACAGGAAATAAAACGATATGAAATAAAACAACAAAAAAGTATATGCATTTTAAAAATTCATTCCTCCACTGTTGGACATTTGGATTGTTTCCACCTTTTAAATATAATGAATAATGCTGCTATGAACATTCCTGTACAAGATTATGTGTGGACATATGTTTTCAATTTTCTTGGGTATATACCTACTAGTGAAATTGCTAGACCATATGATAACTCTTATGTTTTACCACTTGAGAAACTGACAAACTGTTTTGCAAAGTGGCTGAACCATATTACACTCCCACCAGTAGTGTATGAGGCTTCTCTGCATCTTTGCCAATGCTTGTTATTATTTGCGTTTTGATTATAGCCATTCTAAGTGATGTGAAATTGTATTTCACTGTGCTTTTGACTTGCATTTCTCTGACGATTAATGATGTGGAACAGCTTTCCATGTGCTTTTTGGCTATTTATCTTTAGAGAGTTGTGTATTCAGATTATCTGTTCATGTATAAATTTGGTTATTTGTCTTCTTATTATAGAATTGTAATAGTTATTTATACATTTTGACAACCAGTCCTTTATCAGATATAGAGTTTGCTCATATTTTGTCTCATTCTATGGATTGTCTTTCACTTTCTTAATGATTCTACTCGACGTGTAAACATTTTTAACTTTATGGTATATTAATTAGCTCTGGCTCCCATAACAAAATACCATAGACTGGATGGCTTAATCAACAAGGATATATTTCCTCGCAGTTCTGGAGTCTGGAAACCTGAGATCAGGGTTTCAGCATGGACGGGTTCTGCTGAGACCTCGTTCTGGCTTGCAGATGGCTGCCTTCTCGCTGTGCCCTCACATAGCAGAGAGAGAGCTCTGGTGCCCCTTCCTCTTCTAAAACGGGAAGTAATCCCAGCTGGAGAGCCCTACACTCATGACTTCATCTAAACCTAATGATTTCCCAAAGTTCCCATCTCCACATACCACTATGTTGGGGATTAGGGCTTCAACATATGAATTTGAGGACACAATTCAGTCATAGCAGATGGAGTCTGGTCTATTTTAACTTGTGTTGTATGAGCTTTTGGCGTCACATTTAAGAAACCATTACCTAATCCAAGATTGCAAAGATTTACCTCTATGTATTTCTGTAAGAATTTTATAGGTTTAGTATGCTTAGGCTCTTTTGGATCATAGAAAGTTGCTCATGATGCTCCCTTTATCTGGAAGAATTTATTTTCATTCAACATACATTTTGCCTGGCTCTTACTCATTTTTCACATTTCATCTTAGATGCCACCTTCACACACATACCCTCCTACAGGGGTGCATGCTGGGCACCCTGGATATAACCCCATCACAGCGTTTGTCACATTTCATTGTAATTATTGTTCACTTACTTCTATTTACTATGTCTTTTTCACCATTGTACACATTGTAGTGTCTGAAAAATTTCACAGGCTCTCCTACATATTAGGCATCCAATAATATTTTGTGGGGTAAATAGAGAAATAATCAAAGTGTCAGTTTTTAAAATTTGCAGAGAGAAATGCATTGTCAAGTGAGCCAGTATCCAAACTATGCTGACAAGGACAAGCGCCTTCTCTACAGTAAATGACACAAAAATTTTGAGTAATTAAAAAATATCCCTCAGTATCTATGGAATTAGAGCATGTTACATTATTTGAACATTTAGTGACACCATGTCATGTTAGTGTGTCCTAACAATTCCAGAACTCACATACACCCCTATTTCCAGACAACTACAATCCTTAGGCTGGGATGTACTTTCACAGAGAGAGTGGTTAGAGGAGTCTTTCCAGATTTCTCTCTCACGGTTTGCTTCTTTTACTCTGTTATTTAATGCTTTCACCCCCCCCCACCCCCCAGCGATAAACTGCTTTAGCTGTATATTGATATAACATATTATAACACAAAGTGCTATTTTCTGAGCTACAATGTGCAATTTTAAATGTTATACACAGTAAAATTCTTCAAGGAAGGAAAATATGTTTCAATAGATTTTACAACTTTTATAGCACCCACTACAGCATTTCAGCTCAGTGAACAGCAAACAATGTTGTAGCCCAAATATTTTTGGTTATATAATTATAACTGATTGCTAGAGATGTGATTTTGTTTTGTTTTGTTTTGTTTAGAGTTAGAGCTTTGTTGAGCTATGCTGGGAGATTTAAATATTCAGCTCGAATGCTATTTTGTGTGTCTGGGAGTGTTTGCCACAGCAGGTGTTACCTAACCAGATGCTAAAGCCTTTTAAATTAATATGCAGCATCTTGTCAAACATGCCTCCTGCTTTACACTGTCAGAGCTGTTGAAAATTGGCTTTTCCTGCCAAAAGAGTTATTGGTTGGCAATGACTCAGCCCTGACATGCTTTAACTACAATGCTTACTGGGCCAGGTGATTGTGCTAATGTACTTAGAATGTCGAGTTTTAATAAATGTACAAATGCATGAAGCATCAAGTAAGCAAAAATATCTTTTGGGCATTTATAGAGATTGACGATTCTTTTCCTCTCCTCCATAAAGATGAGTCAGAATTAAGGACGAGAGCATTAATTGGCTGAAGAAGTAGGTTGCTTCCTCTGTTAGAATTGCTTCCTGATGACCTCTCTCTCTCTTCTTTCATATACTTGATACAGTAATAACAGAACAAGGTTTTGTTTTATTTTTTTCTATTTGGAGAAAAATGAAGGGGAGATAGAGCAAGTCAAAGGAAAAGGAAACTTGGAGTGAGTAACTTCAGTCTTGGTTCTAAGCCATTGGGTTTGTCTCTTTCTCATTCTAGTAATATTATGCAGAGGGAAAGGATTTAGGAGCAAGGCAGCTACTCAAACTTAGAGCAGGAGCCCAAAGGGTGAGGTGGGAGCTTCATCCAATAGGGAGCATCCTTCTCACCTGGGTCAGGGAATCTGTGAAAGACTTCAGGCTTTAACCCTGGATTCTGGTCAGACTTGTAGGCTGCTGGGCTCCTCTCAAACAGCATCTCAGAACAAGCAATGCAAGGGTTCATTAAAAAGTTCTTAAATATGTTTTATACTATCATTGCATTTCAGACACCAGAAAACATCTTGAGAGGTGTGTGAGCCCTGGGTTAGTGATAATAGATGCAATCAGAGAGATGAGGAGAGGATAATAGAAGATAAAGGACACACTAACATGACATGGTGCCATCAAATGTTCAAATAATATAACATGTTCTAATTCCATAGATACTGAGGGATATTTTTAAACTTTTTTGTATTTTATTGGAGACAGGGTTTCACTGTGTTGCCCAGGCTGTTCTCAAACTCCTGAGCTCAGGTAATCTGCTTGCCTCAGCCTCCCAAAGTGCTGGGATTACAGGCATGAGCCACCATGCCTGGCCAATATTTTGAATTTTATTGGAGACAGGGTTTCACCATGTTGCCCAGGCAGTTCTCGATCTCCTGAGCTCAGGTAATCCGCTCGCCTTGGCCTCCAAAAGTGCTGGGATTACAAGCGTGAGACACCACACCCGGCCAGACACATGTTTAAGAAAGCTTTTAAGAAATGTTTTATGATATCTAGAGATTTTCCTCATAGCCTCAACCCTTATCTACATTAGCATTATAGAATGTCACTTGATGTGTCTTAGATAGTAGTAATGTAAATTTTTGATCAGCAAGAATTACTGTAGGAACACAGGAACAGAGGGGTACAATAAGATATTTTCTCTCCAAAAGTGTGCTGAGTATTTTTACTGTATCACACTAATGTCAATCACTTCTGCCATGCTAGTTTGCTAATGATATAGTAGAACTCTCTCTTTATTATTACTATGCTTGAAGATAATCCTCTTGTCCCTGATATAAAATTAGTTTCAGTATCAGTGCCTTCCAAAGAAAAAGGGCAATGAGTAACAATGAGCCTTGGGTATGTGAATCTCAAGTTACATTTCAGTTACCATTAAAGAAAAAAACCGCATGGTTTTCATATATATATATATTTTTATGTATATTATTTATTATATTGTATTTATTATATTTAATATTATTTATCATATTTATTATATTTAATATAATATATATACATTAAAAATTACATATATTTTTAATAGATGAATGGGCCCAAGAAGGCAAATGTGAGTAGGGCGCACAGAAGCAATGCAGTGCCAGCAGAAAAGCCATTATGGGGATACTGAGAAAACCCTACCTTGCCTCCAAATAGTTCCCAACCAATCTGTAGTGACCTCTCCAGGATTTAAAAACAAGCTGACTCATCTCTAGCAAGCTATTGTCAAAGAAAGCCTAATACCTGGGGCAGCTCTCTACATACATTGAGAAATTGGTGTCCACAAAGCAGAGTGGGAATAAGATATAAGGCAGGTATATTTCCGTAGGAGCATAGTGAAAGATTCATGGCTTGATGGACAGACAGCCTGAGACTGCTTGACAATTTTGATTTCCACAAACATCCACTTTTTGAAAGATTCTAAGTACCTTGATTAGAAGATTTTGAAAACAAAAGTTACTAAGTACCCAAGTACACATCTACCAAGGGAATGACTTTTGTGGCATGTTGGATTTTAAATAGGCTTGCATCCCCCGAGTCACCATGATACATTAACATAGTCTTCTATTATGCAGTTTTAGGAAAAACCCAAAAAGCTCTCTAATTAGAATAAAGATACATAAAAATTCAAGGGGGCACAAAATATAATGCACATGGAATTTAAACCCCGTTTTTCTTTTAACTTGAGTCATCTTACCCAATGATTTTTGTGAAAATTCTGAGTCCAGTTGTGCCTGTCACATTGCATTAGTTATGCAGGCAATTCTACCTTCAAGCTGTCTAGCCCAGGGCTGACCATGAGACATGGGCTGTTTTGCACAGTAATTTTGGATGACAGCATTCCCTGGGCTCATGTGAGACTAGAAGGCAATTATAAAAACAGAGGTCATTAACACTGCATTTGATTACATAATAAAATAAAAATATTGCATATACATAGTGATATAATGATGAAGTATTAATTTCTGTATGCCTTTCTTCCCAAACTAAATGATTTCCAAACTGAATTTCTAAAGACTCCTCTGAATTTTTACCAGCTAATATACTAAGTGTAGATATAAAATTTGAGAAATATATTGTCTTGTCATTGCTTTGTTTATATCTCTCAAATGTGATACTTCTGTTATTAATCGGTTCTAGAAATTATGTCCTGTGGTTTGGGGAAAAAATACATATCTTTTTACATGTAAATTTATGTGAAATTATATGCAAATAAAAATAGATTTAAAATCCAAAGCTTTCCACTGAGTATTACAAATAGAATTGCTAGAAGAATTATTAAAGTTCAAAGAAGGAAACACCAAAATACAGTAAATGAGGGGCATAGCCTAAGGAAGTCATTGTAAAAAAAGCATTTTGAAGCAGTTAACTTTGTCTAATTGAAATGCTAGATGGTCAAATCAGCATGCTTCTATGCCATATGCTTTCCTGAGAGCTATTTTTGATTTGCACAAATGGTTGAAGAATAAACTTAAAAGATGCTTTTTTGTGGTTGGTGAGGGTATTGGCAGTGTTTAGCGAAGCTGAATTCTAACTCACCATTTATTTTTCCTCTTCTCTCTCAAACTGGTTTGCACTCAAGATTCTTCAAGGCAGAAATAAGGCCATTGTCAGTTCACTAATTAAGTGGCCCACAAGATTAGAAAATGCAGGTTTAATGGAAAGGTAAAGAGTATTAAAATTGTAATCAAGATGAATGCATTGTCACAGATTTCTCTGGGGACTGTCTGGTGTCATTGACTTGAAATTAAAAGGCTGAATTTTCCTCTTATCATGCAGCTTCTCCTAACCACCTTTCCTGAGGTAAGGACTTACCTATTAAATCAAAGCCTTTCAAGCATTTAGTAAATGAGAAAATACATCTTTTTTTTTTCTCAATTAAACCTCCTCAAATAAGCATACAATCTGAAATGAGTCAGGGAAGTTAGAAGTTTTTTTTTTTTTTCAAGCTCTATTATGTTTATTATTAAATATCAGAAAATGAGTTTAAAAATGAACCTGTATAAAAATAGAATGCTCTGTGTCTGTCTGAGAATGGGTAGCCTGATAGGCTATGGTGATATACCAGGTGGAAAAGGCATACGTTAAAAACAAGAGGAAAGTTGACCAGGAGAAGTTATACACTCTTTAATTTCCTGTCTAGGTTACTCTTATGGAATGTAAATAGGCACAAGAACTGAGTGAATCTATGCTTTGCCCCTGTATTTTTCACTTTGGAAATAACATATGCAGAGATCAAAACAAGAGAAGCCTCTTTTCATTAAACTCACTAAGAACAACATATTGACCTAAGGCCTATCATTTGAGATATTTGCAGCACAGACACTTGAATTACTCAAGCTCATCCTTAGCTTAGAAGTCAGCACAAAAGAGTGAAACCACTGATAAGATACAAGACAGCTTATCTTTGCTCTGGGATATGACAGGTTTCATGGATGTTGACACCAGCATTGCCATATAATAGAATGGGTTTTGATGGAAACAATCTCTTCTATTTTTCTCATCTGTGTTCTGGGAATAATAACACTGCTATAATGATTGAATGACATAATAGATGTAAAGTTCCTAACAATGTACCTATCATATAATTAGTACTTAAGAAATGATAGTTAAGTAAAGAGCAAGGCTCAGTGGCTTACACCTGTAATCCCAGTGTTTTGGAAAGCTGATGTGGAGGTGGAAGAATTGCTTGAGGCCAGGAGTTTGAGATAAGCTGGGCAACATAGCAAGACCCCTGTCCTTCTCTAAAGACAGGTGAGATCCTGTTTTTAAAAGAAAAAATGATGGGAGGGGGGAAGAAAATAAGTAAAAAGGTAACAACTGGGAATATTAGCTGAAATAGAAGATCTTTAGATTTTATGTAATTTAAGAGACTTGTAACAAATTTAGGAGTGCACAGAAGTTAGATGTCCTGTGTTGGTGTATACGAAATGATACTTTCAAAATTTTAAGATATTAACAGAAAAAAAAGTTATTTTATTTTCCTCTTTTTTTAAATAAAGAAACTATTGCTTTACACTATGAGCTGAATTACTATTGAGAGGGATAGAAATGGCTAGAAAAGATTAATTTCAGATAAAAAATAGTTTGAATGATTAATTCCCTGAATGCATATAAACATATCGAGCGCAGGGACTTTAACTTGCTTCTTTTGCTTGTCATCTTTCCAGCACTAAAAACAGGGTCCACTACATAGTGAGTGCTCATATAAATGTGTTTGTGATGCGCCTGAGGACACACTAAGAAAGAGAAGGGCACCCCTCCCTTCACACTGAGGGTACTGTTGTGGCACTGTGTGGTCTAGATCTTGACTGTTCTTTAAAATTCCAAATGACGAAATATAGAGTGGGGAAAGTCATTTTGCTCTTTGGAAAAAGAAAGTATTTGCCATGCGTAGGTTGGCGAACAAAATAGTCTGAAAAGTTGTTGAGTATGCTTAGTAGTTGGCGACTGATCTAATTCTCTTATCTCACTGATTTTAACACACTTAGCTCTTTCTACAGATTCCTTTTAATTCAGACTTGATGAAGTATGAATAAAGTTTCCTTCTAACATTGATTTCTCACTACTTTAAGCTTCTGATAATACTCTGTGTTATACATTGTATTCTGTTTCTTACCTTTTTCACTCAAAATTATATTTTTGAAGTCTTTCCATGTTGCTATACAAAGATCTAACCTGTTTATTCTTCCCTTTGCATAATATTCCATCATACACATTTACTATATTTAATTCATACATTTTTCTATATATGGAAATCTAGGTTGTTCCCAGTGAATTCCTTTCTGGGAATCTTATGGAAATACTGTTCTAAAAACATAATTTGAGAAATGCTAGACTAGAGAAATACCATATTAGTTAAATACATACTTTCACTTTAAGAATGAATAAGACCAATGTGATAGATCCAATGAACAAATGATAAATTTAAATGCATGAATTATTCAGAGCAATAGGCCCAAAGCACTAGGAATAGAAAATATTTTCATTATTTCTCCTGCCACATTCATTTTCTCTCAGGTGCATATGCTCTCATTCATTCTAGTATCTTTGCATTCAACACAAATATTTATATCACAAAATTATGCTTTCATGATAGTGAGCTTCAGCACTAGAGCTGGCCTATTCCTAGGTGGTAGGTATACTGCAGATCTCTTTGAAGAAACTACCAGGATCAGAGAAGATTTTCTGAATAATTTGTTGAATTTGGCAGTTTCCAGGTAATTGCTATATTTTATATATATATATATATACACACACACACACACACATACATACATATATATGAGTGAAAAAGGTAAGAAACAATGCAATATATAATACAGAGTATTATCAGAAGCTTAAAGCAGTAAGAAATCTTAGAAGGAAACTTTATTCATACTTCACCATGTCTGAATTAAAAGGAATCTGTAAAAAGAGCTAAGTGTGTTTGAATCAGTGAGATAAGAGAATTAGATCAGTCACAACTACAAAGAGCAAAATGACATATATGTGTGTGTGTGATTATATATATATATACACGTTAGAAAGCATGGCAGACAATAATGTCATTGCCATGTAGAATATAGTATATTTCAATACAGACCAAACAACAGCTCAAAGTAAAAAAGAACATTATATCTGTTATATGTTAAGCAAATTACAGTGATCTCACTTAGAAAAATTTTTAAAAACCTCCAATAATATCTTCTAAATTTATTTTGGTATCAAAGTCCAAAGTTTGAGGAAAGTAAGCCATTTATTTATTATCACAACAAGGATTTATTGTTTACTTAATTTTCCAGGAACTATGCTAAGACCTAAGGATGTAAAAATACACTAACAATCTTGCCTTAAAGGATTGTACTGTTTAGGTGGAGGAGACGAACACATAATTCGGTTATTATAAAAACAATACAACTAGGTATTTTAAAGCCTTAAGAAGGCTAACTAGTGCTTTTGAAAATGAATTAGTTAGGTAGAGGGATGATGAAGAGTATTTGAGGCACAGTAGGTAGTTTGTAAAAGAAACAAGAAAAAAGTTGAAAAAAAATGAAAAGGTAGAAATGGAAACAGGAAAGAGAAATGTTTGACAGTAGTTGCAGAAGATAGACCATCTAAGAAGGAGGCTTTTGAGGGACATGTGACTTCTAAAGGGCATACACTAGTATTACTCTGTGTGTGGTACTTTGGTGATGGGTTTTGAGTGCTGGTTAATGATGGAGATCCCTGATGGGCCTCAAATGTGAATTCTGAAATTTCTATGAGGTTGACTGCAACAACTGTTCTATGTTATCTTCATATCTTCAGCATCTAGCACAGGGTCTGATATGTGGTAAGTGTTCAATAAATGTTGTATGAATGGCTGGATAGTTAGACGGATGATAATCTCAGAATGCTTGAGACATTTGATAAGAGGCTACATTTTTAGCCAGAAGGAGGCAGTGTTGCAGAAATCTAAAAGTTTTAGAATCCAAGTGGGTCATATTGAGCTGTGACCTTGAACAAGTTATTCATCACTGCTAAGCTTCAGTGTCCTCATCTGAAAAACAGGGAGTCAACGGAATTATTCATGTAAAATGGTTAGCTTGGGGCATGGCAAAACAAAGTGCCAACTGCTCAAAGTGATATTAATAGTTGCTATTGTTCTGTAAGTAATAAAGCTAATTAGTTATGAAAGGGTCATGTTTTGGGTGGTTTGAATTTTGAAAGTTAAAGTTGGTTTAAATTTGATATGTTTGAAGGTAAAAAGCACTGAAAGTTTGATGACCTTGGGAAATATAATTTTTCCAAAAATTGAAGCACAAATCAGAAGGGAAAAGCCTGTGGTCAGGGGAAACAAACAACTTATCGTAATCACCCAGTATGAGTTAGATTGTCTGGGTTCAAAGCCCAGCTCCATCATGGACTAGGTGTGTCACTTTGAACAATATACTTAACTTCTCTAGGCCTCAGTGAGATTTTAGTAGTTTCTTATGGTGTGTTATTAGGATTGATGAGGTAATTAATATAAATTTCTTGGCAATACTGTAAGTTTGCAATCAATGTTAACCCTATTTGCTGTTACTGGTATTTTTGTAAGATGATGTAAGGCTCAGCTCATGTTCACAGTAAGGAGAATAGATATAGGAAAGATAACTGTCAGAGGAAAAGCGTTAAAATGTTTGGTGGTTAACTCCATGTGAGATATCTGCCTCTACACAGTCTCAGATACATAGAACATACTTGTCTGACACTTGTTGCTCTGTGTGGAAGGTATACTATACTTTGGACCTTCTAGTTCCCTGCACTCTTGGACTAATTAAGGGGGATCATGCAAGATAATTGCAGTTGTGTTAGTTCTTTTTCACGTTGTTGATAAAGACATACCCGAGACTGGGTAATTTATAAAGAAAAAGAGGTTTAATGGACTCCCAGCTCCACATTACTGGGGAGGCCACACAATCATGGTGGAAGGTAAAAGGCACTTCTTACATAATGGCAGCAAGAGAGAATGAGGACCAAGTGAAAGCGGTTTCCCTTTATAAAATCATCAGATCTCAAACTTACAATCAGGAAAACAGTATGAAGGGAAACTGCTCCCATGATTCAATTATCTCCACCTGTTCCTGCCCTTGACACGTGGAGATTATTACAATTCAATGTGAGATTTGGGTGGGGACAGAGAGCCAAACCATATCAGTAGTAATATTATTTAATGTTTCAGATAAGGAAAAAGGATACCTCTAAATGTACTCCAGATCTGAATAATATAAACCCAACAAACAACTAGGTTCAAAATGAAATAGTAGAAAAGCACTAAACTTGCAGTGGAGAATGATGCTGAGAGCTAACTCACTCCCTATGGCTTGTGAGTTTTGTGAACTTAGGCCTACAGCTTACCATTATTCAGTATCCTCAGCCATAAGATGGGAGTGAGACCTCCTCCCTAGGTATTTAGAGAGCAAGATGGTATAATGAATGTGAAAATAGTGCCTGAAAGTTGCTAGGAAGTTAATAAATGTAAGACTAATCTTAATACATGGAGTCACTAGCCTACTGAAAATCAGTGCCATGATAACAAAAAAGGCCAAGCCTTCTGTGGCCTATAATATCTTCACTAATTTCTCCCCTCTGCTTTAAAAACTTGATTGTTTCAGTGCACTTACAGGTTCATATTTTCTCTTATTTTCAAAGCACAAAAACATATTTCTCCATTGTAAAAAGTTTGATGATAGAAATACTTGGGTGGAAGCCAAAAACCAAAATTAATTCATAATTTCACCACCTAGAGATATCTAGGAAAATTCTAATAGATGCATACATTTTTTATAATTAGTATGATGTTAAATATACAGATTTTATGTTTTATCTTAGTCAATGTTTACAATATACGTAAGTATAAGATTGTTTCTGAATGCCTACATGTTAATAATATGCAGTAAAGAATCTTCAGGTATCACTTCTTTTCTCTATCAAAACTATGCCGTACGAAGACAATTTTATTTTCTAGAGAAAGTTTTATTGTTTTCTATTTGTTTTATTTCCACTTACCACCTAAATAATATGCTCAGAGTATTAGCAACATTTAAGCAGGCGGCAATCAGTGGAGAAAACATTTATCCCTGTGTCAGCCAAAAAGCAACAACAAACTCTATCATCTAGAATCTAAGCCCTGAAGCCTACTCTGAGATCTTTGAAGTACTCACTTGGGCTGAAGCCATTTAGGGAAACTAAGCAAAATAAGTGATTTGAAGCAAACAAAAATATAAACTCCAAACCTTCCCCAGTTTTGCATAATCATCATATTCATTTACTTTTTATTAAATTTGCCTCCCTGGAGGTTAGGTTAACCAAACTTTTCTCCTTCATTTTATTTTTTTAATCTTCTGAGTGCCTTCTCAGCCTAGAGCTAAGTTTTCCCAAATACCTAAATATTTGATAAACATCAATGTTTCTACTGAAAATCACTCTAAAGGGTTTGGTGATAATATGGATCTGTTTACTATATTTAAAAAAAATAAATATTTGTTTATAAGTTAGAATAGCAGAATAATTGAATTTTTTGGTCTTCTTATTAAATAACCTTTTCTGTGTGTTAACAAACTCTCCACCTATTGGTAAAAATACCGTATCATATGATCTCTGATCCCATTAAGGGGAAGGAGGCCAATGAAGATTCCTTCACAGTGTCATTAACCACATGAAGACAGAATTACTCCAGAATCCCCAATTTTTTGGTAACAATATGACCTATTTCTATGAACTAAAAATAAATACCATTTGAGCTCCCACTATGTCTTAGATACTGGTGGTGTAACTGTGAACAAGTCAAAGCCCCCATCCACATGGAGCTTACCTTTTAGAAAGACTAAGCAATACGCAAATTAATAAGAAAATCTTAGATAATGTTATCAAATCTTAGGCATATTTATTATTTTGTAAAAAAAAAAAAAAAAGGTAGATTCCCCTGCTTCATCTTGTTAACAAATAAATTTGTTAATCTCAAAATAGCACGTTTAGCAGGGTTTTTTGCGGTTGTTACGAAGATCCACTGTACTCTGTATAAACATTGCTGTATAGGAATTAAAGTGTAAGATTTTGGGAACTGTTCATAAAATTAGCCAAACTTAAATTTACTCTAGGAATAAGTTATCATATTAACATTAGGCTCAGTGTGATGTATCTGATATATTTTGAAATATACTTTATACACCCATCTAAGCAGTGTATTGTAATAAAATGCATATGATACATATTATGGATTAGCATGTTTTGAATAATGAATTTAAGATACTTCATAACAGCAATATATGTTGACCAGTCAATGGGGTCATTTTTCCCCATTCTTTTCATTTTGAAATTTATATTTTGAATTTTTTTCTGCTGTTAGATCTTGAATATTTCTTCAAATATTTTTATTACTTTTCCAGGAATTTGCTGCACTGACAAAAGAATTAAATGCCTGCAGGGAACAACTTCTAGAAAAGGAAGAAGAAATCTCTGAACTTAAAGCTGAAAGAAACAACACAAGAGTAAGTGTAAAGCAGCCTTTTTGGAATTAATTCTATTTGTAGTTCAATGCATTACATCTAACACACATATAAGAATAAAATATAAGCATTTTAAAACTTTAGAATTACTTTAAGCAGATAGTAACTCATAGTTACTTAAAGTAAAGGAGGATATACTATAAAACTCAAAACAAAAAGACAGGAAACCTAAATTATAGTCACAGCTACTAAATCACTATGTTGCTTTATAAAATGTTCTCATTCCTTCTGGCCTTTACTTTATTTGACTTTAAAAAGAAGATCTGGATTTCAATAATGGGTTTCGAACTTTCAAAAGGTTGTTTTAGGGGTAGGGTAATCCCTCAGAGGTTGGAAATGGGCAAAAGAGGAGAGTTTTGGAGAAGAGGAAGAGTTTAAATTAAGGGCTGCTATAAAAGAGTGGCCTGGGTTTGGTCCTCACCTCCTCCCAGCAAAATATTTTTTTAAAAAGGAAAAAAAAAAAAGGCTGGACACGGTGGCTCATGCCTGTAATCCCAGCACTTTGGGGGGCCAAGGCAGGCGGATCACCTAAGGTCAGGAGTTCAAGACCACCCTGGCCAACACAGTGAAACCCCATTTCTATTATAAATACAAAAGTCAGCCAGTCTTGGTGGTACGCACCTGCAGTCCCAGCTACTTGGGAGGGCCTGGGAGGCAGAGGCTGCAGTGAACCGAGATTGCACCACCACAGTCCAGCCTGGGCAACAGAGTGAGACTCTGTCTCAAAAAAATAATAATAATAAATAAAATAAAAAGGAAACAAAAAATAGTGTCAAGGAAAAAAAACTCAAAAAAAAAACTGCTCATTAAAAGAGGAGTGCCTTTATGTTTTAATAAATTTCCAAGGGAATGTCCAGTCATGATCTTCTGATGTCATGAAACTTATGGAATTTGCTAGATTCTACTTTTGGAAACCCATGTATTTTCATCAAGCATATGACATGCCCTGTAACATTAAAGTTCGGAATTTGATAAAACATACTATATTTTCTTTGAGAAAAAAAGTCACTAAATTTTATAAACATGTAGATTACCACATTACCCATAGAGGTGTACAGTTTACTAAAAGGAAGTAGAAAAAAAACACTTTTATGTGAATGTAAGAGTGTAAGGCCACTCTTGTAGCAGCCCTTAATTTAAACTCTTCCTCTTCTCCAAAACTCTCCTCTTTTGCCCATTTCCAACCTCTGAGGGATTACCCTACCCCACAAAACAACCTTTTTAAAGTTTGAAACCCATTATTGAAATCCAGATCTTCTTTTTAAAGTCAAAACTTACATCCACATAAAATATTCAGTTAAATACTGTTTTAAATATTCAATTTAAATACTAAGTTGGTGAAAAATAGTCTAAATGTTATAGCTATAATAGATCAATCCTGAAAAAAATTAGGTGTAGCTAATGGCCTATTCACTTTATAAGTCTTAGAGAGTAATATAAAATACAGTTCTACTAACTGGGAGCTTGTGCCTTTAATGAGAGATAGGGTTGCTTGCATAATGGTTACATGATCAAACTGAATTTATGTCCTTATTTATCAAGGTCTTATTTTATGGTGAAGAGAATTCACATACATGCATACATTGAATTGGTTTTCAGTGATAACTCTGATGAACCTGTCGAATGGATTGCCTCAAACAGGGCATAACAAGGGCAGTTCAGATCATATTATCAGGTACCAGACAATTTTTTTCTTTTGCCGTCTTCGTCTCTATATATTTCCTACCCTTGATTTTTTTAACTTAACACTGTGTTTTCATGCAAATTTAAAATTTATTTATACCATGACATTTATTCTGCCCTATTCCACTGTTATATTTTACTACTTTAGACTACATTCCTTGATTTAACACAGCACACTCAAATGTAAAAGTAGGAGCAGAAAGCGGAGAATGCAGGGAAATACAAAGCTTTGGTTAGGTTTATAACTAATGCTCACATTTAAAATGCACCAGACACTCTTTTATTAGCTGTGTGGGTTCATCTAGCCTTTTTTCTTCAGTCCCTTACTCATTTCTACACCCCTCTGGAGATGTTATAATTATGTCCATTTTACAGATGGGTACGTGAGCTCAGAAAAGGTCAGATAACTTGCCAGAAGTCACACAGTTAGTAAATAGCAAAGAATGAATCTGAAAGGTAAGGCAGTCTAAATCCAGAGCCTGTGCCCTAACCATGAGGCCATCGCATTATTACTCAAAGACTTACTACAGCTATAAAGGACATTGCTTGTCAGACCACCACAGTATCTAATTGTGATGAATTTTAGAGAGCTAAGAGATTTGGTGACAGAATCCATACAATTTTCATCATATTGAACCCCATGAGAACCAGAAATACCTGAGGCCATTGTGTTTGCAAAGGAGTCTTGGATAATAAAGGGAGGAAGATGAGCCACATGTGAAGTACCTATTCAGGAGTAAAAATTAGAAAAATACAAAGTTCCTTTAAAATAACAATAACAGATATTGAAGCCATTGATTTCAACCATGCATAATAGTTACTTTGAAAATATGAATAAGGCTGGAAAATACATCTCTACCTTCTTTAAAGCAGTGATGTGGAAGATTTTTGTTGTTGACTACATCAAGGAAAACAGATTTAGGAAAACTCCTTTGTACACAGTATTAATTATATAATAACTCCTTAAGTTACATAACCACCTCTCACCCTCCTCCATCCCCCAGAAGTAGTATATCCAGAGCTGAAAATCAAATACATCTCTCTTCCCACCAAATGCCTTATCAAATGTTGCTAAATAAAACCATTTTTATAGATTATATAGTTGTTTCTCTTTCTAGATGTTGTGCTTTTCTTCTTGCTATAAATATCTGTGTGCTGGTCATAGAGACAAAGCAACAAGCTAGTGTTTCCTTCTCACATGTAAAGAAACTTTAATTGGTGTCAGACTGTGAGCAAATTTAAAGCGTAAGTGATAGCTGGGCATGGTGGCACATGCTTGTAACCTCAGCTACTCGTGATGCTGAAATAGGATAATCGCTTGAATCCAGGAGGGTGAGATTGCAGTGAGCAGAGATCGTGTCACTGCACTCCAGTCTGGGCGACAGAGGGAGACTCCATCTCAAAAAATAAATACATAAATAAATATATAAAATAATTGAGCGTTCCAATTTCCAAAGTTCTGATCAACCTGTGGCTCACTTTACATTGAATAGTTAGCATATGTTCATGAACTGAGCTAAATAACATAAAAAGCCAGTCCATGAAACCATGTGTGGATGGGGTCATTTGTATTAATTTTGAATATTATCAAAAACAGTAGATCAGAAAAAGTCCTTCTGTATAATGATATTTGAATGAATTATACCATCTCCCAAAATAGAAAATAGAAGTTCCAGTGGGAATTGAATGAAGCTAGAGAGTAATAATGATAATATAATAGCTAACATTAAAATCTAAATGTTTTTATAAATGTTTTACATGTTTAACTCACTTTATTCTCACAGCAATCTCACTATCCCCATTTAATTCAAGAGAAAACTAAGGTAGTAAGTAACTTGTCCCAGGCCAATAAATCACTTATAAATGAAACACCCAGAGAGTCCACTGCTTCCTTCTCAGTTTACCCACAGACTATGTATTTAAGAAATCATATTCCTATGTCACCCACAATTCACATGTGATGCAAAGGTATTATGTTTAAAGAAGAACACGGTTTGTTCAAATTTCTTTTTTTTTTCTTTTTTTAATTCTTTTGAGACGAGGTCTCACTCTGTTACTCAGGCTGGAGTGCAGTGGCACAATCATGGTTCACTGCAGCCTAGGGTTCCCTGGACTCAGGTGATCTTCCCACCTCAGCCTCCCAAGTAGCTGGGACTACAGCCACATGCCACCATACCCAGCTAATTTTTGTTATTTTTTGTAGAGATGGGGTTTTGCCATGTTGCCTGGACTTGTCTCGAACTCCTGAGCTCAAGCAGTCAGCCCGTCTTCACCTCCCAAAGTGCTGGGATTACAGGCATGAGACACTGCTCCTGGCCTATTTAAATTTTTGTAATTCAATCCTATTTTATTTTGTGTTAGTCATGTGGAAAGTCAATGTGCTATGTTTTTATTCTGAGGTCAAAGCTGAAATGCACGGCCTGGCCACGTATTATGTTTTCTCCACAGAAACACCTCGTTGACACTGCAAAAATTTGAGTGAATGAAAGAAAATCAGTCATTACTGCAGTTCTTAAATCCAACTGCCTCAAGTTATTAAATTAAGAATATCCTAATAAAATCATTATAGTATTATAAACAATTATACAAAAATAGAAATTTCAAAAAATTATAGTGGATATTTACAGAAACATACAAACAGGCTTTTGTTCAATATTTTTATACTGATAAAAATGTAGAAAAAATATTGAAACAAAATTTGTTATTCCTAAAACTCTTCTGACCATACTTTGGCAAGTATATATTTACAGAAGGTTATATTTATAGAAAATAATTTATTCCTGATGTTATTTCAATTCAAAATGTTTTGACAAAGTTATCTGAACTAATGAAGAGGTAAAGAAAAACTGGGAATTTTTATATAGTTATTGCCTGTGAATGTCAATGTGAAGAACATTTTTATTGTCAGAGTTGTTTCAACTATTTTTATAGCTGAAGATCTCAAAGGATGTTTTAAATTGTTCATAATGTTTTAGAATGTAACTATTGGGTGACTTTGAAAAACGTTATGGTTTTGAGAAACAGTATTCATATTAAGTTATGATTTCGAGAAACAGTATTAATATCTAGTTACAAATAATAAAGCTGTAACTTAATCTCATGGATCATAAACTTAAAAAGAAGACTTAATTGCATTTGAAACATTTCTTACCATGCCCTCACTTTTGTTTTGAGCCAAAGGAATTATCTTAACAGATATTGAGATACAATTAGACACCCATCACTACTAAAGAAAATTTTTTTGTTATTGACAAATCTCTGCATATGCAAGTTAATAATATCATCCAAACGTATTTCATCAGTGGGTAGAAAATACAGTCCAATTCAGAAAAGGAAGACCTTCTCAGCTGAAAGCAGATAAAGATTCTACATGTGTGTACATGCATGTGCATAGATAGTTATTTATGAAAGTTCTATGATAGGATATGATCGGTACAATAGTAAATAGGATAGGACATATGCCCTCCCAACAGCTATTTCAATTTCATAATCAAACATGGGCATAAGAAACATATGGGATTTTAAACGATATTTGAGGGTAAAAGATATGGAGTGGGTTGAGTATGGAGGCAACCAATTTAAAGGTTTTTGTTTTCAGTTGTTAATGCCATGCTATATGAACATATTACAGCAGCCACATTAGTCTACAGGGAAGAATGTGTTTCTGTTTCAGTGCCATTTATAATTGGAAATAACTGTTCACGAGGTTGTGTTGAATTAAGATCTAATAGGAAGTTATATAGTTTTAGAAATCCTTACAGAATCATAGTAAAATAAAAGATTTAGGTTACCTAGGCCATCTTGCTTTTCAAGGCAAAACTTAGTCCAAAAAATTCCCAATGATGCATGATGTGTGGGTTTGTGTGTGTGTGTGTGTCTGTGTATGAATATATGATACATATGTGTGTATACACATAGAGGCTGTGGTCATTTAAAGAAAATTCCAGCATAGGATTCATGGCCATTCACATAGTCTCTACAATCCTTTGAGTATACCAAAGAGAGTTCCATTTGCACTTTCTGTGAGAATTATTAAATATTAGGCTAAAGTTGTAGCTCCCAGTGAAGGTGTGTAATTAGTAGATTGTTAATGGTATCTTAGCTAAGTTTCACTTTTTGTACTCTTAATTTATTTACTTTTATTTTTAACCTTAAATTAGGCCATATATATATATATATATATATATATATATATATATGCCAGATGAGAACATTTTTGTCCATATTCTTCAACCTGAATAATTTATGTTTATCATTAACCCAATTCAACAAGTATTAAGTACATATTATGTAGAATATTTTCCTTGGTATTGGGGATAAGTGAAATCGTTCATCCCTTAAGGAGTCTGTTTATATTAATAAAAACATATTTGGTTTTCGTTATCATGTAGATTAGAGTTCCTAATTGCACAAAACAGAGTATATAGCTTGGCTGTTTAAACAAGACATTAATTAAGGCATATAAGAAATCTCTAAACTGAGCTTTCAGAAGTCTCTAGGACCACATTTCTTAGTTTTGTAAATTTTTCTCACAAGCCCAGTCCCAGAAACATGCAGCCTCTGCCACTACCCTTTCCCAGCATGTTTCCTCTCTGCCCCCTCAGGCTAACTCCCAGGGTGGTCAGGTCTGGTTGACTGATCGTAAGTCACAGGTCTGCCACCTAGTGGTAAACGTTCCCAAGAAATGTTACTGGGAAGATGGGATTCGGATTGTGAGGAACTATCAAACAGTCAGGGGGAGGGGTAGAAAATGGGGATAATTAATGGGTAAAATATGGCAACAGGGTACAGAAAACAGAAAAGAGAATAATGTATTAATGTACATTTTATATATATAGATATTCACACACAAACATGCATGCGTGTGTGTATATATAGTGTGTGTGTCTGTGTGTGAGCATGTGTGTGTGTGTGTCAACAAAAAAGGAATGATCCTCTTTTCTCCACTAGTCACAGGTCCTAGTTGGCAATTATAAATTCCAATTATAAGCCTTGGTTTCTGGACTTACATTCATGGACCCATAGCTATTCCAAGAAAGAAACTCTATCTTACTTCTATCAGTAGTTCTGAGGATATATTAATTCCAGGATGATAGCATTCCTACTAAGCAATGTGTTATGTCCAAGCTTGAATTGTGCTGGGTCAACTGGCTAGCCATATGTAGAAAGCTGAAACTGGATCCCTTCCTTACTTTATACAAAAATTAATTCAAGATGGATTAAAGACTTAAATGTTAGACCTAAAACCATAAAAACCCTAGAAGAAAACCTAGGCAATACCATTCAGGACATAAGAATGGGCAACGACTTCATGTCTAAAACACCAAAAGCAATGGCAACAAAAGCCAAAATTGACAAATGGGATCTAATAAAACTAAAGAGCTTCTGCACAGCAAAAGAAACTACCATCAGAGTGAACAGGCAAGCTACAGAATGGGAGAAAATTTTTGCAATCTACTCATCTGACAAAGGGCTAATATCCAGAATCTACAAAGAACTCAGACAGATTTACAAGAAAAAAAAACAAACAACCCTATCAAAAAGTGGGCGAAGGATACAAGCAGACACTTTTCAAAAGAAGACATTTATGCAGGCAACAGACACATGAAAAAATACTCGTCATCACTGGCCATCAGAGGAATGCAAATCAAAACCACAATGAGATAACATCTCACACCAGTTAGAATGGCAATCATTACAAACTGAGGAAACAACAGGTGCTGGAGAGGATGTGGAGAAATAGGAACACTTTTACACTGTTGGTGGGACTGTAAACTAGTTCAACCATTGTGGAAGACAGTGTGGCGATTCCTCAAGGATTTAGAACTAGAAATACCATTTGACCCAGCCGTCCCGTTACTGGGTATATACCCAAAGGATTATAAATCATGCTGCTATAAAGACACATGCACACGTATGTTTATTGCGGCACTATTCACAATGCCAAAGACTTGGAACCAACCCAAATGTCCATCAATGATAGACTGGATTAAGAAAATGGGCACATGTACACCATGGAATACTATGCAGCCATAAAAAAGGATGAGTTCATGTCCTTTGTAGGGACGTGGATGAAGCTGGAAACCATCATTCTCAGCAAACTATCGCAAGGACAAAAAACCAAACATCGCATGTTCTCACTCATAGGTGGGAATTGAACAATGAAAACATTTGAACACAGGAAGGGGAACATCACACACTGGGGCCTGTCGTGGGGTCAGGGGGAGGGGGGGAGGGATAGAATTAGGTGATATACCTAATGTAAATGACGAGTTAATGGGTGCAGCACACCAACATGGCACATGTATACATATGTAACAAACCTGCATGTTGTGCACATGTACCCTAGAACTTAAAGTATAATAATAAAAAATAAAAAGAACAGTCTTGGCTCATTTAACCATTCTATAAGATCAGCTACTTCTAAATGATGTAGTAGTGTGATAAAATCAGGGGTCCCCAGGAGCATCCATCAATTGCATTACTCTTTTCACTGTAAAATCAGGTTTTCCTTTTTTTTTTTTTGTCTGAAGTAATGTTTTATATGATAACATGACTGTAAGCAAAAACTCGGTAAGACGGTGTTTCTGGTAGAGATATGGCCATTAGAGAAAGCAAATCTATATCCAAAAAGGGGGTTTATTATAGTGAGGGAAAAACTGCCTATTCTTTAATAGAATGGATTTGATGTAATATGCTTGCTTCACGGTGAATAGCTGGTCTCCAGCTGTACTTTATCATGGCAGGGCTCAAGTTAGATGGCTGCAGTTTGCCGCTGGGCCATTCAGCCATGGTGGTATCTCCATCAGTCTTAATCATGGGAAGCCCATTTTGTCAGGTTTATAACCCTGAAACCATGATTACTTCTTTATGCACATTGAGAAATATGACATGGTGGCAAGGGAAATAGGCTGATATCTACAAGGTGAATCAGTTTGTCCACCAGGTTACTGAAGACTCTTACAGAGTGAGGACCAGAAAATTAGTCCTAGCTCAGAGGTAGTATTCAAGAAATTTTGATATTTTATTTTCATTAGTACTATGACTCTAATAAATAGTTACAGATCCTTTGGGAGAAGATTTTCTGATTATCTATCATGATATGACAAACTATCCAAAAACTTAATGACACAAAACAACATTTTAATATGCTAGGAAGGAGATATCCAATGTTGTAGGTAACCAGGGAAAGCCTCATTGAAAAGTGGCATTTGAGTTAAAACATGAAAGAGAAGGTGAAGTGAAATAGTCATACAGATATCTGAAAGAGAATGTTTTAGTTACAGAAAAGAAGTACAAAACCCCTGTTGTGGGGACGTGGATGTTTAGCCTGTTAAAAGCAAAACTAACAAAACTAAACAAACAAAAAACTGCAAGGCAGCCAATGTAGCTATACCAGAATGAGCAAGAAGAAAAATAGGAGATAAGTTCAGAAAATTTAGATCCCTTTGGGATGTATAAGGACTTTGACTTTCACTGGAGCTCAATAAGAAGACATTAAAAATTTGAGCAGAGGTATAAATGACCTAACTCACATTTTAACTGAAATAGTGTTTTGAGAATAGCCTGAAGATGAAAGGCTGAAAGGAGGAGGACAAGTTAAGGAGCCATTGTAATCCAGGGGGAGATTAAAGGTCTTGGACACAAATGTAAGCAGTGGATGTAGTGGCAAGTGATCAGATTCTAGAAATTGAGGAAGCATGAAAGAGAGTGCTTACAAATACTGAATTGTTAACTTTAAGCTGGGTAAAGAGACAATGAGGACATGAGGGTAGGGAGAAACAGTTAAAAGTTCCACTTGCCAAATGTGGAGTGTGATCAAAAGATTTAGGTAGTCTCTAATAACAGATGTCCTTTATAGCATCATTATTGTGTTTCTTTTCCTAGAGGGTGGGTATTTTATATTGCTAAATCTTATACTGTATTGTGCAAAATTAGATGCCGATATGTTTATTGAATTACTATATTATACAAGATTACTCTAATTTACAATTAGAAAAAAAGTTTTCATTGTATTGTAAAGGTTTCATTATTTTTGTCATCCGATTGAAGGATAGATGTACATAATAATGTTAATTAGCCTAAGCTTTTAGGAAAAATGCCAATTAATTAAATTAATTATGCCACAGGCTTAGCTTTCATATAGGCCAAATCTATATGAGATATATAAAACTATATGAGGTATGTAAATTTAACTCATTTATTAATATTTCAATTCACTCAACAAATATTAATTGCATACCTATAGATGTTGGGAATCGAGCTAACACCCAAATCCAGAGAGGATCAAGAGGATTAAGGTGGACACTGTGCCAACTCTCATGGAGCTTTTATTGCAATGGGAAAATAGAATGAAATTTGGTAGAACAACTTGTTTAAATTGCACATCATAAAATATTCTGAAAAAAACTAGTAAGGGATTGAAATAGAGACTTGTGGAGGTGGGGAAAAGGAGAAACTTACTTTAGACAGTAGCGAGCAAATGCCTTGTTGAGAGATGATGTTTAAGCTGAGACTTAAAGAATGAGAAAGAGCTGGTTAAATGAGGAACCGAAGAAGGAGTGCTTTAGGCAGAGGGTACAGTAAGCAAAGGCTTGACATACTGAGGAGCTAAAAGTAGGCCAGAAGTCTGGAACATAGTTTGCCAGGGAAAGATTGACATCAGATGCCACTGGAAAAACAGACATTATTAAGTTCATGCAAATCTCCACAACCTATGTAAAACAGCTTGGATTTATGCAATGAATACATGTATCTAAAGAATTTGAGAGAATAGAATACCATAATATAATCAGAGATTGATAAATTTTAAAGGGCTCCTTGAAAATTTCAGGTCATTTTCATACTGAAAAACTACTATTATTATTATTATTATTATTATTTTAGTAGAGATGGGGTTTCACTGTGTTAGCCAGGATGGTCTCGATCTCCTGACCTCGTGATCCGCCTGCCTTGGCCTCCGGAAGTGCTGGGATTACAGGCGTGAGCCACCACGCCTGGCGATTATTTTGACCCTTAAATGTGACTCTTATCTACTGATTTATCTATGTTTAGTGTCTCAGATACTGGTGTTCTTTGTGCCCAATAATGGCAAAATTTTCTAACATTTTGAGTCATAATTAGTGACAGCAAATGTAGAGAAATCAACCAAAAAATATGATACTAATACGTGACACTGAATCTAACAGTGGTATAGTGAAAACCAAAATTTTTCATTACAGTTAAACTTTTAGAAAATATCTTGAGGCCGGGCGCGGTGGCTCACGCTTGTAATCCCAGCACTTTGGGAGGCCGAGGCGGGCGGATCACGAGGTCAGGAGATCGAGACCACGGTGAAACCCCGTCTCTACTAAAAATACAAAAAATTAGCCGGGCGTGGTGGTGGGCGCCTGTAGTCCCAGCTACTCGTAGAGGCTGAGGCAGGAGAATGGCATGAACCCGGGAGGCGGAGCTTGCAGTGAGCCGAGATTGCGCCACTGCACTCCAGCCTGGGTGACAGAGCGAGACTCCGTCTCAAAAAAAAAAAAAAAAAAAAAAAAAAGAAAATATCTTGAAAAGAAAAAGAGAAAGTTGTTTTCTTTATTCTTTCCACCTTCAGTGTCTTATATCTGTTTTTAAATCTTTTGTTTGGGTAATTTCTGCTTTATTTTCTTCTTTATTTTGCATAAGTAGACACTACTTGTTAGCCTGTGCTTTTCACTATGCTTCCAAAGACCTTTCCTATAATGCTTACCAATTGTGTGTGGTTCTTCACTAGTAAAATTATAATAACTGATAATAATCAAGCAATTTCTGATTTTCTTCTCATGTATCTTTGTTTTTTAGCAGTAGAACTTCCTTTTGAAATGAAAGCAAATATGAAGCCCCAATTCACAAAACATTTCAAAGCGGAACTCCTCTGGCAAAAGCTAAGAGTGTAGAGCCTGAAACAGCCTGGAAACTCTTCAGGGACTTTCCCTCCACCTCTGTCATGGCCCCAGAGGCTACCCTGGGAAATCATAGATTCTAACATAGACAATTTAAAACTATATCCTTAACTTCCTTTCCTGAACTGACAATTGAGAATCTCAGTAGCTATGTTCTAATTGGTTGCATATATTTTTCTATAATTAATCTAAAGAATAATTGTGAATAAAACCATGTGATTAAGTTAAAGTAACATTATAATGATTATGCTCATTTTATTCAATTCAAATAATTTTAATGGCCATATGTAAATGAAATAAATGTTGACTTTCACTATCATCCTCTAAAAAGATCATGATGCATCAAGCAATGTTCTTTCATCATTATCATACATATTTTGCCAAGTGTTCGATTTCTGCTGAATTCATACTGAAATTATTACATTTGCTAAAGGACTGCATTACATTTGCATTACATTTTTAAACTCAGTAACTTGTTGTATGATCCAATACAATTTATCTTTAATGTATTTTATAAACCCTGCTTTAAACAGGTCTGTGCTTCTTTGGTACTGCTTGCAGTGTAACCTGCAGCTAACATTAGATAAGCCTGCACTAATTTAAGGGGGAAGTCATTTGTAAGTATTTATGACTTGTATTCATAAGATAATTGCATTTTCTGTTAAACCCAATAGCTATTACTGGAGCATTTGGAGTGCCTTGTGTCACGACATGAAAGGTCACTAAGAATGACGGTGGTAAAACGGCAAGCCCAGTCTCCCTCAGGAGTATCCAGTGAAGTTGAAGTTCTCAAGGCACTGAAATCTTTGTTTGAGCACCACAAGGCCTTGGATGAAAAGGTATAGTATGGACAAAAGAGTTCAAGCTTAACTACACTTCCGTCATCAGCATCAAGCTCTTTGTCTTCATTCATTGACTCACCTGACTCCTAAAGTCAGTCAATTGAAGAACACTTTTGAGTTATATGAAAAATCATTTTTTAAAAGTGAAAATGGATTACTGTGTGGATGTTGGTAATATTCATAAACATCTTCTTTTTCTAAACCACTGAAACTATGGCTTATCAGAATTAGACTTCTATTATGGTACATTATAGCCCTACTTCAGATGGCATTCAAAATGTTATATCATTTAATATTATTATTGAGCCTCTCTCTCTCTCCCCCCCCGACCCCCACCTCTCTCTCTCAGCCTGGTCTTTCTCTATAGATTCCAAAATAAGAGACCACTAACTGAAAATTATATATATTTTGAAATGCAAATTATATGTACTTTAACTTTTAGACATTTAGTTTAGAAGCATCTGATTTTCTAATGTCTCTAATATCGTAGTTTTAAATATTCACTTGAAGATTCTCTGCATGTAACATCATAAGGTATTAGTAGAAAACCCCGTGTTTTGATATTTTTAAAAGTAGCTGTAAGCTTCTCTTAGCTGTTACTCAAATAAGTTCTACTGACATATATAAACCAATATGATGATAATATCCTTAGGAGATTAGCAAGGCTTATGACGTGATTTCAATTTCGTGAAATTTCAAAGACTGAACTTTTAAAAATTAATAAAGCTTTAGGAGTTAGAGTGGAAATTGGGACACTTCATTGTAAAGTATCTGACAAGTTCTGAGCATTAAAATCCAAACTAGGGATTATTTCCCAGTTATATCTAGTTTTTAAGCATGCAAATATTTTTGTTCTATTTAATATTTATATACATTTATATTTTTATCATTGGTCTTTCAGATGTTCTGAGAACAGGGGATTATGTGGAGTGTGTACGTAAGGATAACTATAATTCTGTCTTCTAGAGTATTAAGAAGAAATTGTATCCCATTTTTATTTAGCAACGAAAGGCAACCAGTATAAGAATTATTTTGAATAAAACAGAAATGACTATTATATAAAAATTCTTGCTAAATATGACATCAAATAATTAATATTCAATATTTTGTTTCATATTATATTTCCTCTTTTTATAAAAGTGCTAAGAATTTGCAAGAGTTTATATGTATAGAATTTTTAGTATGTGTCAGACTCCATGGCAGATGTTTGACACACAGAGATAAATAAGATATTCTCATTATGACTGAGAAGTTCAGAGTTAGTGCTAGGAATTCACATATCAATGAAAAACAATTCAAAACAGATGTATTTCCATCACAATATGTAGCCACAGAAAAGGTTGTGACTGTGTGAGTAATGACAAAGACAAGGATGTCTTCAAGAAAGGGTGGCATTTGATCTAGGTATTAAAGAATGATGAAGGGTTTTTTAAGCAGAGAAAGATACTCTAAGCAGCAGGACCCACACAGAAAATAATCCAGAGCTGTAAGAAGAGAAGGACCTGTTCAGAGAAAATTCAAGAGTTTTAAGTGACTTAAATGAAGGTACTAGAGAATGTATGATTTGAGATCGTCCCTATAAGCATTCCCATATCACTTAAGTGAGGGATGCTTTTACAAAAGAATGGTTCTTTATCAGAATAGAGGTAATAAACAGCATTTAAGACAAATAGCCTGGTCATGTGAGTACATTTAAGAAAAAAATGGTTGTTGTACAACATAATCTAGAAATAATTTACTTTATAGAAGTTCAGTGAGTTTAGCATAACTATATGAGTTGTTCCATCGTATGGCCCTAGGAGCTATAATAATATGTACTAACTCACCATAGGTATTCTCAACATTGGTGAGTTCAGGGACAACTGGACTAATTATCAACAAGTAATGCTCAGTGGCCTAAAGAAGAAATGAGTTGGGGCTCTGGAGTCAGACAGATCTGGATAAGTGACTTGACCATTCATTCTCAAAGCATCAATTACCTGTTAGCTTGAATTAAGATAATCCTAGTACTGACCTCAGAGTCGTCATGAGGATTAGAAGTGATCTGATATACAAAGCTTTCAGCCAGTGCTTAGCATGTGGCAAGTCCTCAGTGAACATCTATGAATATTATTATTAGCAGGAGTAAACATCAGCATTTGATAAAACTTTCAAACCAAGTAAATGTGTTGGTTTTACTGTTGATCCAGATGCTTGTTTACAATAGCATTTCATTTAGTTATCGAGGGACTCATATGTGTCTAAGTGCCTTCATAGACAATTTCCCTAAGAGTAACTCACAGCTTCTCACAGGGATGAGGAGGGATGTGGATATAGAT
This sequence comes from Nomascus leucogenys, assembly GCF_006542625.1. Classification (NCBI taxonomy): domain Eukaryota; kingdom Metazoa; phylum Chordata; class Mammalia; order Primates; family Hylobatidae; genus Nomascus; species Nomascus leucogenys. Next base: position 24,005,086 of record NC_044390.1, read on the forward strand.
ATATAAACAAGTAATACTATATATATATATAGAAAGTCAGAAAAAGATGCAATTAACCATGCCTTGGGGACAAGAAACAAACAACTTTATCATAGAGGGATTAGTACATATGCAGAACTAAATAAACTCTACAAGGATTGAGCATAGCTGTAGATAGTTGCAGTGATTCATAATTTTCATTATTAATGTCCAATTATTTATATAGCCACCAAGTTGTAGCATGGAATATTCATAATTAGCTAAGACTATCAGTAATTTTGAAATTACTCTACAATATATTTACCAATTCCATGGGTTGGAGAACATGAGAAATATACTTGTGTTTTTCAATTACTCAGAAATCATTGACTATTTAAAAATAACATATCAGACATGTATAGGAAATGTAAACCAAAACAAATTAAATATATATGCCTTCCCTATATATTTTTATTATCAAATATCTTAGTGTCAAAAATGAATTAGAGCTTCTGGTCTGAGGAGATTTCCACAAGAATATTTTCTGTTGTAGGAGTGATAATACCCCAAATGCAACCCTGCCTTATATTAATTTCAGTTTGCATTATTGATATTCACAGCATCAATTTTTAAATTTATAACGTAACTCAAAATATATTCAGAATTTTTTTTATTTTCTTGTAAAACAGTTTTAGATTTATTATTTCAGACAACAAAATCTCAATTTGTAAATCACTATTCTAAATATATGAAAGATGATTTCATTTTCATATTGTTGGATAAATTCAATAACTTTTACTCCTTAAAAACTCACTATAATGAAAATATAAATGCTTAACTTGTAGTAAATAGAAAACATTTTGGAACAGTTCTAAGAGTTTAAGTTTGCAAAAGAAAGAAAGATAAGTTAACCTACCACGTAGTCTAGATTCAACCATTTCTTACATGATGTGAATGACTTTTAGAAAAATTTTAATGTGTCAATATTTTAAAATATGATAACTTCCTCTCTCTACAGCAGTTTAAGTGTGATATGATCAATGTTGTGTATGGTGAGATTATTAACGTATTTAGATTGCTTCATATTGCTGTTCTCATCAACCAGGTTTACTAGGCTTTCTTTAGAACACCCGTATTTTACAGTTGGTATTTTAGAATATGGGAATCTCTGTTAAACATCACACGTCTGTTGAAACATTTTTTGATATATGCATTCCACACATCAGCTGTCCTGCTCATTTTCATGGCTTTGGGATATTTGCTTCTTTTTCATGTATTCAAAATTCATAAAAAAGTATTCTCCAAATCAAGTCATCAAAGATTTCCTGCTATGTAACTAGTGTTTGGTTATTAATCAGCATGAATTCTATGTATTTTGTTAACAATTGGATATTTGTCTAACAGGAATGATACTTGGCAGTTAATCTCTAGCTCAATATGATGAAAGATCCTGTGCAACTCTTTTAGACATCAAGTCTCCATTTATGTGTGCATTACTGTTTTTAGAGAATTTGAGCATAACAAAATGTAATTAATATTAAAACCCCTACTGGGATGTTTTTATTGATGACTCAAGGTCTATTTCACGAATTAAATGCATCCATTCATCTGAATATACATGGTATCGTAATATAATATTAAAATGTGATTGAGATTCTTAAAAATTCCTAATGGGATTCTAGGTTAATAGGACATTACTGACTTTTTGTTTGTTTGCTAACTGGAAAAATAATATCATAATTCCAATTAAATTTTTTATGTATCTGGGTTTTTACATATTTTATAAATTTTTTGTATATTCCCAGTTAAATCTTATTAGAGGAGAAAAATACCATTTATTAAAATATACTGTCAGTAAGTTAACAAAATGAAAGCTCGTAGGAATATAATTATATGTTAAAACACATCTTAACTGCACAAATACTGTAGCAATCCCATGAAAAATCTATGTTAATTTATAAATAATCGAAAACCCACCATGAATCGCATCTTAAGTTAAAGCTATAAAGTTTTTTGATTTTTTAAGGAAAATTAAACTGCTATAGTCATTCATTTTAATTCAGCAATATTTCTTTCTCTGAATTGTTTTATATATATATATATCAGGACATATATATAGATCTAAACATATAACAACTAAAACAAAGTTCTAAGAAAGCAAGAATCAAAGAAATACTTCTTCGAGTTTCAGTTATGTAAGAAACAAGTATAAATTATGACTTTCAAACTAAAATATACAGAGATTTTTGTTCTATAAAATACAATGGTTTAACCTTTGGTATCTGGAAGCTAGTTGGAAATTCCAAGATACTTAAGTACTTTACAATTCCTCAAAAACAAAGTAGACCTCTAATTAATAAAAAACAGAGAAGCAAAGAACATTTTTCAGGTTCTAAAAGGCCTTTCCTTCAGGCAAATAATTTTTGAAATTAGATACTAAGTACCAAATGAAAATTCACTTCTTATTTTACGGAAGTAGAGAAAAAGGTGGGGTATTTTTTTTCCTATTTGTCATGCTTAAACAGTGACTATTTTTTAGATGAATTCAGAATATACTTTTAAACTTTGTCTCCACTTACTATGAATCAGAATTCAGAGCAAGACAAGTCAATCTCCAACCCCACCTGAAGCTCTATCAGGGAACTACCAAAAGGATTTGCTTACAAGGAAATCCCTTGATACAGTGACAATAAGAGGTGACAATGCATTCATTGTATTTCTGCCAGATTTAGTATTCTGAGCACGTAGGGATATAAATACTTTAATAATTTGCCAAATTGACTGTCTCTGATGATGTTAATTATGGATTCAGCACAGTTTAATATGTATGGGATGTACATTACTGCACATATTTTGATTTTTCTTCTAGGTAAGGGAGCGACTGAGGGTTTCTTTAGAAAGAGTCTCTGCACTGGAAGAAGAACTAGCTGCTGCTAATCAGGAGGTAACATGCCACACTTTCTCCTCTTTTGAGGTGCAATATCGCTGACATTACATCCCTTGTGTTTCACGTCACTTTTATTATAACTGTCACAAAAAATAGATTACATTCTGTCTATGCCATTGAACAAGGCTTGTTGAAATTAGTTGCCAGAGTCTTGTTTTCTGGTTTTTGGTTATTTATATGTGTCACTACAAGACCAAAGGAAAATAATCAAGAGCTAGTGACATGTGAGCTAGTGAGATGAAGATTTAGAAAGACTGCAGGCAGAACGTCAGTCCTTTCAAGAAAGAAAACACAGCTCAAAATTGGAACACATATCAAATAACTGTTAAACTTAGAAAATGCTACAAATAAAAGTGAACTCCTTGGAGAGATATACTTCCCCTCAGGTCCTGCGTATTCTTATCTTCTAAAAGCACTGTTCTCATATTTAGTGACATCACTGAATCCACTTCTGCTACTATTCACAACCCCCAAAAAAGTATTTTCAATCATCTGTTTAAGATTTAAAGAGTTATTTTATCTTCGGAAGATTTTACTTCTCTTGGGTTTTAACACACAAATTATCTCGGATAATTAGGCATATATAGAGAGTAAATAAATTTGTTTATATATACATGTATCTATCTATCTATATTTGTTTGTCTCTCTCTCTATATATGTATATATATAATGCCCGAGATATAAAACTATATGTGTATATAGTTTTATCCCTGAAGTATTATTATAGTCTCCTATAGACGATGTGGTACATTTTATTGATATTACGTAGATAAAATAAAATTTTACATATATATATATATGTAGAGAGAGAGAGAGAGAGAGAAATTTAACCTGTGTCAGCCATTAAAATAGTCCCATCTCTCTTTTTCTCTGACATTTATAAGGCTACATTTTTCCTACAAGTTTATTCCAGTAATGTAATATTGGTATTACTAGTATTGGACATACTAATATAAATTAGCAAAATCTTCCTACTTTTAAATAACCAAGGGTAGAGGGGAGGGAATAATGAAGAGGGTTGATTAATGGGTACAAATTTTCAGTTAGATAGAAGAAATATGACCTAGTGTTCCATAGATCTAGATCAGTAGGTTGGTTATAGGTAACATTAATCTAATATACATTTCAAAATAGCTAGAAGACAGAATTTAAATGTTCCTAGTAAAAAGTAAAGATAAATAGTTACTGTGATGGATATTCCAAATAACCTGCTTTGATCTTTACACATTATATGAATGTATCAAATTATCACAAGTACCCCCGAAGTATGTACATCTATTATGGATCAATAAAAAATAAGTAAATATAAATAGATTTATAAAAATATATGAGGCTAATATCAGTAAAGATAAGTCTTATAAAGGGATTCATAACAAGATAATGTTTGCATACACATTATGCATACAGACAAATACACATTTTCAAACCACTCAGTTAATCTTCTCAATACAAACTCCTTTGTTTTTTGTTTTGTTTTGTTTTTGTTTTTGTTTTGAGATGGAGTCTTGCTCTGTCACCCAGGCTGGAGTGCATTGGTGTGATCTTGGCTCACTCCAACCTCTGCCTGCTGGGTTCAAGCGATTCTCCTGCCTCGGCGTCCCAAGTAGCTGGGATTACAGGCATGTGCCACCACCCCCAGCTAATTTTTGTATTTTTAGTAGAGACGGGATTTCACCATGTTGGTCAGGCTGGTCTTGAACTCCTGACCTGGTGATTCACCCGCCTTGGCCTCCCAAAGTGCTGGGATTACACACGTGAGCCACCGTGCCCAGCCACTCTTTTGATCTTCAAAATAAGCTAGATTAATTAAATGAGTGTATATATGCTTTTGTTTGTCCCAGCCATAACAATTTAACCTTTAGAAATAATGGACTTTCAGCTAGTAGGAGAGTAAATTCTATGTGAATTAAAGACTAGTAGTGTTAAAAGCATAAATGATGAAAAAGCCATTTTTAAAAAGGAAAGAAAGCTTTTCGATGACCAGATTCAGCTTAGTAAACAGGATAGTTTGGAAAAAAAAAAAAAAAGAAGTAAGAGATTGGTACCTCTCAGTCATCACAGAAGAAAAGAACCTCTGAAATAATAGGTAATGACAAGGAGTATGCAGTCTTTTAAAGAGATGGGGTTGATAAATTATCTTCAGGATGGGGTGTACTTGTTCCTGGAACTATCAGGAAAAAAATGTAAAATGTGTATTCATATTATATTTTATTAATGTTAATTGTGATTTTTATGTGTGATAAAATATACATTCATTTTGGATGCATTTCTCAAAATATTTCATTGATAAGGGCAAACAAACAAAAAGTTTGGTGGCTACTAATATAAAAGCATGGCTTAATATGACCGTGATAGAATTTCTGTTTGTCATAAACAAAGGTGTGATGAGACCACTTGGCTAAAGTAAGCTGAAATAAAAGTGTCCCATAGGGCAGGCGCGGTGGCTCATGCCTGTAATCCCAGCACTTTGGGAGGCCGAGGCGGGTGGATCATGAGGTCCGGAGATCAATCAAGACCATCCTGACTAACACGGTGAAACCCTGTCTCTACTAAAAATACAAAAAATTAGCCTGGCGTGGTGGTGGGCGTCTGTAGTTCCCAGCTACTCGGGAGGCTGAGGCAGGAGAATGGTGTGAACCCTGGAGGTGAAGCTTGCAGTGAGCCGAGATGACACCACTGCACTCCAGCCAGGGCAACACAGCAAGACTCCGCCTCAAAGTAAGGCTCTGAAAATTTGCTCCAGAAATAGCAGCTAAGTAGTTACTTCAATTATACATAAAATTGAACAGCAGCCCTTGAGAACAAAAGTGGAGGAAACATTTATGACTGTTTTCTGGAATGTAGTTTTATCCCTCAAGTATTATTATAGTCTCCTATAGGCAGTGCGGTACATTTGAATGATTTTACATAGATAAAATAAATTTTTACTTTTTAGCATTCCTGTGTATCTACTGCAGACTTTTCTGAATGCCATTTGTTTTGTTTAAAATCATTTGTACAAATAAGAGTCACTTGCATAAGTAAAAATCATGTCTGTTAGTAATTATTGTGCTCATTATTAACTTCCATATTGGTTTTGTTGTTGATTTTAACTAATGTCCATGTGGCTTAACTGGAATCCCTATTTAGAAATTCACAAGCCCAGCGATAAAGAAAATTTACTTTAGTCTTCTAATAATAAATCGCTTATAAATAGTGATTCTTTTAAGAGAGTAATTAGAAAAGAGTCAACTTTAACTTTTTAATAAAATTGATATTTCAAAATGAAATACAAAAAAATCAGAAGATACTTGCAGTTTGAGTTCTTGATTCTCTATAGTAACAGCAATTGGTATAAGAAATCACTGTAAGTAAAGCATCGTGCATTGATGATAAGAAGATATATTTAGAAACCTGACAAAATACATTTAGAAAAATTCATACTATTAGCAGCTTTAGGATAAGAACTAGGTGACTTTTGAATGTTGGAGGTAATAACTGAAGAAGATAGTTTTTTAAAAAAGAGTAAATTTTCATGAAAAAGAAAGTTTAAAAAATTATTAAGAGCCAAACAAAAATATATAATATAGATGAAAATAATCAGGAACCAGAGCAAAAGTCCTGCATATGGCTAAATGAGCAAGGACCTGGAGAAACTTTTATTTGATGCATCAGATTTAACATTTTTTTTTTTTAGACAGGGTCTCACTCTGTTGCCTAGGCTGGAGTGCAGTGGCACGATCAAGCCTCATTGCAGCCTCCACCTCTTAGCCTCAGGTGATCCTCAAACCTCAGCCTTACAAGTAGCTGGGACTACAGTTGCATGCCACCATGCCCAGCCAATTTTTTTTTTTTTTTGGTATTCTTTGTAGAGATGGAGTTTTGCCATGTTGCCCAGGCAGGTCTTTAACTCCAGGGGTCAAACAGTCTGCCCAACTTGGCCTCCCAAAGCACTGAGATTTCAGATGTGAGCCACCACACCCGGCAACATTTCTGATTTTAAATTAAATTTAAAATGTGTTTACAAGTGTCCCTTAACATTCAAATCTATTTGTTTTCTGAGTTCATATTGCCATCTTGAAGAGTAAGGGTGCTACATTATGATAATCTGCTTGGTTCCTGAGTTTCTGGTTGTTACAGTGACAGTTTAGATATAAAATCTTATCCAAACATTTTTTTCTGAATTAATTCAATTCCCAAATTCAGAATGGAGAATTAAGAGAAGAGATTTAGATTGTGAATGATATCTTGATATATTCATACATACGTATATATGCATATGTAGAATCTGAAAGGACCATACAGTTTATTCTATCATCATTATATCATTTTAATAGACTTTATTCTCTCATCTGTCTATCATTATTATATATAAAGAGAGTCTCTCTCTCTCTCTCTCTCTCTCTCTCTCTCTCTCTTTCTCTCTCTCCTCCCCCCACCACCATCACTTGTCTTATTCTCACAGATGGGTTTGGAGTTATCACCTCCTAATGTCTTTTCTTTATATAATCTCTTTCATTGATCCCTCATCTATTCTTCCCAGACATCCAGGAATTCAACCATGACTTCTGTAGAAAAGAAACTAAAATCTATAGCTCAAGGTTTATATACTCTTCTGAGCTCCACAAAAGGTTTCAAAAATCCCTTTGGCATTTCCACAGGGCTTTGTTAATGATTGTATAGATTATTCTCTCCTACAAATTTCCAGCAGGGGGGCAGTGGGAGCTGAAGTATAGCTCAGGGTTTGCTAATCCAGACATGCACCAGAGGACATAGCCACCTATAAGGAGTACATTTTCTAATTTACACAAAAGTGCCTTATGCTCTGGTGGGTCTGAAATGCCATCTAGTTTTCCTGATGTCCTCTTAGATTCTATATGGCATATTAATGTAATAAAGTGAGTTGCCTCATTAAAAAGAATACAAAACTACTATATGTTCTTTTCTGGAAAAAGCCCCAAAACATTCTGCTATGTAAAAAGAATGAAGTTGCATAGAATAACCTCAATATTTTTCAAATATAAATAATAATAATAATTCATTATGACAGGAATAGAAAAAGTTTTAGATATAAGCACCAAACTGTTATTATTTGTTTTCTCCATTGTTTGCAAGTATATATACCATATGTTTCTGTAGTGTTTGAAATTTTAATAACTTTTCATTATTCTTATAAACAAATAAAATAATAAAGTTGTTTTAGAGTCAGATTTTATTGTGCATAATGACATCAATACAAGATCATTTTATGGAGCACTGAATAGTAATAATAATTAATATTTATTGCTAAATACATATATGTCAGTACACTAATGCTGGAAAGTACATACTACTACTATTTTACAGATGAGACCAGAGAAGTTATTTCTCCTAGTGTGCTACTATTCCCTCCTACTTGAAAATGTATTTATCTTTGAATTTGTCTTAATTCTCTGCTTTCAGGTTGTTTCAATTTATGTTTATAATTCTGTCTATAATGTTCCACATATCTGTTTACTCTCATCTTTTTCTGTATGTATTAAAATTACAATATTTCAGGTCTTCATGCATTCTCACCTGAAATATTACAGTAGGCTTTTATCTATTCTTATTGCTTATCTCTTTTGCTGTGTAATTCTGCAAGGTTAAACTTGCTAAGTGAAGCCCCAATTATAATGATTATTTTTGTAATATGTTCTCATCTGTAATATATACTTATATATGATATATGCCATATTAATACACTGATAACATAATGATCTATTATGCTATATTAATATATGTTAACAATATAGTGATATATATTACATAGACTTGTAACATACCATCAAAAACTTCTTCAGTGTTCCTAACCTACAGATTCTACTTTAACTCCACCACCCCTAGTGCTCTGCCTGAGTCATTCTGAGGCCTTAAGTCATAGAGTGTATTGCTTTTTAAAGAAGCCAACATTTTTCCTAACTCTAAATCTTACTTATGCTAAAGTCTTTCGTGGAATACCTGCACAACCCCAAATCACTCGTTGAAAACATATTTTCTCATTTAAGCTCAAGCTCAGATGCCACCTCTTTAATGAACTATTTTATAATTATTTGCCAGTAGGCTCATTAATTAATGGCTAAAGCTCATTACTTCAGCCTGTATTATGACTGTTCAACAAGTATTAGGGTTAATTTTATACTTGTGTAAGCCTATGTAGTTAGTTTACTGAGAAAATAGACTTAATCTCTCTCCTTTAGATTTATTTCACTCAGTAACAGTGATATGAACCTCTTGATCAATATATGTTTGTCAAATTGCATTATATACACTTCATTCTGACTAGTGTTTTCATGTTGTTCTTTGACTATTCTCTTAATGAACCATTTGAGCAACATTCAGCATGCTCAATAAACAGCAATATGTTGATCATATGTATCAAGTGAACAAGTTGTTTCTTCTTTCAATTTAATTAATTAATCTCTACCATGTGCAGAAATTTTGAGAGTCTCTGAAAGGAGGAAATGGAAAGAAAGAAAATAAATGAGGTATTAAGTAAATTTTCATGTAACTTGTCCTCTAGTGAAAGAGATAGACGTATATACATATAACTAAGATGTAATTTAGTGCAAAACTAACTAAATACAAAATATAGGCACAAGCAAAATACAGAAGGGAACAGAGAAGAAGGGTATTCTGTGCCAAAGGATCGAAGACTTCAACCTAAAAAGACAGCATTTGAGCATATCCTTGAAGGAAGGCTATGACTTGACTTCAAAACTGTGGGAAGTATTTCAGGCTGAGGAGACAGAATGATTAAGAAAATCTGAAACTGCTTGTTTCAGGAATAAAGAATGTTGTGTTGATAAGAGTCAGGGTGTGAAAAGATACAGAAGAGGAGGGTAAAGAGGTTGGTGGCATCCAGATTCTGAAGGGCTAAAAATTTGTAGATTTTTATGCTTTATGAAATGAGAAAGCACTAAAGGTAATATTATGGGTTTTTTTCTGTTTTTTTTTTTTTAATTTTTGGTAAAGTGAAAACCATTAAAGGTATGTTTTGGTGTTTTTTTGGTTAATGTTTTGTTTTTTGGTAAAGTGTAAGGTTGAGGTGGCAAAAAGCTGGAAAGTTGGCATAATCTGATGCATTTGGTTAGCATAATAATATAATATGTTATTTTAATCATGTTACTTTAACAAATACTTATTGGGCATCTTCCATTTGCCAGGCATTTCATTAAGTACTGGGTATAAATATGTTAACAAACTCATATTTGTAAAAAGTTAGTTCTGGCCAGGCGTGGTGGCTCACACCTGTGATCCCAGCACTTTGGGAGGCTGAGGTGGGCGGATCATGAGGTCAGGAGTTCAAGACCAGCCTGACCTACATGGTGAAACCCCGTCTCTATACAAAAATCATCTGGGCATGGTGGCGCGTGCCTGTAATCCCAGCTACTCGGGAATCTGAGGCAGGAGAATTGCTTGAACCTGGAAGGCAGAGGTTGCAGTGAGCCAATATCACGCCACTGCACTCCAACCTGGGTGACAGAGCAAGACTCTATTGAAAAAAAAAAAAAAAGTTAGTTCTGCTCTGAAGGCCAGTATGTGAGATAGACCTGTTAAAAAGTAATTGTAAGCTGGGTGTGGTGGCATATATTTGAAATCCCGCCTACTCATTACACTGAGGCAGGTGGGTCGCTTGAACTCAGGAGTGTGAGACCAGCCTCAGCAACAAAGCGAGACCTTATTTGTTAAAAAGCAATTATAATGTAGAGTTAGTATTTAATGTGTACAGAATTTCAGTTTGGGAAGATGAATGAAGTTCTGAAGATGGATGATGGTAACAGTTGCTTAACAATGTGAATGTACTTTATGCCATTGAGTAGTACTTAAAGGGCACATTTAAAAATGATAAAACAGTACTAATTTTTTATCTTGTTTTATCATAGTAAATGTAATTATAATACAGTATGACTAATGTGATAATAAAAGTAGGTACAAGGTTTAGTAATATTACCAAAGGGAGGAATTCATTGTAGGGGTATGAATAGGAAGAACAGATGATGCTACAAAAGTGACTATAAAGAGCTCACCAGATGGACTTGGAGAAAGAAAATAGAAGCAGGTAGAGGTAGGATTGGGGAAGAGGCAACAGAGAGAGGCAGATCTGAGTGAGGGGTAGCTAGAGCTGGGCTTTGTCCTGCAGACAGCAGTGAGCCAACAGAATTTTTAGGAAGAGAAGGGATATGATTGGATTTTCGGTTTTATAGACTAATGGTATCTTAAAAAGTTAAAGGTAAAAAATGTATTAGATGGTCAGCGTACTGTGTTTAAAGATAGATTTAAAAGAATCTTCATGATCTTAAAAGAATCGAGGGGACAGTGTCAGAAAATACAGCACTGAGTAGAGCACAGGTATTACTTAGCGTGGCATTTCTATGTTCTTTTAGTAATGGCAAATATAAATTTTAAAAATCAAACAAAATATTGTAAATAAATATATACATAATGAAAATGTGTTGTAATTTTAGACCTTTTTGAGTGGCCCCACCTAGGCAGATTGGATTGTTAAGGTTGAATACATGTTCCAGGCCATTGTCCTAAAAAAGTGATCCCAGACAATTTAGACACAGAAAATACAATAAAGTCTTTATTTATTTATTTTTGCAGAGTATTGTTGTTATTGCTTAAAATTGGAAAGCCACAAAAAAAGCACAATAAAGGGAAGTACAAGAGGGAATAAATAGATTACATCCTAACAATGTGTTCTCTTTTATCAGAAACCTGTACACTTTTAAAATTATTTAATTAAGCCAGACCAAATTGATTATTCAGAAGCACCCGTAAAAATTCAATTGACAGACTACTTTGCAGTGAATACACAGGCGTGCTTATTTTAAAAGGCTTTCCACATGATTGCATTATACATAAAAAGAACTGGCAAGTGTAGTTGCAGGCTGAACTATATTTTTATTGCCTTTACTCTGTGCATACTTATTCCAACCGCTGAATTTACCAACTTTCAATTAGAATTTTCCAAGGAAATTAACAATTATTGTACCTCATCTACAACCAGCTTTATCTCTGAAGTCTATTTTCCTAAGGAAAAATTAAAGAACTTGCATGGGCATATTAAGTACCATTCACATTTAGAAAAATATTGCATCAGGATGTTGAAAGGAGCTAGAGGCAGCAACACACATTTTGGGGGCATTACAGGCCCATGGATCATAGCCATTGCATCACATACATTATTCCATGTAATCATCCCCCAAATCCTTCGAGTTAGGTTAACAACTAGTATTTTGTTAAATGCATGGAAATAAATGGAAAACTGGAAAAGGTGAATAGATACAGGCAAAGGTGGAAGCTATTCTAAAAGCAAAAGGCTGGAATGAAGGAAGGAGAGCTATGAGACTCAAGCAAGTCAAGAGTCACTGAACCAAATGAGAGATAGCAATAGTGAGCAAGATATTGAGAGAGAGAGAGAGAGAGAGAGAGAGAGTTTTAAGCATAAAGATTGGAGATGTTCAATGTTTCATGAAGGCATGGAGGATTATGTCTGATATGAAATGATTTCACTTATAGTTAAGAGGTCACTGGAAATTTTTACAGAGATAGTTGCAGTAAACTCTAATGAAAGTAGAATAGCTGCGATTAAAAGAATGTATGAGTTCAGATAAATGAAAGAAGGTAATACTCTTGAGAAATTCAGCAACGAAGGGAAGGAGAGAGTATATGCTGAATGATTCTGGACAGTATTGAGTGATAGCCTTATTATAATGGGAAAGAATTGTAAATGCTTATAGCCATTGAAAACAAAGCCACAAATGAAGGACATGAAATTATGGATGGCAGCACAGTGGAGGATAACTATAATTTTAAGATCAATGGCGAGTGATAGAACTCCTTCCTCTGAGAAATGGAGGAAGGAAAATAGAATATGTAGTGTCGTGATGAATGAAGATATTGATTTGGAGAGGATTTCTTTTTTATCAGGGATTCTTCTCAAGGAAATGGGTTATCTGCTAAGGAAAGTGAGAACAGAGTTATTTTTTAGGAACTAAGGAGACTGTAAACGAGACAATATAGAACATAGCAGGGAACCAATAAGACTAAGCAAAGAAATTTTAGTATGGGATGCTATACCCAGATGAGGTTCTCATTAAGTTACCCCAGCAAATTAAATAAAAGCCAGTATTTCACAGCTCTTACCAACTGAAACAACATGGATTCTCCAATGGTATTTCCTTATTTAAATCTATAAAGTTATTTTATTCATCATAATTCCAAAGGAAGAGATACAAATTTTGAGCTAAAGTTGTCTTTGATTGCTTTGGCCACTTAGAATAAAATCAGTGTTATAACTTTTCCCTAAAATTTGACATGGGTAAAAATTAGGGAACTTCGGAAATCCATGAGTAGTTCAGCTATATTTGAATAGTTTAAATGAAGCTTAAATAGCTGATAATTATGCATAAAAACATGGAGAAAGTAGGAGATTTGCTGAACAATATTAAGGAATTTGTCTAGAGGGAAGTAGTAGAAATACTCATCTGAAGTTATAGGATCATTTATTTGAAAAATTAATCAAATGACTAAGTCAGTTTTCTCTTCAAATTAAAACTGCCATATCTGTGAGTAGAAAGCTCCAGATGTAGAAAAAGAGACCACTGCAAAAGCTCTTAAGTTAAATTATTTCAGAATCCTAAAAATAAGAATCATTTCTTTTGAGGGGCCTTTGCAAATTATTCACTCTTGTATTTTTAAATTCTATCAGTTCTGTGAGATGAAAGCAGATTTAATTTTGTATGTCTATCACTGCTTTATAAAAATGATTACTCTCATAATGACTTTCTAATTTTCCTCATGTTTATGCATGCTACATATTCTAATTCCACTGATTAGCTTATTTTAAACATTAGGAATCATATTAGTAAATTCCGTGACCAATTTTCAGTTAACATTCGAACAGAAAGTCAGATAAAAGAGTTTTTTTGTTTGTTTGTTTTATTAACAATTGAAACAAGTCGCCATGACTAAACTTACCAGATGACAGTATGCATTTAATGACAACAGTGATTGCATAGGACAGTGACACCCTTGGAGCTCTGAACTTGTATTCCTTAAAGATAATGCAAAACTCTCTGATGCTATGTTTTTAGCTTGCCTGCCAACAGTTGTGAGTTTCCAAAAGACCCACTTATTGGGAAAGTATTATTCCTGTTGGAAATGTATCATTTTTGGTAAGGAAATTGTATAGATTTTAATTTCCTGGAAAAGTTGAATGATGGTTGAACAACGGATTTTTTTTTTAATTTTAGATAGGTAAGCTAGAAGTTTCAGTATTGTTAAACCAGTAGTAATTTAAAAAGACCTATGATTTCTTATTATACCTCTTGATTATCCTTTATGATGACATTGTATTATAAAGATAAATGAAGAAACTGTAAATTATCCAAGTTATTATCATCAATAGAAAATGTATCTTTTGCTGTTGATGATTGTACATTATAATAGAGAATCTTTCCCAGACAAAAAAAAAAAAAAAAAAAAAAAAAAAAAAAAAAAAAAAAAAAAAACAAGGTGTCTTATAACAATACATGTTAAAATCCAACAAGGAAGAGAAGTAACAAAATTGCTGTTTGCTACTTCCACTGTTTTTACTAGTTCAAAGTCTTGTGTGAAGCAATTATCTAAAATAGAAGTTAAAAGTGTCAGCTATTGTGTATAAGACATTTGAAGTTTGTTTGCAAATCTTTCCAGACTCTCCTACTTTGATTAGAATATTTTCTTTGACGAAAGCATAAGGTTTTTTTTTCATTTGTGATAGCGGACATAGTTGTTTTATTTTTGCATGTGGAGATTTTGAATGCTTTTTTCCTCTATTAATAGCAAGATCATGTTTGATATTAATACTTTGATCATAAGCATCATAAATTGACCTATTTTATTTTACCCATCCTTATTATTTTTAAGCTAACATTATGAGAAAGATTACTTATTGCTTAGAAATTTAGATCAAATATTGAACTTTAGTGAGAGGCAAGATAAAAAGTTAAAAAAATATATTAACCTTAAGTCAGAAGATTCAAGATTGAGTGATAGATCTATCATTTACTAATTCCGTAACACCTGGCAATTAATTCAACTTCTCTGTGCCTCATTCTTTTTCATCTGTGAAATAGAATGTATTAGTAAGTTTCGGACCTGTCTTTCAAAGAAGTCCTGATATTTGGATGAGACAATATTCAGGGAAGCACTTTGTAAACTTGACATACTGAAGTTGTATTGCTGTTATTAGACTCAAAAGTCAACATTAGTTATTAGTTGAGCAAATGAAAATACTTTTCTGTTGATACTTTGAATGTGATAAAAAATGAAATGATAGTAGTACTTTGTATTTTATATTATATCCATGACTAAATCTCCTTTTTTTTTTGTATTTTGAAATCTTCTTCTGTTGAATAAACAAATACCTTATTTGTTAATAGAATAATTCTGTAGCACTATATGCATTTTATAAATGGTATTGCAATTCACTTATTCACGTTTGATAAAAATAATAGCATCTGCAATTTTAAAGATTACTGTGTGCTTGGTACTACACTAAGTACTATAACCATACCCCAAACCCACACACATTTTTTAGTTATCATAATTAACGTATGAGAAAAGGATAATTATTACTAGCATTTTGAAAGTTAAGAAATTGAGTCATATAGAAGCTAAGTGAATTGTTCTGAGTGTTATCACTAGTCGACAGGAATCCAAATCCAAGATGTCTGACTTTCAATTTGGGTGTAGCTACTATGTCACCTGGCCTTTCTCCCAACCATATTTCCTCCTGTATGAAACTGGTATAGTTTCCTCATCTTTCAGTAATTTGAATTCATCATATCTTCATATGTATTATATCTACATGAATTATCTCAAAATGTATAATTCCGTTACACTGAAAGAGACATAAAATGTGTAAATTATTAAAGCATGCATTAAATCGATTAATCAAATTAAGCTACTGATAAAATTTAACATTTAACTAATTAAAGCATCCAGATATTTACAGTTATTAAGATAAATTTGATTATTATATTGCAGTATAGACTTCAGTATAATAGTAATAAATAGCATGAGAACATTACAGTGGCCACTATGTTTTAAATATAGAAAATGCGACACCTCAGGTCATATTAAACAAGATGAAAGGATTTCTGCAGCACCTATTTGTTCCCATGTCATTTTTAACAAGAAAGTGCAATAGCTCTCAAGTGTTGAAAATTGCGGAAGTTCCAAATAACTGAACTCTTGGAACACTAAATAAATAAATAAATAAGATGGATGAAAAAGATGTACATTAATTGCCTTAATTTTTTAATTGATAATTGACTGCTAATGATTTTACTTTTAAAAAACTTGCTAGCAAAAAACAAATATAATTTGATCAGTTGGTATTTACCATATACTATTACCCAAGTTTAGCCAAACTGCAACATCTGAGGGCACAGTCCTCCATAGGACCGCCCTCACTTCTGATACCAACTGCAAGTTCAGGAAATTCTCAGATCCACCTTTAGATTCAGTAAGTCACTAAAAAGCCTCACAGAACTCACTGAAATCTATTATATTACAGTTATGGTTTATTATAGGTAAAGGTTACAGATCAAATTCAGCCAAAGCAAGAGAAACAAAGTGCAGAGTCCAGGATGATTCCAAACACAGAGTTTCTGTTATCCTCAGGACATATTATACTTCTAGAATTGACACATGACAGAGTATTATCAAGCAAGGAACCTCAATCAATCTTTGATGTCTGAAGTTTCAATCAGGGCTTCATTACATAAGCATGATTGATAAAGTACCTGTTTGATTAATCACAGCTTTGAAGTTGGGAGAGAAAACTCCCTAAATCATCTAGTTGGTCAAACTGGCATAACTGTCCCTCAAGCTGGATTATCAGGTGTAGTCAGCCTCACCTTAAAATAACACTTCTATTGGGTATGACAAGATTATCTCCTTAAGGCTGAGGGCAAAAGCCTGACCTCCTTTAGGTAACGTCAAATTCTTTACCACACAACTATAAATCATCTTAATTTTTTAATTGAATATTTTTACAAATAGTGCTGATCATCTCTCATATTATGAATTAATAACATGTTGATAAAGCCAAAATGTTATTTTTCATGTAGAAAACAGTGTCATTGGGAGATAAGGAAGAAAATAACTTACAGTAGAATCAGAAAATGTATTGTGGAAGTTTTGTAAAGCCAGTGCAGAGAGAGTCTTTTAAAAGAAAATTACAAAACAATTAAATAATACTGTAGGGGCTGGGTGCAGTGGCTCACGCCTGTAATCCCAGCACTTTGGGAGGCCAAGGTTGGCTGATCATGAGGTCAGGATTTCGAGACCTTTGAGACCATCCTGGCTAACATAGTGAAACCCCCTCTCTACTAAAAAATAAAAATAAAAATAAAAAACTTTAGCTGGGCATGGTGGCACAGGCCTGCAGTCCCTGATACTCAGGAGGCTGAGGCAGGAGAATCGCTTGAACCTGGGAAATGGAGGTTGCAGTGAGCCGAGATTGCGCCACTGCACTCCAGCCTGGGCAACAGAGTGAGGCTTCATCTCAAAAAAAAAAAAAAAAAAAAAAAAAGAATAAGAAAATAAATAAAATACTGTCATTAGCAAGTTTAGGAAACACAACTAGGGTTTTTGAGGCATGAGGCTGGGTCAAGTATATTTATTTAAGTGCTGTTTTATCATTCTCAGGAAGCTCCAACCACTTACTTACCTTTCCTTACCTTCAAGTTTATGGATCCCCACATTATGAGGTTACTGCTGTTGTTAACAGTGAAAATGTATTGAGATCTTGCGATTATCTAATCACCTTTAAAGCAGGGAGTACTATCACCACTTTAAAGATGCAGAAAATACGGTTCTAAAGCTTAAA
The DNA here is from genome assembly GCF_006542625.1 of Nomascus leucogenys. Lineage (NCBI taxonomy): Eukaryota > Metazoa > Chordata > Mammalia > Primates > Hylobatidae > Nomascus > Nomascus leucogenys. Next base: position 24,022,875 of record NC_044390.1, read on the forward strand.
GTAATTCAACTGAATCACATAATTAGTAAATGCCTGAGCCATTTCCCTTTTCTTGGATGTATTCACTTCTTCTAATCTCTCCTTTTAAAATCTTTTCTCCAGGTTTTGGTTAATCAACACTTATTCCAAGAAGCATACTTTTTTATCTATCCATGGAATTAGATGGATTTGCACCTGCACTGATATGTCTGTTGTATCCAGAACAAGTGGGCTGAGGGACATATAAATACACTGTCTGGGTTAAAGTGCCTGTCACAGATGGCACTACTTCCAGCCAGCAGGTATAGGGAGCTAAAAAATATATAAAGAAAACTTTTAGGGGCAAGATCAGGCAGTAGCACACATGACTCTTACTTATATGCCATTGAACAAAACTTGGTCTCACATCACTCCAAGCTGTAAAAGAGACCAGTACATGAAATCTCTGTTTTCATGGCCATATACAAAAGTTCTATTGCTAAAGAATGGGAAAATGAATATTAATGTGCATAAAGTAGACTGTAGATCACACAAAACATGAAGAATGTTTGGAATTTATTAATGAACTTAATAAAGTAATATAAAAAGTATATGTAAATATCAGTAGTATTCCCACACCAGCAATAAATAGAAAGCATTAGCGAAAAGCATATTTCATTCAAATAACTATAAAGATAGATATATAGATGTATTTTATACATAAACACTGAATTACGTTTAGAAATTTTTAGCTAAAAAAGCAAATCCCGTTGTTTTAGGAAATACAAAAAGTCCTAAATACATAGAAACAACAGTTACATTTTTGTGTCTGGAGCTAGATATTGTAAAGAAATCTATTTTTCCCAAGGTATTTTATAGGTGTAATTCAATCAAAATTCTAATATAATGGTTTTGAGATTTAAATAAAATAATTCTGAAGTTTCCTTATTAAATAATAATGTAAAACATTTAATAATGTTATGAAAATTAAAGATTGTTGAGTATGGGGTTTTCCTAGAATGCACGGATATTAAAATATATTTTAAAGTTTTTTACCACTTTGATTAAGTTTATTGCTAAGTATTTGATTCTTTTCATTGCTATTATTAAGGGGGTTGTTTTCTTAATTTCCTTTTTATATTGTTGTTTGTGTGTGGAAATGCAACTAATTTTTCAATGCTGATTTTGTATTCTGCAACTTTACTGTTTTGTTTATTAGTTAAAACAGATATTAGTCATAACAGTGAGCCTTTACAGTTTTTTATGTCTGTGGTCATGTCATTTGCATACAGATTATTTTACTTCTTCCTTTCCAGTTGTTTGCTTTTTATTTTCTTTCCCTGTCTAATTTCTATGGCTAGGACTTTAGTACTATGTCAAAAAGAAGTAGTAAAAGTGGGCATCCTTTTTTTGTGCTGGATCTTAGAAGGAAAGCTTTCAGTTTTTCTCCATGGATTAAGATGTTAGCTATGTACTGTTCACGCATGATCTTTATTGTGCTGAGGTAATTTTCTTCTATACTAATTTTGTTGAGAATATTTTTCATAAATAGATGTTGAACTTTTTCAATTGCCTTTTCTGCATCTGTTGAGATAATTCTGTTTCTAAAAAATTTTGCTAATGTGTTGTATCATATTGATTGATTTGTGTATGTTAAACTATCCTTGCATTTGAGAGATAAATCTGTCTTGGTCATGGTATGTGATCAATTTAATGTTCTTTTGCATTGGGTTTGCTAGTATTATATTGAGGATTTTTGCATGTTTGTTCATCAGAAATATTGGCCTGTAATTTTATTCTCTTGTAGTATCTTTGATTTTAGAATTAGGGGATCCTGACCTTTTAAGTGTTACTGCTTCTTCTATTTTTTGGAAGAGCTTAAGATGAATTGGTATCAATTCTTCTTTCAATGTCTGGTAGAATTCATCTGTGAAGGCATTGGTTCATGGACATATTTGGGTTGGTTTATTACTGATTCAATCCCCTTATTTTTTATTTTTCTGTTCAGATTATCTATTTCTTTTTGATTCAGTATTGGCAGATTGTATGTTTATTGGAATTTATCCATTCCTTCTAGGTTCTGCAGTTTGCTGGGGTATAAATGTTCATAGTAGTCTCTTATGATCCTTTATATTTTTTAGTTATTCATTGTAATGTCTCCTCTTTCATGTCTGATTTTATTAAATTTATTAATTTTGGGAACCAGGGGCAGAAAGCTATGGCTTGAATACATCTCCCAAAAGTTCATAGGTTTGAAACTTAATCTCAGTGCAACAGTTTTGGGAGGTAGAGCCTAATGAGTGGTGATATGGTTTGGCTGTGTCCCCACCCAAATCTTATCTTGAATTCCTACATTTTGTGGGAGGGACCCAATGGGAGGTAATTGTATCATGGGGGTAGGTCTTTCCTTTGCTGTTCTCATGATAGTGAATAAGTCTCATGAGATCTGAGGGTTATTATAAGAGCTCCTGTATCAGTTCTCTCTTTGCCTGCTGCCATCCATGTAAGAAGTGACTTGTTTATCTTAATGAGTAGCCCCTGACTCCCTTCCATCTGTAGTAATTTCTTTAGCAAGTGGTTGCTTGGCCACATTTTTTCACATTTTACTTTCCCACGCTGTGAATTTTCCAAGGTTTTTCACTCTGCTTTCCTTTTAATTATAAATTCTGCCTCTTAAGACAATCCTTTTCTGTCACACTTCACTGTAAGCAGTTAAAAGTAGTCATACAGCAGGGTGAATGCTTTGCTGCTTAGATATTTCTTTCACCAGATATCATAGTTCCTCAGTCTTAAGTTCTTCATTCCATAAAGTCCAGTAATATAGACACAATTCTACTAGTCTGCAGAAGTGTAACAGGATGGCATTTACTTTAGTTTCCGATACCTTGTTTCTCATTTTCATCTGCGATCTCATGAAAATGACATATATATATACATACACACACATATCTACACATATATATACACATATATACACACACACATATACACACATACATACATACATATATATATATATATATATACACACCTGTTTATATAATCACCTTCTTGCCTCTAGAGACAGTTCTAGACTTAAAGTCTATTTTGTCTGATATAAGCATAGCCATCCCCAGCTTTCTTTTGATTACAGTTTGCATGGCATAACTTTTCATGATATAAGCATAACTACCCCTAGCTTTCTTTTGGTTACCATTTGCATGACATAACTTTCTTCAGCTCCTCATTTTCAAACTATGTATGTCTTTATATGTAAAATGAGTCTCTTATGAAAAATAAACCACTGGATCTTGTTTTATTATTTTTTTCCTCCAAATCCATTCAGCTGTGCTATGCCTTTTGATTGGTGATTTTAATTCATGTATATTTAAAGTAATTATTGACAGGTGAGGAATTACTAATTTCATTTTGTTAATTGCTTTCTATATATTTTGCCATTGATTTTTTCTCTCTCTGCTCTCTTACTGTCTACTTTTTAATTAGATGGTTTTTTGTAGTTATTTGCTTTGATTTTTTTCTTCTTGTATGTTTTGTGTATATTATGGGTATTTTATTTGTGGTTAGCTCAAAGCTTTCATAAAATATCTTGTAGTTACAACAGTCTTTTTTAAGTTAATAGCAACTTAACTTCAATTGAATACAAAACCTCCACACTTTTACTCCCCCTTTTACTCCACCCAATTTGTGTTCTTGTAGCCAGAGTTTCTTTTTATATTGTGTATCCATTAACAATTTTGTATCTCTAACCTTTACATTAGGACTAAAAGTAATTTATACAATACAATTATAATGTTGCTTTAACCTCCATTTCTCTATATGTTTACTTTAACCGGTGAGATTTATACTCTTATATGCTTTCATGTTGCTATTCAGCATGTTTTTGTTAAAATTTTAAGAACTTGCTTATGCAGTTCTTTTAAGGCAGGTCTATTGTTGAAAAACTCCTTCAATTTCATTTGTATTGGAAAGACTTTATCCCTTCTTCACTTTTAAAGAATAATTTTTTGGATATATTGTTCTTGGTAGACAGTTATTTTCTTTCAGTACTTTGAATATATGGTCCCACTCTCTCTTGGCCTGCAATGTTTCTGCTGAGAAATCTACTAACAGTCTTACAGAGATTCTCTTTCATATAATGAGTTGCTTTTTTCTTGTGGCTTTCTAATCTCTTTGTCCGTGACTTTTGATAATTTGATTATAATTTGTCTCAGTGTAGTGTTTTTGGGTTGATCTTATTTGGGAACTTTTGAGCTTCATGAATTTGCATGCCATTTCTCTCCTGAGATTTGGGAATTTTTCAGCTGTTATTTCTCTAAATATGTGTTCTATCAATTTATTCCTTTCTTTTTCTCTTTTTGGGACTCCCATAATGCATAAACTGGCCCACTTGATGGTGTCCCATAGATATGATAGGCTTTCTTCACTTTTTTTTCATTTTTCTCTCCTCTGACTAAGATCAAAAGACCTGTCCTTGAATTTTTAGATTCTTTCTTCTGTTTGATCAAGTCTACTATTGAAGCACTCTATTGCAGTTTTCATTTTATTCTTCAGCTCCAGAACCTCTGTTAGGCTCTTTTTTATGATTTTTACCTCTTTATTGAACTTTTATTTTTTTCATATATTGTTCTGCTGATTATTGTCAAGTTGTGTGTCTGTGTTTGCTGGTAGCTTGCTGAACTTCTTTAAAATAATTATTTTGAATTCCCTGTCAGGCAACTTATTATTCTCCACCTCTTTGTGGTCAATTACTAGAAAATTATTGTGTTCCTTTTGTGGCATTTTCTTGATTTTTCATATTCTCATAGACATGCATTGATGTCTGCACATTCGAAGGAGTTGTCACCTCTTTAAACTTTATGTACTGGCTTCAGTAAGGACAGACCTCACCTATGGGAAGGTATGAAGCCACCAACTGGGTGGGGTATGGTAGCTTCTTCTCTGAAGCACACAGTAGCTGTTCCAGCTCCAGGAGCGGGCAGCAATTAGACTCCAGGTAGTTCCATCAGCTGAGGTCAGCGCTGGTGAAGACTACAGCTTTTTTAGTAGACAAGGCTGAGAGTGTCTGCAAAGGCAGCAACGGCTTGCAGGGTCCCCAGTCATGAAAGCTTTTGAAGTCCTCCTGCTTTCCTTTTCACCCACAGGAGAAGTTGTGGTAGAGGGGATCCTTCTTGGTGCCTGTGTCTGAACTGTGAACATACATCGAACAGTGGTGGTACTAGGTCTGGAATGCAGGTTCATGCGGCATAGCTATGGATTTGGATTTGGATGCAAATGCACATGGCCAAACCATTTCATTTTTAAAGCTAATTTGTATCCAGAAGCCATGTATATACTCTTTATTCCCTCTCAAACTTGAATATCCAACATAAATAAGGTGAAAAATGAGTTAAATATAAAAAGTGAAATTATAACTAGGGAATGAAATATCATTTGTATTGAAATAATACACTGACATCTTTCAAACAATACAAGGCATAGCAAAAGAAAAACAGATTCCATTTTAGAAAAGTTAAAATTTTTATTACAATAAAAAAACAGAAAAAAATGAATACCATGAAAATGATTAAATCAAAACATGTATACAAGGGCAATATCATGAGACTTTATGTTAATTTTAAGAACATTCATTCAATAGATATTTATAAAAACAACAATAATAACACAGATTCCCTACAACATGTGAGGTTCTCTTGTAAGTACTTTATATATTTTAACTGATTTCCTTTTTACATGAATAACATTTCAGACTGATGTTGCAAACATCATTACTTTATAGATAGGAAAATTGAGGCAGAGCGTAGTTGAGCAACTGGTTTAATTTCATAGTGTCAGTAAGTGGTAGAACCAGAATTCTACCGCACAATTCATGATCTTAATCAGTACTTTATACTGTCTACTTGGTGGATACCAAGCAATGTTTTGGATGTCAAGGGCATATCAGTAACCAAAGAAGAAACTGCTTTCCTTAAAGGTCTTATATTAGAAATATGTAATTTTCTTTTTATGTACTGATAAATTCGATGAAATAAATTTCACCCCTATAGAAGGAGAATATTGCAAATGCAATTGACATTTAATTTTAAACTGTTTTTTTTCTGGGTTCTCTCAACTGTTTCCATTTTAATATTAACCAACATCATTATGTTATCTGAATCTCTACTATTTAGATATGAGTAGACAAAATAGCATGTGAAAAACACATTATCACTATCAAATAATTTCATTTTCCGGGGTAATTTTTTCTTTGTACTTCTGTGAAAGAAATTAGAAACAATGTATAAACCTAAAAATCAGGAATTTTATAGTTCTAACTTTAACTGTATCCATTTGAACAGTTTTTTTTTCCTTAAAGAGATAGACAAGAACCACTAGACCAGGTATCAGCAAACTTCTGTAAAAGTCCAGCTAGTAAATATTTTTGGCTTTATGAGCCAGATGGTCTCTGTCACAACTACTCTACCATTGTGGAGTGAAAACAATCATAGACAATATGTAAACAAATGAGTTTGGCCTTTTTCCAATTAAAATTTATTCATGGACACTGAAAAGTGGATTTCTTATAATTTACACAATATTATTCTCTTTTAATGTTTTTCAACCATTCAAAAATGTCAAAACAATTTTTAGCTTGCAGGTCTGACAAAAACAGAAATAAGGAGCAATAAAAGCATGACATATTCTATGGAAAGTGGATAGCTTTGAGTGGTTAGAAATTAGCGTTGGCAAGTAAGGAAAAGTGGCAAGTAAAAAAAAACCTTTATTCTAAATAGAATATTTACTTGGTTGCAGTAAATATATTCTACTCTGGAAATAGAAGGCTGAAGACAAGAAAGGAAAGAAGCAAACCTACTCCAAAGAGGAGCTATAACGCCCACCCAGTGAAACTTACTTTCTCCCTAAGTCATCCTGCTATTCACTAGCTTTGTAACCACAGGCAATTTCCTTTTTCTTTTTGCCTTAATTAGCTCAACCATAATAATAACTTACAATGATGTTGTGAGGTTTAAAAGAATTAATACATGCAAACAACATAAAACTGTGGTTGGCATAAAGAGTCTTTCAGTAAATATGATTATTATTGATTTTGGTAATGTCATTGTGGTCTTTTTAGATATGATACTATCTATCTCCTTTAAAGATAATTGAACTGAGATTTAAGGAGTCAGAGTGTCCTGTTTACAGTGAGACTGACTAGATGGCAATGTATTGGAGACGGGAATAGAATTATCACTGATTCTCTGTAAACCTCATTTTCTTTATTCATAATAGTAAGGGTGTAAAGACCAAATAAGTTCCGCTTCCTTCTCATACTGACATGTTTTGATATGTGCACATTCAAAAATCACATAAAAATAAAATGGAAATGGGTACAGATAAATGTAACATGATAATTACCATTAGAAATCAAGTAAATGGATTACTTTAAAAGGAATTGGCCAGAACAATGGGTTTAGTATGCTTTTGTTATTTCTAAGAAAGTAACTAAATGAATAAATCCTTTTTATTGCCCTGGCTTGCTTTGTTATATGCAAGATTGACTAATGAATATTGTTTCTGCCTTCTACATTTTTTTCAAGCACTTTTCAAACACTTTGAAACGCTTTTCTTTTCCTTAAAACTCTCTTCTTTGCCATAATAGAACTAAAATAATAGATCTAGGACACAGCCTATAATTCTGACACTTTTGCCATGATTGGAGAAAAAGCAAAAAAAGCACATGTGTACTTACAAGTGTTAACCATGCATGGCTGAAGAGGTCAAATTTCATGATGCTAGAAGAAGAATATAGAAATCAATAAGTCCATCTTCAGAGAGATTCATTTCAGTGTAACATTTTAAAAGACTCAAATTGATGGAATTATAGTGTGTTTGGATTATTAAAGCAGAATGTTAGTTCTAAAACATTCAAATATTCCCGAAAGCAAATGGAATACACTTGAATAAACAGAAGACAAAGACATGATTAGAATAGTGTAGATTTATCTTTTTAAATTTAACACTATTAACAGTGTTTGCTCAAAGTATTCTTGTATTTCTTAGCATACATAAAGTAAATGAAATATAAAATTTTAGTCATATGTTAACATTTCATTTTATTTAAAAATGAATATTTATTGAGACTTTTGAAAATAAATACTCTCATTCACAGAGCATGTTTCCTGCTTTGTAAAATGATCATGTACGCACACATTGGATTATTTAGTTTGCATTCACTCTCTTCTCAGCCTAACTCAGTATCTTTAATGTTGCTTTCCCTTTTTATTGTAGTTGGGGAGATAATTAATTACTGCAGTCAGTTGTCATTTATGCCCTTAGCTGAAGCTAAACCAAGTTAGCAGATTTTGATACCTGTGACTTTAGAGGGCAAAGAGCCCTGTGGCAGTGATTGTGAGGAACGAGTATGAATCAAGACAGCCTCCATTCTGTACAAAGAAGTACTTTATAATAATCAATACCTTCAGTAAGTTCTGTTTGCTGTTTTCACTGCGAGACACCTATTTCCCTTTCTGAATATGATTTTTCTGTCTTGTTCAAGGAGGTGAGAAGTTATTAGCAATAGCATCTTCCTTGGTGATGGAGATTTCACCATATTTTCTTTATGAAATTCAAAGCTTTTAACGCAATTACTGCCAATACTGTTAGCACTCAACACTGAATTATTGCAGTTTCTTTATCTTTGGCAGTGCACTTCTCAGTGTTGTTTACCTTAATGAATACTCTCTACCCTTCCTTATTTATTTATTTGTTTATATATATTCTAAATTGAGTCTTGCTTTCATGCAGCGATACATGCAAGTGGTTAAGAATGTGTTTTCCTACCACTAACACTTTTGAAAAACTGTTTAGAAATTGGTGTTCACTTTCATTCTCTAGACAAATTCCTTCACTATCCTGTATTAACAACTTCTTTGGCTATTTTTCTTACTATTCTTCCGTATTATGCCACTCTTAGTTGCTAACCTAGCAAAATAGCAGTCTTGTGCCTTAACAATGTCCACTAATTCTTCTGACCAATATAAGTTGTTTTGTATATTCTGTAGCCGTTTACATGCCTCTAATGAAGATGCTAGTATTTTATTTTATTATCATTTTAATTATTAGGGAACTACATAGATGGTCAAAATAAATGATGCATTATCAAGCATCAGAAAATGTATAGACTGAAATACTGATTAGACAAAAAGAAAAGAGATGTTAGCACAAAGTTGTAATTTTCATTAGAATTACATGTTAATAACAATGACAAAGTATAGCTATTGTCAAAATTACTATTGTTGAATATTATAATTCTAAGTTAAATGGATAACGTAAACATCACCTGCAAAAAAACAAAACATTCTACCTAAGAATACATTTGATTCTTTTTTTTTTTTTTTTGCTATTGGAATCATTCTGTTTTAAACTTAAAACTAAAAATAACAGTTTTGCATTCCAGTTATTGTTTTAGGAAGATTTCTTTTAAAAAAACCTTTAAATATTAATTTAAAGAGGATATTTTGATCATTAGAAACTAACTGAGCTTGAATTCCATATGTATTTAGATATAAGAAAGACTAGTTTAGATGTAAAATTTGGAAATAGCCAACTTTATGTACTTTTTATATGATGAATTTTCAGTTAAAAGGTCACCAGAAACTTACTGGTAATGTGCATTTAAATTTTAGCACTTAGGTAATTGATCTGTATAGGAATTGGGAGTACTAGTCAGCAAAATTTGGGATGGGAAGTTTAAAATAATGTAGAATATTCTTATTCATCCAATAAATATTAGTTGGCTGAGTGGAAGTATTGTATGTAGTAAAAATTCTTACAAAACTTTTTTTTTTTTTTTACCTGAACCAAGATAAATTCTCACAATGCAAACCTCTGATTCTCACCTCAAAGCAATTTGATTATTCACTGGAACAGTTCCGTTTCACAAGCTTTCAAAATCTGCCCATGGTTAATGAAAGCCATTTAAATTGACTGTTACACGCAAGCTGATCAAACTGCACAGACTACGTGAAGTTGCTCTCCATTGGTTTTAACATGCTTCAGTGATGCTTATAAATCTTATTTCCAAACACAGAGCTAGAAAAGGAAATAGTTACTGGCTTGGATTTCTTAATTCTATTTAAATAAGTGTTTCAACCTTTGTGGTTTCCAAATTAATAAATAGCAACACAAATGCAAACTATTGTGACTGAAAGTTGCTTAAGTTTAAATTGTATTTTTATTTATTTATTTTTTTTTTCTTTTTTTTTTTTTGAGACGGAGTCTCACTCTGTCACCCAGGCTGGAGTGCAGTGGCGCAATCTCGGCTCACTGCAAGCTCCGCCTCCCGGGTTCACGCCATTCGCCTGCCTCAGCCTCTCCGAGTAGCTGGGACTACAGGTGCCCGCCACCACGCCCGGCTAATTTTTTATATTTTTAGTAGAGACAGGGTTTCACCGTGGTCTCGATCTTCTGACCTCGTGATCCGCCCGCCTCGGCCTCCCAAAGTGCTGGGATTACAAGCGTGAGCCACCGCGCCCGGCCGAAGTTTAAATTGTAAATCCCTACTGTTTTACTAGTTTTTTCTTGTTGTTTGTGTGTGTGTTTCAACTTCATTATAATCTAAGCATGGAATTCAGCTAGAAGTAGAGTAAGTATCTGTGTAGAAGCAAATTATGTGTTGGTGTAGTGAGACTTCAGTGTCACCCTTGGAATTGTTAATTGAATTTGAGATGAAAATAGATGAAAAGAATCTTTGTTAATTAGATGTGGGCACTATCTGGAAGCTGTTAAATAAGTAGAGACAAATATTAATTTAAAAACATGAGAATGAAAATCCCTGTAGAAATAGCATGAAAGATTTTATGTAGATGTAGTTTATTTTAAAAAGTAGTTAAATTTTTTTCAGGATAAGTTCAAGTGCTTATGCTATATAAGAGTTATAAATGAAAATAATCAGTAAGGTAAAAACCATGACTTTTTTTTTTATTTTGGGGAATATATTAAGACACCTTTTAAATGTTTTTGAAGACATCTTCTAAATTGTTTGCCAACACAGGGCAGGAAAAGCCCCCTGCAATCAGACCACAGACTTGTAGTCCTGACCTTGATAAATATTTAAATTGTGTATGCAATGAATCATTTCACTGATTACGAAAAGGCATTACAGCATAATATTTTTAAAACGTTTTGAAGGAATCAGACGTGACTCAGAAATCACTCTGTTGTGCCTTTTTCTGTATAACTTCAAGTATATTACATATTTCTTCTGTGTTAGTTGCCTCATTTCTAAAATAAAAATAAAAATACCAAATTTACAAGGTTACTGGAAAGATTAAATGAGGTAATGTATGTAAATTGCTTTATATCATATGGGGCATGTAATAAATGTTCAAAACATAGCTATTATTATAGCTAGAAGTTCTTAATTAGAAATTTAATTTCTCAACTCCCATTTCTTTGTGTATATTAATATTTCAGAAAGATAAAGGAAAATGAAGCGAAAACTAAATCAATTTACATTGCTTTTCCTTTTTTATTGGAGAATTCTGTTGGCAGAAATTAGTTTCTTAGATACTCTTAGAATTCCATTTTTCTGTCCGCAAACACCAATTCATTCTAAATCTAAAGCAAATACACAAAGTGCTTCAATGCATGTGAATCATATTACCTAAGCTGCAGTATACTTGCAAATACATTTTAATATTATATTTTAAGATGCAATGAAATTGCCTATTACTTTGAGTTTACAAAACATCTCTTGATGACTTTCATTAAACTGCCCTTTCATGATCCTGCTGCTACCCTCCTTTACAGTTGCTTATGCCCTGTATTTTATCTGCCTCCTCATTCTAGAGCAGCGACTTTCCTACAAAGCCATTGCAGTATTTCCCATTCTTTTATTTCTTTATTTCCCCAATGAGCTCTACCCAGAATCCTTTTTAACCTTGAAGCCTATAATATGAACATTTGAAGGACCTTCAAGTTCTTATATTCCTCTATGTGGATAACTAATTTTCTTCTCCATGTATACATCCTGTGAACCTTTCTGTCCAATTTTTCCAACTCCTCATAGGCTTTTTTTTCATTCATATAGCCTGTCATCATTTGACATTCTACAAATATTTCTAGAATGCCTCCTGTTTGTCAGTCAGTGTCCTAAGAACTGAGAATAGTAATGAATCAGAAACAGTTTCTAGTCTCAAGGCACTGTGTCAAAATGGTTGGTGAGAAAACTAACATCCAGTTGTGATAGAGTAATCACTTGCATGACATGAGTTACTGAAGATTACTAAGGAATTCTGTAACTCCTTGGGAAGATATTGTCCCCTAATTCATCTGAAAGACTTAAAAAACTAAGTGACTAAGAGGCAGTTAAAAAGGAGCAAAGGTTTCCCAGGTGAATATAAAACCTCACAGCCACGACGGCACTTTTTATATGTGTGATGCAAGCCTTTCAGTAAGCTAGAGCATGCAATATGAATAAAAAGATAAAATTGAAGAGGCAAGTGGAAGTCAATTCATTATTGTCATTATATAACAAGTGTTTAATGTACATCAAATTTGACTAAGTATTTTACAAACAAATACAATATAAAGTAGATATTATTTGCCCTCCATTTGATATAAGAAGAACCTGAACTTGAGGTTAAATAGCTTGTACAAGATAGTACAACCGGCAACATTTACATGGGCCAGGACTCATCCTCAGCTTTTCAAGCATATTTAAGGTATGTTTCACTTCCAGGAATCACCTTTCAAACTACTTGTACCTGATTACTGTTAGGTTGGTGCAAAAGCAATTGTGGTTGTTGCCATTAAATATAATAGTCTCAGGGTCTGATACCAAGAAATCTCAAACCTGGAAAGAAAGGATAATAGAGATGCAAAGTTTATGAAAAGAAGCTAATTTATATAATGTACTTAGCACAGTTTCTGGCACATTATAAGAGCTCAATAAATAATCGCTATTTTGTTATTGTAGTCTTACTGCTTCCTTTTTTTCTTTGCCTCCTTAATGTGAACTTAATCTCCACAAGAGAAGGAAATTGTCTGCATTTTTCCCAGTATTTTGTGATACTTAGAACAGTGATCAAATGAATATTTGTTGAATAAATGTATTAATATTTATTAAACCCTCAAGAAATTCTAAAATTTTGGAATAAAAAAATACTTAATAGTGTTTGTTATTTTCTCCCAAATCACATTTTCTTCATGATAACATGTTTCCTTAAGTTTCCAGGGTATCAACTTGCACTGATTGTTTACCTCTCTTTTAAGGAGGACATTTTATTTCATTGGAAGAACTCCCTGAAATATTGTAATAAATCTCAATATTTGTTTTCAATAATTATTTACATTTTCTAGAAAGTTATTCTCCCAGATATCCACATTGCTGTTCCCTCTTGTCCTCAAACCCATACTCAGAAATCACCTAATTTGTAATCAAGTTATACCTCACAGCATTCCTCACTTGGTTTGGTTTTCCCTTTTCTGTTATCACCATTTAAAAATATGCTCTACTTATTTTTGTTTATAACTTATTTTCCCCAATGAGAGTACAATTTCCATTAGGAAGGATTTCTGCCTTTTCCCCTCTTTGTGTTTCCCTAACACCTGGTATGTCATCAGTGCTGAATGAATATTTTTGAAATAAATGAATCTCTCCAGAATATCAAAGAAAAACAGTTGTTCACAGGCAAGGAGCTAGAAGAGGGTCTGTTGCAAGATGTAGTAGTGTTCAAGCTGGTAGAAAAAAAAAATGAGGGCTAAGGAATTTTGCAGACTGGAGGCCCAACCGCCAAGACTACCAGTTGTCTATTGTGTAGGGCAGAGCTTGTCAGAGCCAAAATCAACCTGACAGAGACAAGGATATGAATGAAACCTAGAAGATTGGCTTGAAAATATAATGTGTTTGAGAGTGCCTAGAAGGGGTGGGTCAGGCTGTTATAAGCTTATGAGCAACCAGAAAACACAAATAAGGATCAAGACAAAGCAATAAGCCAGAGAAAAAGCACACAGATGCCTGAGATTTAGTTGAAGCACATTAGCTTTGCTAGTCCCATCATTCCTCCAATTTTTTCCAGGTACCTTTTGCCACAGGAATATTAAACAACTTACAGTGCTAGGAACACAAAGTAGTAGAAACACAAAATGCCTGTGATCTTCTACACACCTAAAAAAGTCTTCTGCCATGTCTGTCTGGTAAATTCTTAGCCGTTCTCCAAAATCCTCACTTAGATATTGCATGCTCTGTATTGTCTTCCATGTTTCCTGCTGCATTTGCAAGTTACTTTTAGTTGCAAGTGACAGAAAACCATTTCAAATGAGTTTGGGCACAAAAGGGGAAATTTGGGGCTTGGCTCATATTACTAAAATGCCAAGGGTAGGAATGATTTAAGGATGCCTAGAATCAGGACCAGAAGCAATTTGTTAGGGCCTTATCTCTTCCATGTGTTTTCTGCATGAATAGGAATTAATGGCAAAGAGTACCACATTCATATTCTACCAGCTTACCTTCCTT